>NC_052314.1:32223685-32583685 GCF_016432855.1 Salvelinus namaycush | reverse complement strand
TATTAGGTTTTGTTGTGGAAATGTTATATATGACCTATTAGATACTGCTGCACTGTCGGATCTAGAAGCATAAGCATTTCACTACAGTCACAATAACATCTGCTAACCATGTGTATGTGATCAATAAAATGTGATTTGATTTGATAGACAATAAACAACAGGGGCCCTAAAATGTATCCTTTAGTCACAACCGAGCATAACTCTATGGTGTATAACCATCTGCTTTAACACACTCCAGTTGGATGCAATGTATTGACATAAGTGTCAATTGGTGGATGCTCATCTTTTCCCATTAACTGGAAGGTATTGACATAAGCATCAACTCTGGGTCACTCACAACCTGACATAACATTAGCTAGCTTGCTAGCCTAGCTGGACTAGGTATGTTATCTAGCTAGCTAACATTACAGTCCTGTATTGAACTCTGAAAGTCATCAGCTAAATCAACATTTTTATTTTACCTTTAATTAACTAGGCAAGTGAGTTAAAACTTCTTAAGACTAGGGGGCGACATTTTCACTTTTGGATGAATTGGTGCCCAAATTGAACGGCCTCCTACTCTGTCCTAGATCATAATATATGCATATTATTATTACTATTGGATAGAAAACACTCTGAAGTTTCTAAAACTGTCTGAATTATATCTGTGAGTATAACAGAACTCATATGGCGGGCAAACTTCCTAACAGGAAGTGAAAAATCTGAAATGGGTCGATCTGAAAGTCATCGCCTATTCAAATCTCCTATATTTATGGATCTGTATGCACTTCGTGATTAATTTTATCTCTATGTGTGGGTTTTGTGAAAGCTATCTTTGCTGTGAAAAACTGGCTGTTTTTTGGGGGGGATATGGTGGTGAGCTAGCATAAATATATGTTGTGTTTTCGCTGTAAAACATTTTAAAAATCGAACATGTTGGCTGGATTCACAAGATGTTTATCTTTCATTTGCTGTATTGGACTTGTGATTTCATGAAATTATATTATATTATATACCTGTGGCGCTAGGCTAGGCTATGCTAGTCAGCGTTTCTGATGACAATTATCCCGGATCCGGGATGGGTAGTCCAGGAAGGTTAAGAACAAATTCTTATTTTACAATGACAACCTACCCCAGCCAAACCCTCCCCTAACCCGAATGATGCTGCCAATTGTGCACCGCCCTATGGGACTCCCGATCATAGTCGGTTGTGGTACAGCCCGGGATCGAACCAGGGGATGTAGTGACGCCTCTAGCACTGAGATGCAGTGCTTAAGACCGCTGTGCCACTTTTGTGTCTTTGTATCTTTTGGAAACAAACTGTCAATCAATTTTGCCTATACCATGGTAGTCACTGCTAATCTGATAGCTACCTTCAGCAGAGTAAAATGTTTTTTTGTTCATTCGTTGACAGAGATGTTAGCATGTTCCATTCATTTAAGCAGACTGTGTTTGTCTATTGTTGTGACCTAGATTAGATCAGTAAAATGTTATGACCAATGTATGCATACATCCAGGTATTTCCAAAGGGTTCACATACTTTTTCTTGCCACTGTATCCAAAGAATGTTTATTTGTCAAAATCTAAAATACAAGGCAGTGTACATTATTTAATGCTAACTGAAAAAAAGAACCGAGTATTCAACAAGAATATTATATGGTAAACATAACATACAAACAAAATACAGTATGAACAGTGTAGTACAGTTCAGTGTGTCTGAGTGTGTCTCAGGTGTAGTAAAGTGCAGAGAACTGTAGCAAATGATTTTTACACCACATAATGTGATTAACCTGTTTGGCGTGCAAGCCCGACGTCGGTACACTTATGACAACAGCCAGCTCAAAGTGCAGGGCGTGAAATTCAAAATATATTTTTTTTAAATATTTAACTTTCACACATTAACAAGTCCAATACAGCATATGAAAGGTACACATCTTGTGAATCAAGCCAACATGTCCGATTTTTAAAATGTTTTACAGGGAAGACACAATATGTAAATCTATTAGCTAACCACGTTAGCAAAAGACACCACTTTTCTTACTCCATCAGTTTTTTACTCCATCAGTAGCTATCACAAATTCGACCAAATAAAGATATAAATAGCCACTAACCAAGAAACAACTTCATCAGATGACAGTCTGATAACATATTTATTGTATAGCATATGTTTTGTTAGAAAAATGTGCATATTTCAGGTATAAATCATAGTTTACATTGCAGCTACAGTCAGAAATTGCACCGAAAGCAGACAGAAAAATTACAGACACCAACGCCAAATAACTAAATACTCATCATAAAACATTTCTGAAAAATACATAGTGTACAGCAATTGAAAGACAGGCATCTTGTGATTCCAGACAATATTTCCGATTTATCAAGTGTTTTACAGCGAAAACACAATATAGCGTTATATTAGCGTAGCCACAATAGCCAGAAACACTTGGGCGCCGACGACCAGTTCACATGCACGACAGATATTAGAAATAGCATCATAAAATGTTTCTTACTTTTGGTGATCTTCCGTCAGAATGTTGGACAAGGTGTCCTTTGTCCAGAACAGTCGTTGTTTGGATCTGGATCGGCAAATTTCCCTCTTGATTTAGCATGGGCACTTGCCAAGTGGCACGGATCTCTCCAACGTCAACAAAGTCAGAGAACGGAACACGGCAAAACTCCCGAAAAAATTTCAATAATCTGATTAAACTATATTGAAAAAACATACTTTACGATGATATGGTCACATGTATCAAATAAAATCTAAACCAGAGATGTTAGTCGTCCATAACGACAGCTAAACAGAAGGCAAATCCATGTCCCCTTTCGCGCGCTCCAGAAACAGGAAATGGACGGTCACGTCATACAAAGAGCTTTAATTCCACCTCAGACCAAGATAAACACGAAATTTCTTCTCTCACCGCCTCTTGACAACCAGGGGAAGGTGTATGAAGTGTACGTAGACTCTTACGTATCATGCCCATGTATAGGCAGGAAGTTGAACAGAGCATCGATTTCTGACATTCCACTTCCTGGTCAGGAAATGTGCTGCAGAATGAGTTCTGTTTCACTCAGAGAAATAATTCAAACGGTTTTAGAAACTAGAGAGTGTTTTCTATCCAATAGTAATAATAATATGCATATTGTACGAGCAAGAATTGAGTACGAGGCCGTTTGAAATGGGCACGATTTAACTGGCTACTCAATACTGCCCCTTGCAGCCATAAGAAGTTAAACCACAGTAAGTCACAGTATTGACTTTTTTTTCCATTGACTGCAATGCATTGACATAGGAATCAACCCTTTGAAACTCATATTTTCCCATGGAATGCAATGTAATGACATAAACTTAATTCCTGTGACACTTATCTTTTCCAATTGATTGTAATGACTTCCATATGTTGATATAGACGTCAATTTGTTGACACTCATCTTTTCCCATTGGCACTGATAATTTCGCTGGAAGTATGACCAATTGACATAAGCATCAATGGGTTGAAGCCTAACTCTTTGAAACAACTTGACAGGATGAGGTTTTGATGCTGATAATGGGCTGGCTGGGGAATATAATATCTGTTACACACTGTGTGGAGTTTTAATAACCTTGTCCTACTCTGGCGGTGCAAAATTATTCAGCGCTGCTTGGTAAAAAGGTTTTTGTCAAGCTGGGCTATTTCTGATCCTGCAGTTTTTGAAGGAGAAAAGCTCAGGATAAATAAGAGGAGACAAGGAAGAGAGCATATTGCTTTGATGGGGTTTAGCTGGTAAATAAGCACAATAACCCCTCCCCCATGGCTTAAATTGTATGGTGCCTCTCAAGGATTGTTACATCACCAAGCTTCCCCTCTTAGAGCAAAACGCTGTTGGTTAAAGTAATTGAGGAGATACTGTACATGAAAACACAAAAGACATAAAAAAACTCACAATATACAGTACCAGTCAAAAGTTTGACACACCTACTCATTCAAGCGTTTTTCATTGTACATTGTAGAATAATAGTGAAGACATCAACACTTTGAAATAACACATATGGAATCATGTAGTAACCAAAAAAGTGTTAATCAAATCAAAACATATTTTATATTTGAGATTCTTCAATCAAGCCACGCCTTGATTACAGCTTTGCACACTCCTGGAATGAGTAGGTGTGTCCAAACTTTTGACTAGTACTGTTCATAGCACTATAGGTGGAAACCAATACACTGATACGTCTATTTCTGGTCTTGTCCTTGTATGTTATGTTACTATCCTATTTAATATCATAACATTTTTGATTATGAATGTTTAGTTATGTATGACTCATCGGTGGGTGCTTACATCAGACACCTACACATCAATGGGCACTCGATAGGGAACTATGCCAAAACCTTCTTTGAAAAACATATAGCATGATTGCCTGTGCCTAGTGTAACATTGTAATTAAGTATATAAACCAATTATTAAAAGTGTTGCTTGTTTCTCCTTTGTATATCCCTTAGAGACCGGCAAGAATGTGACTAATTTAGAAGTAGTACAAGAGCATCACCATCCTCCATCCTCCCCCTACTCTAATCACACGCACATACACACAGACACACAAACACCCGCGCGCAGACCCCTCCACACACACATACTCTAATTCAGTCGATTAAGCTGGCTGGTCCTGTAATGGACTGAGAGAAGTATGCATATGGCAGCACAACAATGGAGGGACAGTACCATCCCTACCTTCACAGTCCCACAGGGACAATGCCTGCCCTACAGCTCACTGCATGGCAGATGATCCTAAGTGCTATCCCCCCAATCACTTAATGGAAGAGGAACAAAGGCTTGGTCAAGCTGAAATGCAATTACACTTGTTGACACGCCCACAAATCACATCAGACAAGAGAAACCAGTGGTATCGTCAGTTTTTGTGTCCCTCTTCATAGGATGTTTTTATTGTTGTTGTTAGCCTTTAATATTGCCCATCTGTGGTCCACTTAAAGGATTGCTGAAGATTGTGAGTTATTATTTTTCCTATTGACATTATTTAGTTTTTTTCAACAATCATTTTATATCCTGAGTTTTTAGAGTATTCTTAAAATATTTTTTGCAAAGGGGGCATTGAGTTTTCAGTATTGGTCAGGTGTATCAGGAGATCATCTGCAAATGAGTTTAGTTTATATTCATTTACATTTTAGTCATTTAGCAGACGCTCTTATCCAGAGCGACTTACAGTAGAGTGCATATATTTTATTACATTTTACATACTGAGACAAGGATATCCCTACCGGTCAAACCCTCCCTAACAACGCTATGCCAATTGTGCGTCGCCCCACGGACCTCCCGGTTGCGGCCGGCTGCGACAGAGCCTGGGCGCGAACCCAGAGACTCTGGTGGCGCAGCTAGCACTGCGATGCAGTGCCCTAAACCACTGCGCCACCCGGGAGGTATTCATGTTTAGCAATACTGATACCTGTCTAATTGTTTCTGAAAGCGGGTCAATGGCCAGTGCAAACAGGATGGGGGAGGGGACATCCCTGTCTTTTGCCCTTTTCTAAAGCAATTTCATCAGATAATGTATTATTTGTGTATATTTTTGCTTTACAACATTTTTATTAAACATATTATTTCAACTGGAAAGTTGAATGATTCCAAAGTTTTGAAGAGAAAAGGCCATTTAAGACGATCAAAAGACTTTTCGGCATCAACAGCCGTTATTTATAAATCCATATCTTGTTTAATGCGTATTGTATTAAACTGAAACATGTTCTTGTATTTGTTTGTAAGTGTCTATTTTTAATAAAACCTATTTGATAGATTTTTATTTATTAAGCTAGCTAGGCAAGTCAGTTTAGAACAAATTTTTATTTACAATGACGGCCTACACCGGCCAAACCCAGACAACGCTGGGCCAATTGTGCGCCGCCCTATGGGACTAACAATCACGGCCGGTTGTGATACAGCCTGGAATCGAACCAGAGAGTCTGTAGTGACGCCTCAAGCACTGAGAGGCAGTTCCTTAGACCGCTGCACCACTCGGGGGCCCTTGGGAGCCCCTGGTAACACTTTTGCCATTCTATTGCTTATAAACTTGGTTATTATTTTATTGTCACAATTTATTAAAATAATGGGTCTATAATCAGCAGGGGACTTATCAGATTTTCCTTGTTTTAATATATCTGAAATAACTGTTTGATACATGGAAGTACTGAATTGACTGTGTGTTGTCATTTGTGTAAATAGAGGGAATACTTTGTCCCAAAATGTTGAATAGAATTCTATGGGAAAGCAATCCATTCCTTGTGCTTTTCTCCGTGTGAATGTTTTAACAGGATCAAATATATATTCTTGGGTTGTTGAGTCTAAGAAGGCTATAAGATCTGTCCAACTGTTGTTTAATTTGGATGTATATACATTTTAATAGAAGTTTTAGATCGGTGTGGAAGAACTTGACTGGCCTGCACAGAGCCCTGACCTCAACTCCATTGAACACCTTTGGTATGAATTGGAACGCCGACTGCGAGCCAGGCCTAATCTCCCAACATCAGTGTCTGACCTCACTAATGTTCTTGTGGCTGAATGGAAGCACATCCCCGCAGCAATGTTCCAAAATCTAGTTGGAAAGCCTTCCCAGAAGAGTGGATTCTGTATATAGCAACAAAGGCTGGACCAACTCCATATTAATGCACATGATTTTGGAATGTGATGTTTGACGAGCAGGTGTCCATATACTTTTGGTCATGTAGTGTATATAATAAAGCCTTTCTTTAAAGGTTTTAGGATCAAATTTTTTACAGGCCTGCAAGTCACATTATGCTGGCTTGCAAAGTCATGTGTAATTCCTATTGGAATCCAGCTTGAGTATATACAACAAGTGGGATTGTTAATCGCCCGCAACTTGCATTCAGAATGACTGCCAGGATCGGAAAGATTGAATATTGAGACTACCTCAATCATCTAATCTGGAACAACCGTAATGGGTGCAATAAATCCATTAGATTGGTTTTGTTTAGAAATCTATTTATCTTTGTGTAGCATCAAATATATTAACCAATCAATGTAGATAATACAGTAAAACAAACAATTCTGAAAATCTCCCTGCAATAGAGCATTTTGGAAATATTATACATGTATTGTTCTATGAAGAACCCTTCTTGCCTTCCAAAGAATCATTCTTGCCTTCCAAAGAATCATCAAAGAACCCTTTCTTCTCAAAATGGTTCTTAGGATGTTAAAGGTTCTAGGTAGAACCCTTTGCCTTACAAAGAACCCTTGTCTTCAAAAAAGGGTTCTTCTGATCAAAACTGTTCTTGGTAGAACCCTATCCCTCTGCAAATAACTCTTTTCAAACCCTTTTTTCTAAGAATGCAGGTGCATCAAAGCTGGGACCGGGAGACTGATAAATAGCTTCTTTATCCAGGCCATCAGCCTGCCCCTGCCCAGAACCCTGCCCTGAACTTTAGTCACTGTTACTAGCCGGATACCACCCGGTACTCTACCCTGCACCTTAGAGACTGTTTCCCTATGTACATAGTCATTTTACACTGGTCACTTTAATAATGTTTACAAATCTGTTTTACCCACTTCATATTTGTATACTGTATCATAGTCAAGACTCATCCTATATACCTACTGCTTTACAAAACTTTTCTATAAATATAATGCATTTCCACAATTTGTTACATTACAGCCTTGTTCTAAAATTGATTACATTGTTTTTTTCCCTCATCAATCTATACACAATTGCCCATAACGACAAAGCAAAAACTGTTTTTTATTTTTTTTATTTTTGATAACGTTTTAAAAAGAAAAAATTGAAAAATTACATTTACTTAAGTATTCAGATCCTTTACTCAGTACTTTGTTGAAGCACCTTTGGCAGCGCTTACAACCTCTATTCTTCTTGGGCATGACGCTACAAACTGGACACACCTTTATTTGGGGAGTTTCTCCCATTGTTCTCTGCAGATCCTCTCAAGCTCTGTCAGGTTGGATGGGGAGTGTCGCTGCACAGCTATTTTCAGGTCTCTCCAGAGATGTTCAATCAGGTTCAAGTCCGGGCTATGTCTGGCCCACTCAAGGACATTCAGAGACTTGTCACAAAGCCACTTCTGCGTTGTTTTATCTGTGTGCTTAAGGTTGTTGTCTTGTTGGAAGGTGTACCTTCACCCTAGGCAGAAGTCCTGAGCGCTCTGGAGCAGATTTTCATTAAGGATCTCTCTGTACTTTGCTCTGTTCATCTTTCCCTCAATCCTGATTAGTCTCCCAGTCCCTGCCACTGAAAAACATCCCCACAGCATGATGCTGCCACAACTACGCTTCACCGTAGGGATGGTATTGGTCAGGTGATGAGCTGTGCCTGGTTTCCTCCAGACGTGACGCTTGGTATCCAGGCCAAAGAGTTCAATCTTGGTTTCATCAGACCAGAGAATCTTTTCTCATGGTCTAGGAGTCCTTTAGGTCTATGAGTCATTTTCCCATTCAGCATGTGTAAAATACTTAACTACAGGTCTCAAACTTGTAACTTGCCATTTGAATACATTCAATAAGATTTGCAAGAATATTTTATTTTCTGAATAATTACAAGTTCATTTACGAGTATGAATATGCTGCTGTTGGGTCAGATCAGCTTGGCAATTCCTGACAGTAACTAGACCTTCTCTCACCCACAGGAGGGAACTGGTGTGGGGGATTTGACACCTCACGCCCTATTGTAAATTTAAGTAGAAGAGGATTCTCTTTTCCCAATCAGTATTGGCGAAAGGAATGTCCGATGTTAACAGTTTTGCACTTGCAATTGCTAGCTAATTTGTCCTATTTAGCTAGCTTGCTGTTGCTAGCTAATTTGTCCTGGGATATAAACATTGAGCTGTTATTTTACCTGAAATGCACAAGGTCCTCTACTCCGACAATTAATCCACACATAAAACGGTCTACCGAATCTTTTCTAGTCATCTCTCCTCCTTCTAGGCTTTTTCTTCTCTTGACTTTATATTGCGATTGGCAACTCTCATAAATTACGTGCATTACCTCCACTGACTTCATTCGTCTTTCAGTCACCCACGTGGGTATAACCAATGAGGAGATGGCATGTGGGTACCTGCTTCTATAAACCAATGAGGAGATGGGAGAGACAGGACTTGCACTGCGTTCAGCATCACAAATATAACTGACTTCTACGAGCAGACGCTCGTTGGCACGCGTGAGCAGTGTGGGTACAATAATTGAATAATATAGATTTCAAAATGTATCTTGCAACACTCGCGCACGCGATGCGAGCGGTGTAGTCAGCCTGTAACACGTTACAATAAGTGAATACTGGAACAATATTTCTAACATAAGAACATGGGGAATGGTCAGTTGAGAGCTATAGAAAACTAATGTCATCTTGGTTTTTATTCTAGTGCTGTCATTAAAATGGTATTGACAAAATACTGCAACTTCAAAATTATTTCCACTACAGGTATGAGGTCTCCATCCTTAATGTTGTGTGTGAAATCTGAAAAATTATAAAAGTATTTTTTGTTAAGATAGGAATGTGATTTTAGGTGCCATGAGAGATAATAGTTTTACATAACTTTGTAGAAGCAAGTAGTCACGCCCCGAGTGCGGTCAGGGAGCATGTCATAATGATGGAACCGTCCCCTTTGGCCAGAGTGTATAAAAGGATTGCCAACAGAGATTAACATTAGACCAGGAAATATGAGGCAGGAGCTACATGCTTGGAACTTTGAACCTCAACACGAGGTGAAGAAATAAACTCACTTTCCTATGGACCAGAGAGACGGCGAGCTGCAGCTCATGTCCGAATAACAACACGAGGGGGAAAACAAACTCCCCTATCAGACCATGTCTGAGACAGCTGATTAGCGTTCTTGAGTCAAATATCTAAAAAAGCTCATCTAAGTGACACTATCCTTCTACCCTCATCACCAATGGGAACCATCGACACGGCTGGCTATCTATCTTCCAGAGTGAACAACAGTAGAAGACGGGAAAGGGGAGACCCCTTACGGACAATCAGAGCCATACAGCTTGTCGCTGAAAGGCCAACAACCTTCCTAAAGAGGGCTCGTTCCGACAGAGATATAACATATATTGACGTAATAGCTATATATCTTATAGAGTTTAATTCGGGAGATGGTAACTCTTTAAACAACCTCTTTTGTGGTGCCCCAAATTCCTAATGAGTTAGTTGTTACATTATTCATTTCACTGGGTAACAATTAAACAAAAATACACTTGTAGATTTTAAATATGCGCTCACTCGGGGGATCTGTCACTGTTGTCACATTAACAAGAAATTTGAAAGCTTGTAAAAAGTTTTGTACGTTTGTAGAAAGATATTTATAAGTCAAAATGTGATTTGCGCACTGGGGGCAGGACCTTTTAATCATGACCAATCAGTTCCCTCTGCCAAAACCACAACCACCTAACCATTGGCTGGATTGTTCCATCGATCAAATCTCAGGAAGTAGCTCCCCACGAGCAAGACAGGATGAGGTAAATTAAACTAAAACGATCTACTTAAGTAATCGTCTCTTTTGTCTGTGTTAAATTATTTTGTTGTGAAAAGGCATTACAGTAGTTCGCTTATCATGTGAAATATAATTATTTCAGACTGATAAAAGTGACGATGGAGATGAGAAACAGGTACGGGAAGTTGAACATTTAAAGCGGAACAGACAAGTAACAAGACAAGAACAGCGTCAGCACACGGGTAACAATTACATACAAACATTAATGCAACAGCGGGGAACAGAGCTGAGGAACTGACAAATATTGGGGAGGTAATAAACAGCTGATTGAGTCCAGGTGAGTCCAATAATCTCTGATGCGAGTGACGGGGGGAAGGCAGGTGTGCGTACTGATGTTGGCAGGAGTACATAATGCTGGGGAGCCTGTCGCCTTCGAGCACCAGGGAGGGGGAGCGAGAGCAGGGGTGACACAGACTAACTCCAGAACAGCCATTGCATTGACAGCCGCTATTGCGTTAGCTAACTGGCCTTTGACATTCATACTAGCTTTACTATCAACTGTTTAGCTTTAACAGGCAGGTTTAAATGACAGCGGGAAATGTATATATTTGTCAGTTAGTTAAACATGTGATTGATGAAGTTGATTATAAATGCCATTATCTAGCTAGATAGCTAAATTGAAACTGATGGGGGAAAGATTGCTAACTAGCTAACTCACAACATCATCATTGTAGTGTAACTATGTTAGCTAGGTTTCTAGATATTTCAAGCAATATTTTGAAGACTTGTTACTGACTTGTGAAACTACTTCATTCCACTGCCTGTTTATTGATTGCCAACACGGCTTTGCTGGTGAAACGTACATGTTGTATTTATTGTCATCTCCCTATCAGGCCACTGCATGCTGTGACAAGGGCCTGGATGGTGACACACACCTGCTTCAAGCTGCCTGCCTGAATACTGAGGCCTTCAGTGGTACCTTCCCTTTGATTACAGCAAGAGTCTACTTACTTCTGTCTCGTAGACATTTAACATGTACTGTATGTAACCACTCAAATTCATAGAAACTACTACGAACACAAGAACTGACTTATACTGAACAAAACTGTAAACGCAACATGTAACAATTTCAAAGATTTTACTGAGTTACAGTTCATATAAGGAAATCAGTTTCAACTTCTTTGGGGTAGGGGGCAGTATTTTCACGTCCGAATGAAAAGCGTGCCCAGAGTAAACTGCCTGCTATTCAGGCCCAGATGCTAGGAATTGCATAATATTTGTAGATTTAGATAGAAAACACTTTGAAGTTTCTAAAACTGTTTGAATGATATCTGTGAGTATAACAGAACTCATATGGCATGCAAAAACCTGAGAAAAAATCCAACCAGGAAGTGGGAAATCTGAGGTTTTTAGTTTTTCAACTCTTTGATTATCAAAGATACAGTGGAAATGGGGTCATGTTGCACTTCCTAAGGCTTCCACTAGATGTCAACAGTCTTTAGAACCTTGTTTGATGCTTCTACTGTAAAGTGGGGGTGAATGAGAGGGGATTGAGTAAGGTCTGCCATGAGCTGACCATGCGCTGACCATGCGCGTTCATGTGAGAGTTAGCTTGAGTTCCATTGCATTTCTGAAGACAAAGGAATTCTTCGGTTGGAATATTATTGAAGATTTATGTTAAAAACATCATAAAGATTGTTTATATACTTCGTTTGACATCTTTCTACGGACTGTAATATGACTTTTCGTCTGAACTTTTGCCTTCACCTGCCCGCACGTTTTAGATTGTGTACGAGTTTAGATTGTGCACTGAACGCGCGAACAACAAGGAGGAATTTGTACATAAATGATGGACATTATCGAACAAAACAAACATTTATTGTGGAACTGGGATTCCTGGGAGTGCATTCTGATGAAGATCATCGAAGGTAAGTGAATATTTATAATGCTATTTCTGACTTCTGTTGACTCCAACATGGCGGATATCTCTTTTGGTTGATTTGTCGTCTAAGAGCCGTACTCAGATTATTGCATGGTTTGCTTTTTCCGTAAAGTTTTTTTGAAATCTGACACATCGGTTGCATTAACTTCCTATGGCTGAAGGGGCAGTATTGAGTAGCTTGGATGAAAGGTGCACAGAGGTGCCCAGAGTAAACGGCCTGCTCCTATGTCATAGTTGCTAATATATGCATAGTATTATTAGTATTGGATAGAAAACACTCTGAAGTTTCTAAAACTGTTTGAATTATGTCTGTGAGTATAACAGAACTCATATGGCAGGCAAAAACCTGAGAAAAAATCCAAACAGGAAGTGAGAATTCTGAGAGTGGTCGATGTTAAAGTCATCGCCTATTCAATTCCCTGTAATATATGGATCTATTTGCACTTCCTACGCCTTCCACTAGATGTCAACAGTCAGTAGAACGTGGAATGAAGCTTATGTTGTGTTGTGGGACCAGATGGGAGGTGTTTGAGTCAGTGGTCTGGCAGAGTGCCAGTTCTTGGTCACGCACTTTCCTCATGATATCGTCATGCGTTCCATTACTTATAGAGACTGAAAAGAGTGCTCCGGCTGGAACGTTATTGGATATATATGATAACAACATCCTGAAGATTGATTCTCTACTAAGTTTGACCAGTTTATTCGACTTGTAATATAACTTTTTGAAGTTTTCGTCCGAGGTTTGCCTGCATCTGCGCGAGCGTTTGGACATGTGTACTACACATGCTAGCAAAATTAGCTAATTGGACATAATCGAACAAAACAACGATTTATTGTGGAACTAGGATTCCTGGCACTGCATTCTGATGAAGATAATCAAAGGTAAGGGAACATTTATGATGTAATTTCGTATTTCTGTTGACTCCAACATGGCGGAGAAATGTTGGTAAATCTGTGAGCCATCTCAGATTATTGCATGGTGTGCTTTTTACATAAAGTTTTTTTTAAATCTGACACAGCGGTTGCATTAAGAACAAGTGTATCTTTAATTATATGTAAAACATGTATCTTTCATCAAAGTTTATGATGAGTATTTCTGTTATTTGACGTGGCTCTCTGTAATTACTCCGGATATTTTGGAGGCATTTCTGAACATGGCGCCAATGTAAACCGAGATTTGTGGATATAAATATGCACATTATTGAACAAAACATAAATGTATTGTGTAACATGATATCATATGAGTGTCATCTGATGAAGATGTTCAAAGGTTAGTGATTAATTTTATCTCTATTTCTGCTTTTTGTTACTACTATATTTTGCTGGGAAAATGGCTGTGTTTTTCTGTGGCTATGTACTGAGCTAACATAATTGTTTGGTGTGCTTTCCCCGTAAATCCTTTTTGAAATCAGACATGTTGGCTGGATTCACAAGATGTGTAGCTTTAATTTGGTGTCTTTCATGTGTGATTTCATGAAAGATTGATTTTTATAGTAATATATTTGAATTTGACGCACTACATTTTTTCTGGATCTTGGCCAAGTGGGAAGTTAGCGTCCCACATATCCTAGAGAAGTTAACTGAGGTAACCTATATACAATTAACAATGGTGTGTGTAATCAGTTGCGTAAGTGAGTGGTTGCGTGTATAGATGTGATAGTGAGGAGTGTTGAAAGATCCAAAAGCCAGCAAATGGCCACAACCAAACTCCAACAGCGTGTCTGCATGGAGAGAGTCTCCTCAATGAATGGGGAAGAGGTGTATTTATCCCGGGCCCAGGTGTGTCCCATCTCGCTGACGACCCTCCCGGCTCCGCCCGCCGACATCCTAATAAGGAAAACAAGCGCAAAGAGAAAGAATACGGCAGACAGAGTGGGAGGGATGGGCACGTTAGTTTTTATAAAAGTCTGGGAGACTTTTAGTGGGAGAAGAGCACATGAGTTTTAGAGTGAGTACAGTAAATCCAGTCCAACAAGTGGTCCTGGTGTCACGCCGTGACCGTAGAGATCTTTTTATGTCTCTATTTTGGTTTGGTCAGGGTGTGATTTTATGTCAGGGTGTGATTCTATGTTCATTTTTCTATGTTTTCAATTTTTTTGTGTTTGGCCGGGTGTGGTTCTCAATCAGAGTCAGCTGTCTATCGTTGTCTCTGATTGAGAACCATACATAGGTAGCCTTTTCCCACCTGTGTTTTGTGGCTAGTTGTTTTCTGTTTTTGTGTCTTCACCAGACAGAACTGTTTTGTGTTGTTACATTTTATTATTTTGTCTCAGTGTTCAGTTTTTTAAATAAATAATCATGAACACTTCCCACGCTGCGCTTTGGTCCACACCTTCTTCATACGACGACCGTTACACCTGGATAATATGCTATATGCCATCACACAGACAAACAGCCATAGTGAAGGAAGTTTACATAGTGCATAAACTATACTACCACCAGCAGAGCTTACTTCTCTGTGCTCTGGAGAGATCACAGGTAGTTGGTCCGAAGGGTCTGGAGGTCCTTGGATTAGTCTGTCTCTAGCACCTGTAGAGAGATGGATAGAGGTACTGAATGCTCTTGAAAGAGAGAGAGCAAGAGAGTTAACATTTATTGTTGATTATAGAGGACTATAAGGGTGACTTCCATTCACTCAAATGGATGTGTAAAAGACACAGCAGCTCAATGGTTTTCAATAGGATTAGGGAAAGGGGGGATACAAAGTCAGTTGTACAACTAAATGCATTCAACTGAAATGTGTCTTCCGCATTTGACCCAACCCTTCTGAATCAGAGATGTGGGTTGGCGCACCCCCTTGGGTTGTGCCGTGGCGGAGATCTTTGTGAGCTATACTTGGCCTCTTCTCAGGATGGTAAGTTGGTGGTTGAAGATATCCCTCTAGTGGTGTTGGGGCTGTGCTTTGGCAAAGTGGGTGAGGTTATATCCTTCCTGTTTGGCCCTGTCCGGGGGTATCATCGGATGGGGCAACAGTGTCTCCTGACCCCTCCTGTCTCAGCCTCCAGTATTTATGCTGCAGTAGTTTATGTGTTGGGGGGCTAGGGTCAGTTTGTTATATCTGGAGTACTTCTCCTGTCTTATCCGGTGTCCTGTGTGAATTTAAGTATGCTCTCTCTAATTCTCTCTCTTTCTCTCTTTCTTTCTTTCTCTCTCGGAGGACCTGAGCCCTAGGACCATGCCTCAGGACTACATGGCATGATGACTCCTTGCTGTCCCCAGTCCACCTGGCCGTGCTGCAGCTCCAGTTTCAACTGTTCTGCCTGCGGCTATGGAACCCTGACCTGTTCACCGGATGTGCTACCTGTCCCAGACCTGCTGTTTTCAACTCTCTAGAGACCGCAGGAGCGGTAGAGATACTCTTAATGATCGGCTATGAAAAGCCAACTGACATTTACTCCTGAGGTGCTGACTTGCTGCACCCTCGACAACTATTGTGATTATTATTATTTGACCATGCTGGTCATTTATGAACATTTGAACATCTTGGCCATGTTCTGTTATAATCTCCACCCAGCACAGCCAGAAGAGGACTGGCCACCCCTCATAGCCTGGTTCCTCTCTAGGTTTCTTCCTAGGTTTTGGCTTTTCTAGGGATTTTTTCCTAGCCACCGTGCTTCTACACCTGCATTGCTTGCTGTTTGGGGTTTTAGGCTGGGTTTCTGTACTTTGAGATATCAGCTAATGTAAGTAGGGCTATATAAATACATTTGATTTGATTTGATTTGATGTGAGGGAGGCTGCATTAATTATCATCAATGTCATCGGGGCCCGGGGAACAGTGGGGTAACTGCCTTGTTCAGGGGCAGAATGAACGATTTTTACCTTGTCACCTCAGGGATTTGATCCAACAACCTTTTGGTTACTGGCCCAACAATACTACCCGCCATGTTACCTGCCACAAAGAGGTTGGGCAAGGGGTTGTCTGTCAAAATAGTTGCAAAGACTATCCAACCAAATAAAAACGTAAAACTGTGTTTTTCGCCACCAAGCAGCTGTGTTGGACATGCATTTCATGCATTTTGGTTTGAAGATAGGCTTATTCTGTGGTTGAAGTTGTATCTTCATGTCTGTAACTTCACTCTCCCTCTGACCCCTGAGCCCTCACCCCTGACCTCCATTGGCCCAGGGCCTCCAGCAAAACCCTCTGATCAGACAGGGAGTTACTCCAGAAGTAGAAACGTTTATGGTGCATAGGGCTTCTCCACTCTTTATATGAGTGGAGTATTAGCTATACAGTATATGCTGTATATAAAAAAATATGCATGACTTACTGACATGGAGTGCTCCATGTTCCTGCTGGTAGCAGGCCTCAACCTGGATGCAGGGAAATATCCTGCCTTGGATTCAGTGGTGTAAAGTACTCAAGTAAAAATACTTAAAAGTACTACTTAAGTAGTTTTTGTTGGGTATCTGTACTTTACTACACTCCTAAAGAAAATAAGGTACTTTTTACATTATCCCATACATTATCCCTGAAACCCAAAAGTACGTGTTACATTTGAATGCATAGCAGGACAGGATAATGGTCCATTTACACACTTATCAAGAGAACATCCATGTTCATCCCTACTGCCTCTGATCTGGCGGACTCAGGAAACACACATGCTTCGTTTGTAAATTATGTGTTGGAGTGTGCCCCTGGCTATCTGTAAAAAAAAATATATATAATGAAAATCATACTGTGGAATCTGTGGGCTTTGAAATGATTTATACATTTGATACTTAACCTCTCTTGGGTAAGTGAGACGTTAGCGTCCCACCTCTTCAACAGCCAGTGAAACTGCTGGGCGCCAAATTCAAATACAGAAATACTCATTATAAAAATCCAGAAAACAAAACATATTTTACATAGGTTTAAAGATTAACTTCTTGTGAATCCAACCACGGTGTCAGATTTAAAAAATGCTTTACGGCGAAAGCATACCATACGATTATTTGAGAACATAGCCCAGCAGACAAATCATCAGTTTGCAATTGGCTCATTCATCCCCCTCCTCTCCCCTGTGGCTATTCCCCAGGTCGTTGCTGCAAATGAGAACGTGTTCTCAGTCAACTTACCTGGTAAAATAACGGATAAATAAAATAAAATTACAAACAGTAACCAGCCAAGAGGAAGAGTTACACAACTCAGAAATAGAGATAAAATTAATCCCTTACCTTTGATGATCTTCATATGGTTGCACTCAGCAGACATTCATTTACTCAATAAATGTTCATTTTGTTCAATAAAGTCTTTATATCCAAAAACCTCCGTTTTGTTTGCGCGTTTTCTTCAGTAATCCACAGGTTCAAACGCAGTCGAAACAGGCAGACAAAAAATTCAAATTGTATCCGTAAAGTTCATAGAAACATGTCAAACGATGTTTATATTCAATCCTCAGGTTGTTTTTAGCCTAAATAATCGATAATATTTCAACCGGACAATAACGTCGTCAATATAATATTTAAACAAGAAAGGCACTCTCTCGGTCTAGCACATGAAAAAGCTCTGTGATACTTTAGGGTCCACTCATTCAGACTGCTCTTACTTCCTAATTTTTCAGAAAACAAGCCTGAAACTATTTCTAAAGACTGTTGACATCTAGTGGAAGGCATAGGAACTGCAATTTGAGTCCTAAGTCAATGGATACTGTAATGGCATTGAATAGAAAACTACAAAACCCCCAAAAAACGACTTCCCGAATGGATTCTTCTCAGGTTTTCGCCTGCCAAATCAGTTCTGTTATACTCACAGATATTTTATTTTAACAGTTTTGGAAACTTTAGAGTGTTTTCTATCCAAATATACCAGTTATATGCATATCATATCTTCTGGGCCCGAGAAGCAGGCAGTTTAATTTGGGCATGCTTTTCATCCAAAATTCCAAATGCTGCCCCCTACCCTAGTTAAGTATATTTTAGCAATTACATTTACTTTTGATTCTTAAGTATATTTAAAAAAAATACTTTTAGACTTTTACTCAAGTAGTATTTTATTGGGTGACTCACTTTTACTTGAGTCATTTTCTATTAAGTTATCTTTACTTTTACTCAAGTTTGACAATGGGTACTTTTTCCATTACTGCTTGGATTATGGTTGTGTCCATCTCCACTAGGCTCCTGGAAATCATATGACAAACCTGCATAGATTAACAAAAGAAAATAGTAACTATATTTAGTCAATTGAATTCATGACAGCCATAGCTTCTTTACACAGGAGTGTACAGGTTTTTGTTCCAACACTTTAAAAACACCTCATTCAACTAACTGTGGTCTAAATTCAACAAAAACCTGCACAAAGTTCAGTCCCCGATGACAGAAATCACCCACGTCTGTATTGAAAGAGCCTCCCAAGTTACAAGTTTAGCGACACTTCTGCATGATAGAGAATAACATGTGTGGATCTGTTTCTATCTAACCTTGTGAATAAACTCCAAGAAGAACAAGATGATTTTCCTGGTGGCTGGGAGGTTGCCAAGTTCTTTATATCTGTCTGGGTGTTAAGGATGTGCTTCAACCTGAGGAAAACCATAACTACCTTTAATGTGCCATCACTTTGTAAACAGTTTTATATATTCATAAGCTTGATTAAGTTGTCATCAGTTTACTTTTAGCTAGCTAATCTATTTGCAGTGAAATTGAAAGGGTAATTTTTCTTGCCAACTATTTCAGTCACTAATTAATCAGTAAACAGGCAGTGGAATGTAGTGTTCAAAAGCCAGTAACAAGATGTCTTTCACAGCATGCAAATACATTATGTACGTTTCACCACCAAAGTCGTGTGGAAACTTTAGAGTGTTTTTTAGAGTGCATTTAGAGTGCATTTACTGCACGTTGCTGGACATTCCAACCATTGTGTTAGGTTCGTTTCATTGATATAAATAGGCAATTCAAATACAATATCCAGTTCATTAGCATTGACTATAATACCTCCAGGGTCCTTCGGTGGCCTGGCAGCATGCTGTTTCTAGTGATCTTACTCCCTCTCCACCTGAAATGCAATAACAACAAAAACATGAATAACAATAATCCTAGTCAGTCAGTAACTAGGCTAACTAAATACTCATGTAAATGTGCACATCAGCCAAAAGATACCCAACCACCCTAATAGTCTATTTGCAGTGAAATTGGGAGTGGCATTTTTCTTGACAACTTTTTCAGTCACCAATTAATCAATTAACAGGCAGTGGAATTTAAGTAGTTTGTTCAAAAGTCAGTAACAAGTCTTCAAAATATAGCTTCAACTATACAGTACCAGCCAAAAGTTTGGACACAAGGGTGTATATTTGTACTATTTTCTACATTGTAGAATAATAGTGAAGACATCAAAACTATGAAATAAAACATGGAACCATGTAGTAACCAGAAAAGTGTTAAACAAATCTTCAAATTAGCCACCCTTTGCCTTGATGACAGCTTTGCACACTCTTGGCATTCTCTCATCCTGCTTCACCTGGAATGCTTTTCCAACAGTCTTGAAGGAGTTCCCACATATGCTAAGCACTTGTTGGCTGCTTTTCACTCTGTGGTCCAACTCATCCCAAACCATCTCAATTGGGTTAAGGTCGGTGATTGTGGAGGGCAAGTCATCTGATGCAGCAGTCCATCACTCTCCTTCTTGGTCAAATAGTGCTTACACAGCCTGGAGGTGTGTTGTGTCAGTGTCCTGTTGAAAAACAAATAATAGTCCCACTAAGCGCAAACCAGATGGGACGGCGTATCGCTGCAGAATGCTGTTGTAGCCATGCTGGTTAAGTTTGCCTTGAATTCTAAATAGATCACAGACAGTGTCACCAGCAAAGCACCCCCACACCATCACATCTCCTCCTCCATGCTTCACGGTAGGAACCACACATGTGGAGATCATCCGTTCACCTACTCTGCGTCTCACAAAGACCCAGCGGTTGGAACCCAAAATATCACATTTGGACGCATCAGACCAATGGACACTGTAATATCTTATGTTTCTCCGAGACTTGGCTGAACGATGACACAGATTATATAGAGCTGGCTGGTTTCTCAGTTTTTCGACAGGACAGAGCGGCTATGTCTGGTAAGACGAGGGGAGGGGGTGTGTGTCTATTTGTCAATAACTGCTAGTCGGCGATGTCTAACATTAAAGAAGTTTAGAGCTATTGCTCGCCTGAGATAGTGTGGTCTACAGCTTATCATGAGCCATTCTATCTACCAAGAGAGTTCACATCTGTATTATTTGTAGCCATCTATTTACCACCACAAACCGAAGCTGGCAATAAGACTGCACTCAACGAGCTGTATAAGGCCATAAGCAAACAAGAAAATGCTCATCCAGAAGATGCGCTCCTAGTGGCCGGAGACTTTAATGCAGGCAAACTTAAATCCGTTTTTACCTAATTTCTACCAGCATGTCACATGTGTATCCAGGAGGAAAAAAACTCTAGACCACCTTTACTCCACACACAGAGACGCATTCAAAGCTCTCCCTCTCCCTCGCCCTCCATTTGGCAAATCTGACCATAATTTTATCCTCATGATTCCTGCTTACAAGCAAAAACTGAAGCAGGAAGTACCAGTGACTCGCTCGATACAGAAGTGGTCAGATGACACGGATGCTACGCTACAGGACTGTTTTGCTAGCACAGACTGAAATACGTTCCGGGATTCATCCAATGGCATTGAGGAGTATACCACCTCAGTCACCTGCTTCATCAATAAGTGCATCGACGACATCGTCCTCACAGTGACCGTACATACATTTCCCAACCAGAAGCCATGGATTACAGGCAACATCCGCACCGCGCTAAAGCCTAGAGCTTCCATTTCAAGGAGCGGGACACTAATCCAGACGCTCATAAGAAATCCCGCTATGCCCTCAGACGAACCATCAAACAGGCAAAGAGTCAGTACAGGACTAAGATTGAATCCTTCTACACCGGCTCTGACATTCGTTGGATGTGGCAGGGCTTGAAAACTATTACGGACTACAAAGGGAAACCCAGCTGCTACCAGATGCGCTAAATGCCTATTATGCTCACATTGAGGCAAGAAACACTGAAGCATGCATGAGAGCACTAGCTGTTCCGGACGACTGTGTGATCACGCTTTCCGTAGTCGATGTGAGCAAGATCTTTACCTTCTCTAGGATATGTGGGACGCTAACGTCTCACTTGGCCAAAAGACAGGAAAAATGCAGA
Source organism: Salvelinus namaycush (assembly GCF_016432855.1). Classification (NCBI taxonomy): domain Eukaryota; kingdom Metazoa; phylum Chordata; class Actinopteri; order Salmoniformes; family Salmonidae; genus Salvelinus; species Salvelinus namaycush. Next base: position 32,562,176 of record NC_052314.1, on the reverse strand, counting down.
GCGCCAATTTCAAATATATTACTATAAAAATCAATCTTTCATGAAATCACACATGAAAGACACCAAATTAAAGCTACACTTGTTGTGAATCCAGCCAACATGTCTGATTTCAAAAAGGATTTACGGCGAAAGCACACCAAACGATTATGTTAGGTCAGTACATAATCACAGAAAAACACAGCCATTTTTCCAGCCAAAGAGAGGAGTAACAAAAAGCAGAAATAGAGATAAAATGAATCACTAACCTTTGATGATCTTCATCAGATGACACTCATAGGACTTCATGTTACACAATACATGTATGTTTTGTTCGGTAAAGTTCATATTTATATCCAAAAATCTGAGTTTAGGCGGGACGCTACTGTCCAGAGCACCAAATTCAAAGTAATTACTATAAAAATTACTATAAAAATTAGACTTTCATTAAATCACACATGAAAGATAACAAATTAAAGCTACACTGGTTGTGAATCCAGCCAACATGTCAGAATTCAAATAGGCTTTTTGGCGAAAGCAAACGATGCTATTATCTGAGTTAGCACCATTGTAAACAAAGAGAGATAAGCATATTTCAACACTGCAGGCGCGACACAAAACGCAGAAATAAAAATATAATTCATGCCTTACCTTTGACGAGTTTCTATTGTTGGCACTCCAATATGTCCCATAAACATCACAAATGGTCCTTTTGTTCGATTAATTCCATCGATATATATCCAAAATGTCAATTTATTTGGCGCGTTTGATCCAGAAAAACACCGGTTCCAACTCGTGAAACATGACTACAAAATATCTCAAAAGTTACCTGTAAACTTTGCTAAAACATTTCAAACTTCTTTTGTAATACAACTTTAGGTCTTTTTTTACGTAAATAATCGATAAAATTGAAGACGGGATGATCTGTGTTCAATACAGGATTAAAACAATCTGTAGCATGCTTTCTGGTCATGCACCTCTATCTAACAGGACACTTCAAGTGACTCTGATTCAATTAGATATCTGTATTCCCAATGAAAATCATTGAAAAAAAATCTGAATGGTTTGTCCTCGGGGTTTCGCCTGCTAAATAAGTTCTGTTATACTCACAGACATGATTCAAACAGTTTTAGAAACTTCAGAGTGTTTTCTATCCAAATCTACTAATAATATGCATATCTCATCTTCTGGGGATGAGTAGCTGGCAGTTGAATTTGGGTATGCTTTACATCCAAACGTGAAAATGCTGCCCCCTATCCTAGAGAAGTTAAACAGGTCAACATCCACAAAGCCACATAGACAGATGGATGACCAGGACGTGCACTCAAATACATGCGCGGACTAAATGTCAATTGTCTTCACTGAATTGTCTTCTCCCACCTTGACAAAAACCTTGACTCCCTCCCTGTTCACCTATGACTGCACGGCCAAGCACGACTCCAACACCAACATTAAGTTTGCTGACGACACAACAGTGGCAGGACTGATCACCGATATTGATGAGAGAGCCTGTAGGGAGGAGGTCAGAGACCTGACAGTGTGGTGGCAGGACAACTACCTATCTCTCAATGTGAGCAAGACAAAATGAGCTGATCGTGGACTACAGGAAAAGGAGAGCCGAACAGGCCCTCATTAACACAGACGGCACTGAAGTGGTGCGGGTCAAGAGTTTCAAGTTCATTGGTGTTCACATCACCAACAATCTATCTTTGTCCGAACACACCAAGACAGTTGTGAAGAGGGCACGACAACACCTTTTCCCCCTCAGAAGACAGAAAATATTTGGCATCGGTCCACAGATCCTCAAAAAGTTCTACAGCTGCACCATCAAGAGCATCCTGACCGTTTGCATTACTGCCTGGTACGGCAACTGCTTAGCATCTGACCAGAAGGCGCTACAGAGGGTAGTGATTATGACCCAGTACATCACTGGGGACAAGCATCCTGACATCCAGGACCTACAGTATATACTAGACGGTGTCAGAGGAGGGCCCCAAAATTTCCAAGACTCCATTCACACAAGTCATATTCTCGTTTCTAACGCACGGCAAGAGGTACCGGAGCGCCAAGTCTAGGACCAAAAGGCTTCTTAACAGCTTCTACCTCCAAGCCATTAGACTGCTGAACAACTAAACTAATCAAATGGCCACCCGGACCATTTACATTAACCTCCCCTTTTTGTTTTTACACTGCTGCTACTCGCTGTTTATTATCTATGCATAGTCACTTTACAAATTACCTTGATTAACCTGTACCCCCGCACATTGACTCGGTACCGGTACCCCCTGTATATAGCCTTGTTATTGTTATGTACATTTATTGTGTTACCTTGTGATTTATTGGATTTTTTAAACTTTAGTTTATTGAGTAAATATTTTATTAACTCTATTCATTGAACTGCATTGTTGGCTTCTAAGTAAGCATGTATTTGGCTCATGTGACAAATATCATTTGATTTGATTTGTGTCTGTTACTTGAACTCTGTGAAACATTTATTTGGGCTACAATCTGAAGTGCAGTTAACTCTAATGAACTTACACTCTGTGGCAGAGGTAACTCATGGTCTTCCTTTCCTGTGGCGATTCTCATGAGATCCAGTTTCATCATAGCGCTTAATGGTTTTAGAGACTGCGCTTGAAGAAACTTTCAAAGTTCTTGAAATTTTCCAGATTGACTGACCTTCATGTCTTAAAGTAATGACGGACTGTCATTTCTCTTTGCTTATTTGAGCTGTTCTTGTCATAATATGGACTTTGTCTTTTACCAAATAGAGCTATCTTCTATATACCTTGTCACAACACAACTCAAATTCCACAAATGTACTTTTAACAAGGCACATGTGTTAATTGAATGCATTCCAGGTGACTACCTCATGAAGCTGGTTGAGATAATGCCAAGAGTGGGCAATGGTGTCATCAAGGCAAAGGGTGGCTACTTTGAAGAATCTCAAACATTAAATATATTTGGATTTGTTTAACACTTTTTTGGTTACTACATGATTCCATGTGTGTTATTTCATAGTTTTGATGTTTTCACTATTATTATACAATGAAGAAAATAGTTAAAATAAAGAAAAACCCTGTAATGAGTAGCTGTGTCCAAACTTTTTACTGGTACTGTATATATGACCTTTTCTAGAAACTTAGCTAACATTAGATACACTGCAGTGATGATGGTGATAGTAAAGATAAGATGAATGTCAGAGGCCAGCTAGCTAATGCAATAGCGGCTGTCAATACAATGGCTGGTTTGGAGTTCATCTGAAATATACGATTATATTTCACATGATAAGCAAACTACTGTAATGCCCTTTCACAATTTTTTTTTAACACAGATAAAAGAGATGATTACTTTCAAGTAGATAATTTTTGTTTAATTGAGCTCATCCTCTCTTGCTCATGTGGGGAGCTACTTCCTGAGATTTGATCGATGAAACATTCCAGCCAATGGTGGGGCGTTTGTGGTTTTGGCAGAGTGAACTGAATAAAAGGTCCTGCCCCCAGAGAGCAAATCAAGTTTTCACTTGCAAATCTCTCTTTCCAAACGTACAAAATGTTTTACAAGCTTACGAATCTCTTGTTAATAACGTGACAACAGTGACAGAACTCCGAGCGCACGCAGATTCAAAATATTCAAGTGTATTTTTTAGGCAGAATATTAATACTAGTAAATGAAATTCTGAAAATAAATTATACTTGTAAATCTTATTGAATGTTTTCAAATGTGATATTTCAAGTTTGCGACCGATCCTTCACACATCATGATACAAGCTTGCAAAATTAAATTACACATTTGCGAATCGTACTTGCCACCACGAATCTGAATGTGTGACCACAAAATTCTAAATATAAACTCAAGTTGTTCTGTCATTATTATAATCCCATAGCTTTAGTGCTCAAAATACTGGAGTAGTGGTTCTATATTAAATAATCAAATTATGCATTAGAAGGTGAGGCACACCACTCTCTCCAATTAAAAAAATATAGTTTATTGTGAATTAAAAACATACTGTGATTTTCCAGTCAAAGACCATCAACAAACAGAGCGAGTGATTGTTAGATGGTACAAGAATAATTTTCCCATCAGATATTACACTTCATATATAGTGTGTGAAAATTGAATAAAATTCAATAGAGAAAGCAGTGAGATTGGAACATGAAACTACAAGGCACTGCTAATGAGAGATGTTCTCTCTGTTGCCACATGTCAGACTGCTGATTCCATTAACTTCTTATGGCTCCAGGGGCAGTATTGAGTAGCTTGGATGAAAAGGTGCCCAGAGGTGCCCAGAGTAAACGGCCTGCTCCTCAGTCATAGTTGCTAATATATGCATATTATTATTAGTATTGGATAAAAAACACTCTGAAGTTTCTAAAACGGTTTCAATTATGTCTGTGAGTATAACAGAACTCATATGGCAGGCAAAAACCTGAGAAGTTCCACTTCCTGTTTGGATTTTTTCTGAGGCTGCTAGATTTTCAACCAAGCTCCCAATGCAATTACAGCGAGATATGGATGAGTTTTCACTTCCTACGGCTTCCACTAGATGTCAACAGTCAATAGAACTTTGTCTGATGACTCTAATGTGAAGGGGGGGCCGAAGGAGACAGGAATGAGTAATCACTGCCATGAGGTGACCACGCATTGAACATGCGCGTTCACGTGAGAGGGAGCTCCGTTCCATCGCTCATCAGAAGTCAATGTAATTCTCCGGTTGGAACGTTATTCAAGATGTATGTTAACAACATTCTTAAGATTGATTCAATACATCGTTTGACATGTTTCTACTGACTGTTACGGAACTTTTGGACATTTCGTCACGTTATAGTGGACGCGCTTTGTGACTTTGGAATTGTTTACCAAACGCGCTAACCGAAGTAGCTAATTGGACATAAATAACGGACATTATCGAACAAATCAAGCATTTATTGTGGACCTGTGATTCATAGGACTGCATTCTGATGAAGTTCATCAAAGGTAAGGAAACATTTATCATGTATTTTCTGGTTTCTGTTGACTCCAACATGGCGGCTAATTTGGCTATTGTTCTGAGCGCCGTCTCAGATTATTGCATGGTTTGCTTTTTCCATAAAGTTTTTTTGAAATCTGACACAGCGGTTGCATTAAGGAGAGGTATATCTAGAATTCCATGTGTATAACTTGTATTATCGTCTACATTTATGATGAGTATTTCTGTTGAAACGATGTGGCTATGCAAAATCACATGATGTTTTTGGAACTAGTGAATGTAACGCGCCAATGTAAACTCCGATTTTTTTATATAAATATTAACTTTATCGAACAAAACATATATGCATTGTGTAAAATGAAGTCCTATGAGTGTCATCTGATGAAGGTCATCAAAGGTTAGTGATTAATTTCATCTCTATTTCTGCTTTTTGTGACTCCTGTCTTTGGCTGGAAAAATGGCTGTGTTTTTCTGTGATTTGGCGGTGACCTAACATAATCGTTTGTGGTGCTTTCGCTGTAAAGCCTTTTTGAAATCGGACACTGTGGTGGGATTAACAAGAAGTGTATCTTTAAATGGTGTGAAATACTTGTATGCTTGAGGAATTTTAATTATGAGATTTCTGTTGTTTGAATTTGGCGCCCTGCACTTTCACTGGCTGTTGTCATATCGATCCCGTTAACGGGATTTCAGCCCTAAGAAGTTTTAAAGTGCTAAGTGCTGTATGACAAGTATATGCAGAGTATAATATGGTCATATATTCCTTATATTCTTGACACAATGAGAGCTCTCCCTCAACAGCAAGTCCACTGAACACCCCTTTCCTGCTAGGTTGTCACAGAAAAACACAGACCTGCTTACCTGCTACTGACCTTTCCAGTGGGCGCTGTCATAGTTACTGCTTCTGAAATGTCATACTGCAGCAGCGTGATGGAAAACCCATCAACACATAGAGCCTGCTTCTCAAATGGCACCCTATCGCCATATAGTGGACTATTTTTTGTTTAGGGTGCCATTTGGGATGCGGCAATAGGGAGAAAACCCTTCATCTCATTTTCCAACGGTGGAGTGTAAAGTCACCTTCAGAATGCAAGTAAGAGAATCTATATGAAAAGCCTGTTTCATATACTGGTGTCAACATAGCATTTAACTTCTAATGACAGGTTCTGTGTTTGTGAAGTAAATCTATAGCATGTAATTCACTGCGGTCTAGTCAGGTCTAGTGGTAGAGTGATACACAGGCTGCGTCCCAAATAGCTATATTCCCTACATAGTGCTTTTGACCAGAGCCCTTGCACAATATAGGGAATAGGGTGCGACTTGGGACGCATTCATTGAGGAATGTGGAGAACAGCAATCATAGGCTGCGTCCGAAATGGCACTCTATCCCTACACAGTGCATTAGTTTTGACCAGAGCCCAAATGGCCCAATTCAAAAGTAGTGCACTACATAGAGAATAGGGAGCTATTTAGGTTGAATCGATAGGGCTCAGGATAAGTGGGTGTAGCAGCCATCAGCGAAGCACTGAGAGGACATTATGGGATAATTATGTTTGTAATAGGACTATAACAGGCGGATATAATTTCTCTCTTCTGCAAGATGTCTCTGTTGTTCTCCTCTACCATTTAGTGTAGTTTTGCTACCAGGATCTTGGTAATGGCCAGAGGCAGCAGCCTGTATTTGTTTTATTACATAATTGTTATTGTCATGGCAAAACCTGTGTGACCAAATATGATTAAGATTAGCGGTGGCTAAGGTGTCAGATAACGGGGATCCGAATCAAGAATACAGAATAAAGGATTAATCTGCTCTAGGAAAGAGTAAGCTCACTTCGAAGTGCTGTAGTTTTGCTGCCAGGTACTTGGTGATAGCAAGTCACACAATGGTCATTGTCATCATAAAACCTGTGTGACCAAATAAGAAATAAGGATTACCCTTGTGGGCAGAGCATGCTCATTTAGAATTGTTACAGGATGTGGAAATATCCCACCACCAAGTACCCTTTGCAATGAAATAATGCACCCAAAAAATCTCACCTGCATCTGTACTGCTTTATGGAGTGATCGACAATACAATGAGCATACCTACACTGTAAAATTAGGCTTTGGTTAGTTTGTCTAAAATCAAATAAAAAATTTGACCTCTCAATGTGATTTTATGTATTGAAAGAAAGCTTCTGAATTTCTTTCAACACATCATGCACATTCACATTGCCAAGCGGTGGGTACAATTTAGCATTGGCAGCCTATCAGAAGCTTGGAAAATTCCAGAAAATGATGTCCTGGCTTCAGAAGCTTCTGATAGGCTAATTGACATAAATTGAGTCAATTGGAGGTGTACCTGTGGATGTATTTCAAGGCCTACCTTTAAACTCAGTGCCTCTTTGCTTGACATTATGGGAAAATCAAAATGAAATCAGCCAAGACCTCAGAAAAAAATGTAGACCTTCAAGTCTGGTTCATCCTTGGTTCATACTGCTCAGGAGGGAGACGCGTACTGTCTCCTAGAGATGAATGTACTTTGGTGCGAAAAATGCAAATCAATCCCAGAACAACAGCAAAGGACCTTGTGAAGATTACAAAAGTATCTATATCCACAGTAAAACGAGTCCTATATCAACGTAACCTGAAAGGTCGCTCAGCAAGGAAGAAGCCACTGCTCCAAAACCACCATAAAAAAGCTAGACTACGGTTTGCAAATGCACATGGGGACAAAGATTGGACTTTTTGGAGAAATTACTCTCTGGTCTGATGAAACAAAAATAGAACTGTTTGGCCATAATGACCATCGTTATGTTTGGAGGAAAAAGTGGGGGGGGCTTGTAAGCTGTAGTACACCATCCCAACCGTGAAGAACAGGGGTGGCAGCATCATGTTGTGGGGGTGCTTTGCTGCAGGAGGTACTGGTGCACTTCACAAAATAGATGTCATCATGAGGCAGGAAAATTATGTGGATATATTGAAGCAACATCTCAAGACATTGGTCGGGAAGTTAAAGCTTGGTCACAAATGGGTCTACCAAATGGACAATGACACCAAGCATCGATAAGAGACTATAACCGCCATCGATAAGAGACAATACTGTGCAGCTGTATTCGTCGACCTGGCCACGGCTTCGACTCTGTCAATCACCACATTCTTATCGGCAGACTCAACAGCCTTGGTTTCTCAAATGACTGCCTCGCCTGGTTCTCCAACTACTTCTCAGACAGAGTTCAGTGTGTCAAATCGGAGGGCCTTTTGTCCGGACCTCTGGCAGTCTCTATGGGGGTGCCACAGGCTTCAATTCTCGGGCTGACTCTTTTCTCTGTATACATCAATGATGTCACTCTTGTTGCTGATGATTCTCTGATCCACCTCTATGCAGACAACAACATTCTGTATACTTCTGGTCCTTCTTTGGACACTATGTTAACTAACCTCTAGACGAGCTTCAATGACCTACAACTCTCCTTCCGTGGCCTCCAACTGCTCTTAAATGCAAGTAAAACTAAATGCACACTCTTCAACCGATCGCTGCCCACACCTGCCCGCTCGTCCAGCATCACTACTATGGACGGTTCTGACTTAGAATATGTGGACAACTACAAATATCTAGGTGTCTGATTAGACTGTAAACTCTCCTTCCAGACTCATATTAAGCAGCTCCAATCCAAAATTAAATCTAGAATTGGCTTCTTATTTCGCAACAAAGCATCCTTCACTCATGCTGCCAACCATACCCTCGTAAAACTGACCATCCTGCAGATCCTTGACTTTGGCGATGTAATTTACAAAATAGCCTCCAACACTCTACTCATCAAACTGGATGCAGTCTATCACAGTGCCATCCGTTTTGTCACCAAAGCACCATATACTACCCACCACTGTGACCTGTATGCTCTCGTTGGCTGGCCCTCGTTTCATGTTCGTCGCCAAACCCACTGGCTCCAGGTCATCTATAAGTCTCTGCTAGGTAAAGCCCCGCCTTATCTCAGCTCACTGGTCACCATAGCAGCACCCACCTGTAGCACGCGTTGCAGCAGGTATATTTCACTGGTCACACTCAAAGCCAATTCCTCCTTTGGCCACCTTTCCTTCCAGTTCTCTGCTGCCAATGACTGGAACGAATTGCAAAAATCACTGAAGCTGGAGACTCATATCCACCTCACTAATTTTAAGTACCAGCTGTCAGTGCAGCTCACAGATCACTGCACCTGTACATAGCTCATCTGTAAATAGCCTATCCAACTACCTCATCCCCATACTGTTATTTATTTGTTTTGCTCCTTTGCACCCAAGTATCTCTACTTGCTCATTCATCTTCTGCACATCGATCACGCAAGTGTTTAAATTGCTAGATTGTAATTATTTTGCCACTATGGCCTATTTATTGCCTTACCTCCCTTATCTTACCTCATTTGTACACACACTACATATACATTTGTCTATTGTGTTATTGACAGTATGTTTGTTTATTCCATGTGTAACTCTGTGTTCTTGTTTATGTCGCACTGCTTTGCTTTATCTTGGCCAGGTCGCAGTTGTAAATGAGAACTTGTTCTCAACTAGCCTAACTGGTTAAATAAAGGTGAAAAAAAAATACTTCCAAAGTTGTGGCAAAATGGCTTAAGGACAAAGTCAAGGAATTGGAGTGGCCATCACAAATCCCTGACCTCAATCCTATAGAAAATTTGTGGGCAGAACTGAAAAAGCATGTGCGAGCAAGGAGGCGTACAAACCTGACTCAGTTACACCTATTCTGTCAGGAGGAATGGGCAAACTTATTGTGGGAATCTTGTGGAAGGCTCCCCAAAACGTTTGACCCAAGTTAAACAATTTAAAGGCAATGCTACCAAATACTAATTGAGAGTATGTAAACTTCTGACATACTGGGAATGTGATGAAAGAAATAAAAGCTGAAATAAATCATTCTCTCTACTATTATTCTGACATTTCACATTCTTATAATAAAGTGGTGATCCTAACTGACCTAAGACAGGGATTTTTTACTAGGATTAAATGTCAGGAATTGTGAGGAACTGAGTTTAAATATATTTGGCTAAGGTGTATGTAAACTTCAGACTTCAACTGTATGTTATTTATTTGGTTTAACCAAAGGGGAAAAGTAAGTTGAGCGTTGAAAGACATAGGCTGCAACTTATGATATAGGTTTGTTTATAATTAAATATAACAGTTGGCATTGAATCATATATTTGGTTTCAACATATGTCCTTTTTTGCAACTATTTGAAGCAGTTTTTTTTAGATTGATCCAAAGAGTCCTTTTTCACAGTGTAGTGAATATACACTGTAAAAAATGATTCAGCTGGTTATTAAATTATACTTGATAATATCATTATTTAGACATAAAAATGTTTTCTTGTATTGTATTTGTATTTATTATGGATCACCATTAGCCAATGCAGCAGCTACTCTTCCTGGGTGCCAGCAAAATGAAGGCAGTTATACATTTTTTTTTAAATTACAATACATTAAATACAGAATTCACAACACACTAAGTGTGTGCCCTCAGGCCCATACTCCACCGCCACATATCTACAACACAAAATCCATGTTTACGTGTGTGTATAGTACGTATGTTATCATGTGTGTGTGTGCATATGTCTGTGCCTGTGTTTGTGTTGCTTCACAGTCCTCACTGCTCCATAAAGTGTATTTTTATCTGTTTTTTAATCTGATTTTACTGTTTGCATCTGTTACCTGATGTGGAATAGAGTTCCATGTAGTCATGGCTCTATGTAGTACTGTGCGCCTCCCATAGTCTGTTCTGGAATTGGGGACTGTGAAGAGACCTCTGGTGGCATGGCTTGTGGGGTATGCATGAGTGTCTGTGCTGTGTGCTAGTCGTTTAAACAGACAGCTTGTTGCTTTCAACATGTCAATACCTCTCACAAATACAAATATCAGTTGGTTTTGTAATGAATGAGCTATCTGATTCGATGAATGACGGAGCTCAGTTTGTCGTTTTTTCAGAAAATTTCACTTAAGGTGCTCCAAAGCTTTTTATTCTCATTCTTTATGTAATTTATCTTTGTTTCATAGTGTAGTTTCTTCATTTTATTCCGTTTAGTCACATGATTTCTCAATTTTCAGTACGTTTGCCAATCGGTTGTGCAGCCAGACTTATTTGCCATTCCTTTTGCCTCATCCCTCTCAACCATACAATTCCTCATCAATCCACGAGGATTTACCTTTTTTTTTTTACAGTCATTTTCTTAATGGGTTTATGCTTATTAGTAACTGGGATAAGCATTTTCATAAATGTGTCAAGTGCAACATCTGTTTGCTCGTCATTACACACCACGGACCAACAAATATTCTTTACATCAACAACATCGGAATCACTACAAAACCTATTGTATGACCTTTTATACACTATATTAGGCCCAGCTTTTGGAAATGTGGTTTTCCTAGATATGGGTACTATATTGCGATCACTACATCCGATGGATCTGGATACTGCTTTCAAGCACAATTTTGCAGCATTAGTAAAGATGTGATCAATTCATGTTGATGATTTCATTCCTGTGCTGTTTGTAACTACCCTGGTAGGTTGACTGATAACCAGGTTGCAGACACTGGTTATAGTTTGAAGCTTTTTCTTGAGTAGGCAGCTTGATGAAGGCCAGTCAATATTTAAATCACCCAGAAAAGATACCTATCTGTGAATATCACATACATTATCAAGCATTTCACACATGTTATCAAGATACTGACTGTTAGCACTTGGTGGTCTATAGCAGAATGGGCTTTAGGTGAGGCAGATGAATCTATAGCCATATCACTTCAACAGTATTTAACATGAGATCCTCTCTAATCTTTACAGAAATGTGGTTCTGAATATAAACAGCAATACCTCCACCACTGGCATTTCTCTATTTTCTGTAAATGTTATAACCTTGTATTGCTACCACTGTATCAATAAATCTATTGTCTAAGTGAATTTCAGATAAAGTCAGAATATGATTGTCATCTATTTCTAGCAAGTTATTAATTTCATGAACCTTGTTTCTTAAGCTGCATATGTTAACGTGTGCTATTTTGAACACTTTTCTGGGATGCTTGCTTGTTTTCATCGTTTTACTTGGGAGTTTAGCAGAAGTAGATCATGTTATTTATTAGATCATTATCATGTTATTTATGTTACTGCAGGGTGAGCTGCACACAGTGGACTTCATACTACAGTAGGGCACACCATCTCAGTGCTAACAGCATAAATCTGGTTCAAAGGCACATGATTGCTGCATACAATAGCTGTAGGATCAGCAGAGGTTTTTCAGGGCAGTTAGAGTGACATAAATTATGTTTCTTACATTGTGTCTACCAATGCCCCTGGTATAATGGACATTTGCTAAAGCATTATGATGACTCAGTAACACAATGGTAGGGATTAACTGAGCTGGGCTTGGGTCATTGATAAATCATTGTCTCAACGCAGCCTTATAATGCTGTGATAGGATCCAGGAACACAAATGATTTGGGTGGATCCCATCCTCATTACAAAACGTGTTTTGTTTCCAAAAGGTATCGAAATTGTTAACAAAAGTTACACCCATTGAGCTGCAATAATCACGTAACTAAACTCAGCAAAAAAAGAAACGTCTCGTTTTCAGGACCCTGTCTTTCAAAGATAATTTGTAAAAATCCAAATAACTTCACATATCTTCATTGTAGAGGGTTTAAACACTGTATCCCATTATTGTTCAATGAACCATAAACAATGAATTGTCACGACTTCCGCCGAAGTCGGCCCTTCTCCTTGTTCGGGTGGTGTTCGGCGGTCGACGTCACCGGCTTTCTAGTCACCATTGATCCATTTTTCAGTTTCGTTTTGTTTTGTCTGTATTATACACACCTGGTTTCAATTCCCCCATCATGTTCCCTATTTAACCCTCTGGCTTTCATTTCTGTTTTGTCCGTGATTGTTTGTGCGTTAGTGGTTGTGGTTGATACGTGTATGTATCTGTTTATTTCCATTTGTGGAATTTTGCCTTAATTTTGAGTAAAACACTGTGGTTTCGCTCAACACCTGTGTCCTGCGTTTGACTCCGAATATTCTCCGCACACAACCCTGACATGAATAGACATGCACCTGTGGAACGGTCGTTAAGACACTAACAGCTTATAGACGGTAGGCAATTAAGGTCACAGTTATGAAAACTTACGACACTAAAGAGGCCTTTCTACTGACTCTGAAAAACACCAAAAGAAAGTACGTGCCTTAGGCATGCTGCAAGGCGGCATGAGGACTGCAGATGTGGCCAGGGCAATAAATTGCAATGTCCGTATTGTGAGATGCCTAAGACAGTGCAACAGAGAGACAGGACAGACAACTGATCATCCTCACAGTGGCAGACCACATGTAACAACACCTGCACAGGATCGGTACATCCGAACATCACACCTGCGGGACAGGTACAGGATGGCAACAACAACTGCCCGAGTTACACCAGGAACGCAAACTCCTTCCATCAGTGCTCAGACTGTCCGCAGTAGGCTGAGAGAGGATGGACTGAGGGCTTGTAGGCCTGTTGTAAGGCAGGTCCTCACCAGACATCAACGGCAACAACGTCGCCTATGGGTACAAACCCACCGCCGCTGGACCAGACAGGACTGATAAAAAGTGCTCTTTACTGATGAGTTGTGGTTTTGTCTCACCAGGCGTGATGGTCAGATTCGCGTTTATCGTCGAAGGAATGAGCGTTACACCGAGGCATGTACTTTGGAGCGAGATCGATTTGGAGTTGGAGGGTCGGTCATGGTCTGGGGCGGTGTGTCACAGCATCATCGGACTGAGCTTGTTGTCATTCCAGGCAATCTCAACGCTGTGCGTTACAGGGAAGACATCTTCCTCCCTCATGTGGTACCCTTCCTGCAGGCTCATCCTGACATGACCCTCCAGCATGACAATGCCACCAGCCATACTGATTGTTCTGCGCGTGATTTCCTGCAAGACAGGAATGTCAGTGTTCTGCCATGGCCAGCGAAGAGACCAGATCTCAATCCCATTGAGCACGTATGGGACCTGTTGGATTGGATGGTGAGGACTAGGGCCATTCCCCCCAGAAATGTCCAAGAACTTGCAGGTGCCTTGGTGGAAGAGTGGAGTAACATCTCACAGTAAGAACTGGCAAATCTGGTGTAGTCCATGAGGAGGAGTACTTAATGCAGCTGGTGGCCACACCAGATAGTGACTGTTACATTTGATTTTGATCTCCCCTTTGTTCAGGGACACATTATTCCATTTCTGTTAGTCACATGTCTTTGGAACTTGTTCAGTTTATGTCTCAGTTGTTGAATCTTGTTATGTTCATACGAATATTTACACATTTTAAGTTTGCTGAAAATAAACGCAGTTGACAGTGAGAGGACGTTTCTTTTTTTGCTGAGTTTAGTTGTGAGGAGAAAGAATCCTGCTAAAACGTTCAATGCCATGATTCAGAGAGGGCACAGGGCCAGATATGATGGGTCTTTTATTAGTATCTAGCAGAGAGTCAACCAGCTCTTTGAAATTCAGTTTCAACTGTTCAGAGCTGCCCTTCATAATGTCATTAAAACCCACATGGACTACGCCAGGACATGTCCATGTCCTGGCGTAGTGCATTCGGGAGCAGCTTAGTAATGTAATTTAATCGAGCTCTGGGATAGGACATTGTTTTTGCACCAGGAACAGTCACATTTCTTACCATGGAGCTGCACAAAATCACTGCTGGTGAGAAGGACGAGGACATCCGCCCACTCCCACGCTTCACAAGATGGTACAGGCCTCCGACAGATGGAGAAGGCCCGCTCGATCGAGAGCAGGGACGGAAGGTTGCCGACATCGACTCCGAAATCGTAGGGGAAGGAGTAGGAACAATGGCTGCCGACACAAGTGCCCCCAGCGATGAAGGTGCAGGAAGATCAGGCTCCAGGGCGGCGAAACTATTCGTTGTTTGTATCCACTCCGGGCCTCCCATTGGGAGTGTAAGCTGCTTTGCGGAAGGCCGCTGACTTCGGATTCCACGGCTCGAGACATGTGATCATCATTGATTGCCATGCTCCTCTTGCTGTGCTCTTTCGGCTCCGCTATCAGATGGGGAGGAGAGGCAGGATATGGCTACTCTGGCGAATTAACTTTGGTCAACACCGCCCAGTCGGTTAACAACAAACGACAAGACGGAGATTTATCCAACATGCGCTAACGCCGTCCAGCCACCAGCGTAGAAAAGGTAAACATTCCATTCTGCGTTTCCCCAGTTTCCTACTTGTTACCTGCGTGATCAAGGAAGCCACCACAAACCTATAAACCTTGGCAAAGAACAATTGCCGCATTGGAACTGAATGATCCAGTTTGTTCCGAAACAAAGCATAGTAGATACAACTCCTACAGTGCTGGAACCATTAATTTACCTCTCCAGACAGTGGGCTCCATTGGAAAACTAATCTGGGACTAACTTTGTTAGGTTAGCAAGGTTAGCAGCTCTTTATATTCATCTTTACTTGAATATAATTAGTACTTTACACTACTTCACTTGTGCACTTGTTGAAATAAAACAAAAAATGAATTCAACCATTGACAGCTGCGTGCCGTTTTCAAGGGATTGTTCAATCAATTTTAAACAGGCTATTTGGTTTTAATATCATCACCTCCTGAAGAGAAAATTCAGAGCTACACATTTCTGATTGTTCCATGCAAAACAATTGTGCACATTTAGCTAATCTAAACAACATCATCTAAACAACTATTTGTGTGTAAAAACAACTACAAGGGAAACTGTGTTTAACTTACTAAATGTTTATAATATTTCCTTTCAACTTAAGAATTTTAAGTTCTTCCAAAAACAATTCAGAGGATTGTGGGTAATATATATATTTTTTACTTTACAATACTTTTACACAATGTTATATGCATGTTTGAAACTGTATTAGTATCAAACCGTTTGTTATGCTATGAGGTGTAATGGATCATGATGAACGGATATCAATGATGAGACCATCCATTCTCACCATTAGTAAGAGCATATGAGCATACACGTTTGACGAATGCAAATACATCAATCTACAATGCTTTCTGCTTTACTTCCAGTTGGTTCTGGTGGAATTAGCCCTGTGCTTAACAATTCCTGCTAAAGTGGAGCGATGTAAAGCGATGATATTCTCAATACCATGTTTAACATTAAGACATGACCAATGCAAGTAACTAGTCAGAAATATTAAGTAGATCTAATGTACAATAACAGTTTTGGATTTGATAGTTAAATTAGATTTTTTTTTTTTTTAAATGATGGTGGACCAAATGAAAGTTGTTTCTAACAAGTGATAGTTCAAAGGGAACATACTCCTTGAAGGTCCTCGTAATAAGTTAAGATACTGTAGTCACCCCAACAGCCTATCCATACCACAATGTGACAATAGAATGAAGAGAGATACATACAGCATATCAGGTAGACAGACAAAGGCCAGTCAGATGAATGCTCCTGGGCATGGGAGACCCTGGATGGTTCAGAGAGATAAAAAGCACAGCGATGGTCAGATGCTGAATGATAACACATGGCCCATGCAACTGAGCTAACCATCACAATGCAATGAGATTGACAGGGAAGATTATGGGAGAAATGCCAAATATTGTCCGTCAAAGGAAAGTTTAAGACAAAGAGAGAGAATGATAATGATGTGGCAATCATGTATCAATCAATTAATGTATAGGTTGGGTATCCATCTCTCTGTTTATCAGGGCTGCCCAGTCAAATGTGAAATACTATTGTGAGAATAAAATATATATATATATATATATATATATATATTTTATTCTCATATATATATATATATATATATATTTGGTCGATGATACAATATACCGGATGAATGGATAATAGATTATTGCATTATTTATATTATTTGTTGTTTTATTTACCGAGGTAGAAGTTCATATCACAACAGATTGTAATGTCAAAAATGGAAGGCTCTATTCATGTTTAATGTGTATGTTATATATTTGAAAATGTCAATAAAGAATTTTTAAATAAATTGATGTCCACACCATGTCTTAACCTACACAAACCACTATCTGGCCCATATGGCTCTGGTCAAAAGTAGGGAATAGTGGGCAATTTGGGACGCAGCCTCTTTCTTTTCTCCATGGCGGTGTCAATGGGATGACAACCATAGCCTTTAAAGGTGCAATATGCAGAAATCGCTCCCCATTTCCTGGTTGCTAAAATTCTAATAATTCGCCTAATTTCCGTTTATGTGACAAACAAGACCTCAGAGTGTAGAGAATCAATGTACCATCTAAACTGCTGTGAAATATCTTTTAAATAACCAACAATATTGCATTTTCAGCTGTTTGAAGCTGGTGTACAAAACTGAAAGTAAAAGATGCAAAAACTTAACTTAAGATGGAAATAGCACACATAGAACAGATCTACTGCTTCTTATACTTGTGTTCATTGATAATGACAGATCTATAACTGACTTTTCTATGTGAATTTGGTCAGGTCACCCAAAAAGCTACGTTACAGCTTTAATTAGATTCATTCAAATAGTCCTTGTTGTCGCTGATCCTTGTTGTCGCTGCAGGATCCTGTGAGATGGTTTCAAATGACAATCAAAGGCAATCAAAGCCTCTTGATTGTGTTAAGATTGAAATGAGCAAAGAGAGATAGCTCAAGAAAGAGCACCGTCAATAATGCAGATTGACTCGAAAAAGGCTAATCTGTTGGGTAAAAAGGAGCTTGGATCATTCTGCCTGTCAGTCACCTGCATCTGATGTGCTTTCTTATCTTGATCAGAGAGAGGGGGAGAAAGAAAGCGGTAGGAAACGAGAGAGAACACCTGTATCAGATGGTTTTCCCATTAGAAGAGAAAGATAGGGGGTAGAGAGAGAGAGACAGCGGTCTAGAAAACTAGAACAAGAAATGAGACCGTTCTGTTTGTCAGAGAGATCAAGTTGTCTCTAAATGGTTCCATCCCAAATGGCACCATATTCTCTATATAGTGCACTACTTTTGACCAGGGCCCATAAGGCTCTGGTATAAAAGTAGTGAAGTGTACTCTACTAATAGGGTGCCATTGGGACATACACAATGTTGCTGCTAGGGGGAGAATCCTGCCTCTTTTATTTTACCTTTATTTTGACAGGGAGTCAATGCTGAGACCGGGTTCTATTCTCCAGATGAGCCCTGTATAGCACCACAATACACATCAAAATACAATAAACGCATTAAACTACACATTCATATACACATTACACCAAAAGCAAAACACAATGGGGCATTTCAGACAGTTGTTAGGTGACCTTTTTACTGAAGAATGTGTCTCTTTTTTTATTAGAGGCACCAATTCCTCAAATTTGTTGTGTATTGCAACTCATTCCACACATAGGGTGCAAAAAAACTCAACGCAGATCTACCCAACTCAGTGGAGATTGAAGGGATCTCCAGAGTTAGCCATCCCTGAGCCCGGGTCCAATATCCCGTAAATCTATAGGTTAACAATGAGGAAAGGTATGGCAGACTTTTATGCAAGAGGGCTTTATAGACAAAAAGAGCGCAATGGAACGAACTACGAGACTTCAAGCAGGGCCAAACCACATTCTGATACAAAATGCAATGATGTGTACTGAACCTATCGCCTCTAATAAAGCGCAATGTGCTATGATACAGATATTGGATCTTAATTTGTTATCGCAGGAGGAAAGTCATCCTGCAGCAGGAGGATTTGAATATCTGAAGAAATATTTAGAATTGCTGCCAGGGGGCAGCTGGAAGCGATGGTTTGTGTTTGTTTGTATACAATGTACACCATACCTACATTGTACCTTATGTAGGCTGTGTGCAGGCTACGGTGTGTCTCGTTAATTCTCATGTGGATTATAATAAATGGACATATTTGTAGGGGCTAGATATGTTTTTTTTGTTAGGGAAAAATCTGTTGATTTTAGATCAATTGTTTTATCATATGTTGAAGGCAAGCAATAGGCAGAATTCATTATTGGTTTCATGAGTACCTGTGTGGTGGTTACAGCCTTTGACTCTGGCACACATACAGTATGCCAGCATTGGCATGGGTTCAAATCTGTCATGCTGCCCTTTGACTCATGGAAGAACATCTACTAATTCTGTGTGATTACAGGGTTAAAACAGAAACAGGATAAAGCTGCAATGTGTATCTTTTTGGGCAACCCGACCAAATTCACATAGAAATGTGTAAATTGGTCCGTCTAAGAAGAGGTAGATTTGTTCTATGTGCGCTATTTCTATGCTTCCCATTCTTAAATTTAGTTTATGAGTCTTTTACTTTGGGTTTCGTATACCAGCTTTAAACAGCTAAAAATTCTATATTTTTGGTTATAGAAAATATATTTCACAGTGGTTTAGATGGTACAAGTATTCTCTGCACTATACTTGCTTGTTTTGTGATATTAACTGAAATTAGGCGAACTATTGGACTTTTATCAACCAGGAAATAGCAGAGGGATTTCTGCATAGTGCATCTTTCACAGTTTAGGCATTCATTCTGAGTGGTTAAGGTTAGGGCAATGGTTTAGGAAAGGCTTAATGTTGAACTGCACTCACTGACTCTGAATGTATTTTTTCCGGGGCTCATTCTGTTTTTTTCCATTCAATAACTTAGTGACAGAGAGGTAAGCTAAGCTAGCTTTGCTATGGAGAGAAGTTTTGAAGTTGGGGACTTCGCCCCTCCTGACTGACTCGTCATCTCACGATGATCTGCTAATTCAGTTCTCTGTGTAGGTTAATGCCTGTGCTGACCTTGTGTTTAGCCAACCTAACAGCAGATCGCTAGCTAGCATAACTCAGGGATAGCTACACCTGGCTAGTCTATCTAGCTAGCTGATATTTCAAATCACAGTTATGCTAAGATAGCAAGAAGTTCCAGTGTCTGGAATGTGTTTCATGAGACACTCATTCTACAACACCTTGCTTTGAAAGTAGCTTTGCAACTTGAATTTTTATCAGGTCATGTAAAGACATGTTACCATGGAAACGATATCAACAACTTTGAGTTGAATGCCTGGTCTTGAGTCAGATCAGCTGTCAACACAATATTTTAAAACTGTCTAGTTTTGTCTCGTCTCTTCTGTCCCAGAACTAGCATGCCATACTATAGATTGCCAGTTAAACGTCACATTAAGGTGCAGAGTGTTCATTTTGCCTGCTGAGGGCAAGTTGACCTGTCGCTCCAGCTCCGCTAAAACCATTGACAGCTGCATGCTGTTTTCAAAGGATTGTTAAATAGATGTTAAACAGGCTATTTGGTTTTAATATCATCACCTCTTGAAGAGCATATTCAGAGCTATATATATCTGATTATTCCATGCAAAACAATTGCACACATGTAGCTCTATCATCTGAGTTATAGGCTTACAGCAAGTAACTGCTTGCTTTTCATGGTCAGTAAATATCAATTGATCATGTAATTTCAGATACGTGAGAGTAGCCTATATCTCTCAATATTGGCCACCATTAATTGGATATTTCATTTGAGTGATATAAAATAAGTGAACTATGCCTGACAAGTATGAGTGGTTTAGGTTAATTTCCCATCCTTTGTGGGCTCTGCCTATCAAGCAGCAGTAGGGCGCATTGTAACGTTACTGTTAGCTAATAACGTTCACCTTGCAAGCTACCGGTAGAAACTTTATGCAGTTGGCTAAACATAGTGGTATTGGACCTAATGTACTTTTTTCAACGTAAGCCTACCTACACTCTTAGAAAAAGGGTTTGAAAAGGGTTCTTTGCAGAGGGATAGAGTTCTACCAAGAACTGTTTTGATCAGAAGAAGCCTTTTTGGAAGACAAGCGTTCTTTGTAAGGCAAACGGTTCTACCTAGAACCTTTAACATCCTGTGAACCCTATTTTTTTTATTTTTGAAAGATTCTTTGGAAGACAAGAAGGATTCTTTGTAAAGAAAGAAGGGTTCTACATAGAGCTATATATAATATTTCACAGAATATTCTTTTGCAGAGAGATTTTCAGAATTGTCTGTTTTATTGTAATATCTGTGTTTTTGCATGTACATTGATTGGTTAATGCATTTTATGCTACACAAGGATAAATAACATACAGTTTTCTAAACTAATCCAATCTGTTGGATTTATTGCACCCGTTACTGAGATGGTTGTTCCAAATCAAATGTTATTGGTCACATACACATGGTTACCAGATGTTATTGCAAGTGTAGCGAAATGCTTGTGCTTCTAGTTCTCACAGTGCAGCAATATCTAGTAATATCTAACAATTCCACAACAAATACCTAATGGAATAAGGAATGGAATAAAATAAGAGCATATAAATATATGGATGAGCAATGACAGAGCGGCTTGGCCTAAGATGAAATAGATAGTATAAAATACAGTATATACAGTCGGGGCCAAAAGTTTTGAGAATGACACAAATATTAATTTCCACAAAGTTTGCTGTGTCTTTAGATATTTTTGTCAGATGTTACTATGGAAAACTGAAGTATAATTACAAGCATTTCATAAGTGTCAAAGGATTTTATTGACAATTACATGAAGTTGATGCAAAGAGTCAATATTTGCAGCGTTGACCCTTCTTTTTCAAGACCTCTGCAATCCGCCCTGGCATGCTGTCAGTTAACTTCTGGGCCACATCCTGACTGATGGCAGCCCATTCTTGCATAATCAATGCTTGGAGTTTGTCAGAATTTGTGGGGTTTTGTTTGCCTCTTGAGGATTGACCACAAGTTCTCAATGGGATTAAGGTCTGGGGAGTTTCCTGGCCATGGACCCAAAATATCTATGTTTTGTTCCCCGAGCCACTTAGTTATCACTTTTGCCTTATGGCAAGGTGCTCCATCATGCTGGAAAAGGCATTGTTCGTCACCCAACTGTTCCTGGATGGTTGGGAGAAGTTGCTCTCGGAGGATGTGTAGGTACCATTCTTTATTCATGGCTGTGTTCTTAAGCAAAATTGTGAGTGAGCCCACTACCTTGGCTGAGAAGCAACCCCACACATGAATGGTCTCAGGATGCTTTACTGTTGGCATGACACAGAACTGATGGTAGCGCTCACCTTGTCTTCTCCGGACAAGCTTTTTTCCGGATGCCACAAGCAATCGGAATGGGGATTCATCAGAGAAAATGACTTTACCTCAGTCATCAGCAGTCCAATCCCTGTACCTTTTGCAGAATATCAGTCTGTCCCTGATGTTTTTCCTGGAGAGAAGTGGCTTCGTTGCTGCCCTTCCAGGCCATCCTCCAAAAGTCTTCGCCTCACTGTGCGTGCAGATGCACTCACACATACCTGCTGCCATTCCTGAGCAAGCTCTGTACTGGTGGTGCCCCAATCCCGCAGCTGAATCAACTTTAGGAAATGGTCCTGGCACTTGCTGGACTTTCTTGGGCGCCCTGAAGCCTACTTCACCACAATTGAACCACTCTCCTTGAAGTTCTTGATGATCCGATCAATGATTGATTTAGGTGCAATCTTACTGGCAGCAATATCCTTGCCTGTGAAGCCCTTTTTGTGCAAAGCAATGATGACGGCACGTGTTTTCTTGCAGGTAACCATTGTTGACAGAGGAAGAACAATGATTCCAAGCCCCACCCTCCTTTTGAAGCTTCTAGTCTGTTATTCGAACTCAATCAACATGACAGAGTGATCTCCAGCCTTGTCCTCGTCAACACTCACACCTGTGTTAACGAGAGAATCACTGACATGATGTCAGCTGGTCCTTTTGTGGCAGGGCTGAAATGCAGTGAACATTTTTTGGGGGGGGATTCAGTTCATTTGCATGGCAAAGAGGGACTTTGCAATTAATTGCAATTCATCTGATCACTCTTCATAACATTCTGGAGTATATGCAATTTGCCAACATACAAACCGAGGCAGCAGACTTTGTGAAAATGTATATTTGTGTCATTCTCAAAATGTTTGGCCATGACTGTACATATGAGATGAGTAATACAAGATACGTAAACATTATTCATGTGGCATTATTAAAGTGACTAGTGCTCCATTTATTAAAGTGGCCAATGATTCCAAGTTTATATGTAGGCAGCAGCCTGTCTGTGCTAGTGATGGCTGTTTAACAGTCTGATGGCCTTGAGACCGAAGCTGTTTTTCAGTCTCTCTGTACTGACCTCGCCTTCCGGATGGTAGCGGGGTGAACAGACAGAGTCTCAGGTGGTTGTTGTCCTTGATGATCGTTTTGGCCTTCCTGTGACATCGGGTGGTGTAGGTGTCCTGGAGGGCAGGTAGTTGCCCCCGGTGATGCAATATGCAGACCGCACCACCTTCTGGAGAGCCCTGCGGTTGTGGGCGCTGCAGTACCAGGTGGTGATACAGCCCAACAGGATGCTCTCAATTGTGCATCGGTAAAAGTTTTAGGTTTTTAGGTGAACAGCCAATTTTTTTCAGCCTCCTGAGGTTGAAGAGGCACTGCTGTGCCTTCTTCACCACACTGTCTGTCTGGGTAAACCATTTCAGTTTGTCAGTGATGTGTACGCCGAGGAACTTATAACTTTCCACCTTCTCCACTGCTGTGGTGTCATCTGCAAACTTGATGATTGAGTTGGAGGCTGGCATGGCCACGCAGTCATGGGTGAACAGGGAGTCCAGGAGGGGGCTGAGCACGCACCCTTGTGGGGCCCCAGTGTTGAGGATCAGCGAAGTGGAGATGCTGTTTCCTACCTTCACCACCTGGGGACGGCCCGTCAGGATGTCCAGGATCCAATTGCACAGTTTAGATATTCAATCTTCCCTATCCAGGCATTCTGAATGCAGATTGCAGGTGAATAACAATGCCACTTGTTGGATATCCTAACTCTGGCTGGATTCCAATAGGAACTACACACCACTTTGCAAGCCAGCATAATGTGACTTGCAGGCCTGATGTGGCCTGTAAACCAGGAGTCAGGGTGTAACTAGACCCTCAAAGAAAGGCCTTATGATAAATGTATTGTCAGAAATAATACCATTTTAAAAGCTAATATGGCTGGTGAAACAGTTCATAGAGGGTTCTAGAAATAACCCTCCAAAGATAAAAGGGTTATAGATTGAACCCTCCATGGACACTTCTAGGAAGAACCTATAGATGAAAAAGGGGTTATTGGTACCCAGCACCAAAAAGGGTTTCCCTGTTGGGACAAACCGTTTCCCTGTTGGTTAGCTAACATTATCCCCTTATCAACATTGTTTTTAAATAGTGTTTAATTACAATTGCTGCTGACAGACCTAATAGGCTACATTGATTGATGGACCATGTCAAATTGACTAACTAGCTTATAATAGATCACGCCAATATGGCTAGTTAACAAGCTAACTTTCAGGGGATAAACTTTTGATTTGCTTGCCGTCCATAGTGGTGATGACACCCCAGTGGGCATTCGGTGTGAAAAATACATGTTTTACTTGTGTCACGTTCTGACCCTAGTTCTTTTGTATTTTCTTTGTTTTAGTTGGTCAGGGCGTGAGTTGGGTGGGTTCTATGTGTTGTGTTTCTATGTGGGGTTTTCGTTTGGCCTGATATGGTTCTCAATCAGAGGCAGGTGTTTGTCATTGTCTCTGATTGGGAGCCATATTTAGGTAGCCTGTTTTGTAGTGTTTTTGTGGGTGATTGTTCCTGTTATGTCGTTCATGTTCGTGTTCACTATTTTGGGACTGTAGCGTCTTCGTTTATTTCGTTTGTTTATTATTTGTTCTTTCTTAAAAGTATTCGTAATAAATATGAATAATCACCACGCTGCATCTTGGTCCGACATTTCTTACTCGTCAGATGAGGAGGACGAAGACTACCATTACAACTTGCAAATTCTGGTCGGGACGTTTAATAACCAGATTAAAAACAGAAGACATATTTTTAATGAAGTATACAGTGGGGCAAAAAAGTATTTAGTCAGCCACCAATTGTGCAAGTTCTCCCACTTAAAAAGATGAGAGAGGCCTGTAATTTTCATCATAGGTACACTTCAACTATGACAGACAAAATGAGAAAAAAAATCCAGAAAATCACATTGTAGGATTTTTAATGAATTTATTTGCAAATTATGGTGGAAAAAAGTATTTGGTCACCTACAAACAAGCAAGATTTCTGGCTCTCACAGACCTGTAACTTCTTCTTTAAGAGGCACCTCTGTCCTCCACTCGTTACCTGTATTAATGGCACCTGTTTGAACTTGTTATCAGTATAAAAGACACCTGTCCACAACCTCAAACAGTCACACTCCAAACTCCACTATGGCCAAGACCAAAGAGCTGTCAAAGGACACCAGAAACAAAATTGTAGACCTGCACCAGGCTGGGAAGACTGAATCTGCAATAGGTAAGCAGCTTGGTTTGAAGAAATCAACTGTGGGAGCAATTATTAGGAAATGGAAGACATACAAGACCACTGATAATCTCCCTCGATCTGGGGCTCCACGCAAGATCTCACCCCGTGGGGTCAAAATGATCACAAGAACGGTGAGCAAAAATCCCAGAACCACACGGGGGGACCTAGTGAATGACCTGCAGAGAGCTGGGACCAAAGTAACAAAGCCTACCATCAGTAACACACTACGCCGCCAGGGACTCAAATCCTGCAGTGCCAGACGTGTCCACCTGCTTAAGCCAGTACATGTCCAGGCCCGTCGGAAGTTTGCTAGAGAGCATTTGGATGATCCAGAAGAAGATTGTGAGAATGTCATATGGTCAGATGAAACCAAAATATAACTTTTTGGTAAAAACTCAACTCGTCATGTTTGGAGGACAAAGAATGCCGAGTTGCATCCAAAGAACACCATACCTACTGTGAAGCATGGGGGTGGAAACATCATGCTTTGGGGCTGTTTTTCTGCAAAGGGACCAGGACGACTGATCCGTGTAAAGGAAAGAATGAATGGGGCCATGTATCGTGAGATTTTGAGTGAAAACCTCCTTCCATCAGCAAGGGCATTGAAGATGAAACGTGGCTGGGTCTTTCAGCATGACAATGATCCCAAACACACCGCCCGGGTAACGAAGGAGTGGCTTCGTAAGAAGCATTTCAAGGTCCTGGAGTGGCCTAGCCAGTCTCCAGATCTCAACCCCATAGAAAATCTTTGGAGGGAGTTGAAAGTCCGTGTTGCCCAGCAACAGCCCCAAAACATCACTGCTCTAGAGGAGATCTGCATGGAGGAATGGGCCAAAATACCAGCAACAGTGTGTGAAAACCTTGTGAAGACTTACAGAAAACGTTTGACCTCTGTCATTGCCAACAAAGGGTATATAACAGACACGGGAGGCAGATAGTACAGTTCTCAGATGATTTCTTAGAAACACGGTGCAGGCCAAGGGCAGGTCGAGGGCAGGCAGAGGTTTGTGATCAGGTCAGAGTCAGGCAAGTACAGGATGGCAGGCAGTCTCAGGGTCAGGGCAGGCAGAATGGTCAGAACCGGGAAGATCTAGGAAACAGAACTAGAGAAACAGGAAGGCGGAAAAGAACGCTGGTAAAACCTGACAAGACGAACTGGCAATGGAGAAACAGAGAACACAGGTATAAATACACAGAGTATAATGGGAAGATGGGCGACACCTGGAGGGGGGTGGAGACAGGCACAAAAACAAGTGAAACAGATCAAGGTATGACACTCGACGACACTTTTTGCAGTCATTTTCCACCTTTGATGGAAGGACGGAGGAGAGAATGAAAGGAAGGAGTAGAGAAGTTATCCAGCCTGCTGACTAAGAAATGTAAATAGACAGCAAAACACAGGTAGGCTCTGTCTTTTTCTATCTCTCTCTCCGTATGTCAGCCTGACTGGCAGATTGCTGAGGGGCAACATAGTCAATGTACTTACTGATTCATCTCTGTCTTTACAGTTCCTGAAACATGTCAATGACCTGGCCACCCACTCAGTTACCAGTGTCCTATTATGCCCCATCCCAGGGAAAGGAGAGAGCAGTACCACCCCCCCTTAAAGCCATAGTCATTGACAGTGTGTTTTGCGTGCAAAATGTTTTTTTTTCTGTTTGATACTCTGATTTTCAATGTGTATTTATTCCTTCTAACCAGCTTTTTATGAGCTAGGTTTGTACTAGCTATGCTGATGATCAATAATGTTTTTTCTCTGCATCAGGTCTCAGTGAGACTGGATTCCCCAAGAGACATGCTATTGAGCTGCCCATGATTGCCTGATCTTACAATTAGAAAAAAAGATGCGATGTAGAATCTAAAAGGGTTTGTCTTGGAAATGTACCACTAAGGACTCAAATTCAAGGTAAATAAGCAATCTTTATTATTAGAGAGGTTCACAAACTCAATACAAGCTTGATGAAAACTCTGAAAAGGGCGTTCCCTTCCAGTCCTTATATACCACTAAACAAACAAATCATATAAGCATGATTTATATTATTATTATTAACGTTGGTTCCTGCATGTGACTTACTGATACCTCACAAGGCCTCTTCTCTCAAAGCTGAGACCTTGTATCGCTTATTTAGTCCCAGAACAATATTCTGTGCGTTCTGCCAAATTGCTTATCAGTGATATGGTGGAATCCTCCCCATGCACAATCTATCAGTCACTCACATGAACCCAACCAAGTTGGTTATTAGAAAAGAAGCATTGTGCTAAACATATGATCTGATACACACAGAGAACATTTCCATCACAGGTTCATCTGCTGTCCCTATAGGAGAACCCCTTGAAGAACCCTTTTTGGTTCCATGTAAAACTATTTTGGGTTCCAAGTAGAACCCTTTCCACAGAGGGTTCTACATGGAATCAAAAAACATTATACCTGAAACCAAAAAACGGTTCTACTGTGGGGACAGCCGCAGAACCCTTTCAGAACCCTTTTTCTAAGAGTGTAGTGTAAGTAGATCTAATTGAAATAGCACCGCTTCTAATGATGTAAGTTTGTAAAGCAAATAAATTATATTTTAACTCTTTTTTCCCAGGTGCAAAATCCATGCAACAGACACCTCCCTTTGTGAGTCATATAACATTTCTCCCATTTCTCTCTTGCTCATTCCCTTTGTCACTCTCAAACATGCACAGTTGCAGAGAACAGCAAGAGATTAGACAGTTACACAAACTTCTAACAATGTTTGTTTCAGGAATGATATGACAGACACATAACTTTTGAAAACTATCATTATTGCATCTGTACACATACATTTTTACATTTACCTTTATTTCTTATTATTTGTCCCATTCTTTCTAATGCATGTCATGTCTACGGGTGAATTAGGAAATAATTACTGTATGCAGAAATGCAAAACATTTTGATGTAGATCTGTTTTTGCCATTGCGTATTTTGAATGTAAGACTATGTTGCAGATTTAAACTTTAGAGCTGCAATAGTTTTGGGAGACCCAACCAAATTCACAGAAATATAGTTATAGATATGTCATTCTCATTGAAAGCAAGTCTAAGAAACAGTAAACATGTTCTGTGTGCGTCATTTCTATGCTTCACATTTTTAAGTTTTGTTTTTGCATCTTTTACTTTCGGTTTTGTACACCAGCTTCAAACAGCTGAAATACAATATTTTTGGTTATTGAAAATATATTTCAATATGGTTTAGATGGTACAATGATGATCTACACTATAAAAGCTTGTTTTGTCACATAACCTGAAATTAGGCAAACTGTTAGAATTTTAGCAACCAGGAAATGGCGGAGTGATTTCTGCATATTGCACCTTTAATTGGCTACTATGGAAGCAAATAGAAATGTAATGAACAATGTTTTCAATATATAACTTTATCGTCTGCAATACATTTTACAGTAGGTAATGCGCTGTGGTCAGGTGGTCATTACCAGGTTATGATGAGGTCTTAACTATGACCAGCAGACTACATAATAAAGCACATAATAGAGTGGTCAGAATTATGACCAGCTGATCAGATAGAGGGCACAGTTAGGACCCACTATTCTGGTCAGTAAAGAAGTTCATTTTTTTTAACCAGTTTGCGACCAGAATGAGACTTTATAGAATAGGTCATACTGAGGTCTTTTCAAACAGGTTTTGCCCACTGGGAGTAGTCTGACTTACACATTTACCAGGGCAAGGACTTGCCGATGTCAAGCTTTTTCCAAAAGCATAATCTCTGATGAAGCAAGATAAATGACACGTTGTTTGCTTAGCTAACTATCTTTTTGCCAAATGGATCTGGCTACCCACACATTTCTGAAAATACATGATCAATTGATTTTTACTGATCTCGAAAAGCATGCAGTGACTTGCTGTATAGATATGATGATAAAGCTAAATGTGGAATAATCGGAAATGTGTAGTTCTGACTATGCACTTCAAATCAGTGATAATAAAACCAAAGGTGTATAACGTTTATTTAATAATGCCTTGAAAGCGGTACATAGTTGTCAATGGTTTTAGCGGAGTTGGGGGTCTCCTTGCACCCCCATCTAACACTACTGTGTAGTTTTATTGATAACGACCTATTCTATTTGGCTGTCTAACCACACACTGACATGCACAGCTCTCTGCGTGAGGTTCTGTCATCAAGTCTCCATTGGGTGATTAAGTTCCTTCCATCTATGTAATGTATTGGAGATTATGAACAGGTACAGTCAGGTGGCAGGAGGGGTGGAATGCATGACACTCCATCCTGGATATGACAGAGTTTGCCTCAACCAATGACAAACCATCTCTCCTGTCCTCCATCTGTAGAAAAACAAGGTAGAGTTCATACACACAGCACTGATTGCATTATTAATGGCTGTTAGGTGAATTCCAGGACAGACAAGTGATAGTATTTTGAGCTATGACCATATCAAATGTGACCAACCTGAAGTGGGACTGGTGCCTGGCCACATACTATCAGCATTTTGTCTGGTGCTGCTGATATGGTAGAGGATTCCCACGACACTGCTGAACAACAAATCCACCAGGATTTTTAAGTATCCTGAGAATAAAATAAAATATTATCACTCAATAAACATATAGCAATTAACATTACTTTTCTCTAGTTTGTAAGTAATTATACTAATAGAGTAACTGTAAGTACAGAATAGATTCAGGCTGACGCCATTACCATTGCCGCATTCAAAAGAACTGGGAACTCCGGCAGGGATTTCTTTTTTAAACGGTCATCCAACTCAGAATTCCACGTCAGACTTTCCGACCTGAAGATCACTGACGTCATGATTTGACCTTGTTTTTTTCCCGAGTTTCCAGTTGTCTTGATTGCACCATATGCAACCATCTGTATAACGTTACGTTGCTGAATTCTTGCTGACACGTATTTGTAGCATGTTAGCTAAAAAGATTGGTACTCAGGCTAGACAAGTACCATCCTTCATTTATTTTTGCCTTAGAAAATACATTAATGCTAGCTAGCTAATGCTAATTATCCATGCCCTTGATCATGACTCCAATTCCATTGCAGTAAAGGCAGGGACTGAGTTATCTAGAGCAAGTGCTAACCCAAAAAACATGCCTGTTCTTATAAACGTAGCTAGCTAAATAACATGCAAATCCAGGTTAGTTATCAATATCATCTTCTGAGTAGAAATGAATTAATTACCTCGCTAACGTTAACGATCTTCTTAGCTATCAAGTTCGAGTTGAGACATTATAGCAAGCTAGCTAACGCAACATCATATCAAACCTTATCATCAGATGCAATGCTAGCTTTGCAAATCTTCCTCTCTATGACATTACATCACATTAGACATTAGGGAGAGGCTATGTATTTAGTCAGTTAAATCACAGTATCATAGCTAGCTAGCCAGCTACATCAACCTTTTTTTTACCAGAGAAGTTGGGTTCAAGGAGGCAGTTCCACTTTAAAACAAAATGATGCGCCTATGTATCAGTATTCATTGTATTGTTAGTGCTTGCTAGAGCATTGTGAACTGCCATAGCGCAGTGGTCTAAGCCGTGTGCTCCTTCCTCAATCTTCTTGCCCAGTGCTGGGTGATACAGTGACCATCCTAAGCCCTCATTAGGCCCATAAGTTAACTGCATTTTTATAAACGTTAGGCTGATCATTTACACATTAAAGAAAAGTTTCTCAGCTCAAAAAAATAGTCTTTGGATAGGCTCAAATGCATAAACATCTTGACCGCTTTAGAAAATGAAATATTAAAACCACACATTGCAGGCTTTCAATCCACACCAAAGACCAGCACTATATTGACAAATTATACATAGCCTAACTATAAAACAAGGACGAGCATCCACACTGGAGCAACGTTTAACGTTCTATGGTAGACCTACAGTACATCTGTCAATCAATTGATGGTCAAAATCAGCTCATCAACTCAGCCAGGGAAACACAGTAGCCTATTGGTTTTCATGTAGGCCTATGGATAGGCTAACGGGTAGTCTACAGAATGCAGTTTATTGGAATATAATCAAAAAACAAGGGGCCTATTGCAACCATCAATGGCATTAGATTATCACCAGTTGATGTCTTGTTAAACCATCAATACCTGCTAAATTCACCCGCACAGCTGATTTCAATTGCAACCATTATTGGTCACTTCATTACCGGTCCCTAAAAGATTATGTCAATGTTACCTTAGTCCTGCTTGCAACCAAAGTCTTTTTAGATATGTTCGCCCTCTTGTTGGTATTGTAATCGAAACAACTTAGTCCTTTTTGAACAGACTAACAGTGATTTATCTATTTGATAAGGCTCCCGAGTGGCGCAGTGGTCTAAGACACTGCATCTCTGTGCTAGGTTATCACTGCAGACCCTGGTTTGATTCAATGCGTTATCATAACCAGCCGTGATTGGGAGTCCCATAGGGCGGTGCATAATTGGCCCAGTGTCGTCTGGGTTAGGGTTTGGCTGGGGTAGGCCGTCATTGTAAATAAGAATTTGTTCTTAATTAACTGACTTGCCTAGTTAAACAAAAGGTTAAATCAAAAATAAAATAAGCCTTCCGTACAATAGAAATAAAGTATTTCATCACGCAAATCTACAGTGGCAATTTACCCAACATGTTGTATCAATGGAAACACATGTTGGTGTAGCCTATTGTTATTATTCTATTTGTTTCCTATTTATGTTTTCCAAAAGTGTCTGGTATGCTCATTTCCTATCGATATAAGGGGTAAAATATCCTTGGAATGTCCATATTTGAAATGTGTAAATAAATCAAGTAAATCGGGGGGGGGGGGAGTGAGTTCTTTGTGCCAGTGTGGGACAGAATTGAACCCATGCCAATGGTAGACATATAGAGTATGTGCACACTGAAAGCAGAGGCACTAACCACTAAACCACCCCAGGCCACAATTGAACTCAATTTTGTATGTCGAATTCAGTCTTTTACGATTATCACGTCACACTGTGTGATGTTACCAAATTAAAATATTGATATCAACCTGGCCAGATTGTACGATTTGCATCAGTTCTGTTGTCACATTCTGCGATTGGCTTGCGAGGCTACATCAGCCAACGTAGGCAACGTCAACTGCAGCGTTGTATTTGATCTGTTCATGTGCCAGCACCAAGCAGCGCAAGCTTCATTCTATGCTTATGTGAAGTGAATTCGGCAAAACCAAAAGTATACATCTTAGAAATAGTTTTCACATACAAACTTTGTATATCCGAACTCAGAATTAAATAGGCTTCCCCAAAATGGTTGGCGATTTTGTGCATTTATCAAAATCTTATCAGGTAGCCTGATATCAGATTTGCCATGTAATCAAGATTCTTCCACGGCATGTAGGTTAAATGTTTAAATCGAACTATTGGTCAGTCACCAGGATCTGCTCGTAACACAAGCCACACTACACTATAAAGGCAAAAAAAAATCTGACACTGCTAGAACTTTGTCTGAGACTACGAATGCACGGAGTGTTATTTAAATCGGCAGACCTAGACCCTGGCACACTGAACGAGCCAAGACGTCCGACAATAGTTTACGACCTAAAAAATTGCCCACAACGTGGACATTTTGTCTGGGATGGCAAAATCGTGGCATAAGATGTCTAAAATCGTACAGTCTGCAAAGACCTTTAGGATATTTTGGACACTTGTATGTCGTAACCAAGAAAATACCAATGTCTATCTTGTATTGTTAAGCTATATAAAACAATGGTTGTTGATCTGGTTGGCTGCATTTCAGATACATTTTTGTATATTTGAATGTTGTAGTAATATGACCTAGGCCTAGCGTTTGAGCGAGCCAGAGAGAGAATTATTTTGATAGCAAGCCCTGATCCCAATGACTGCCGCCACATGGAGTGAGGGAGAACTGCTATTTTTCAGGGACTCACTAGACTCATAAAAAAACATAAACTTAGTTTACCTGCATTAAAACCAATTAAATGTAACTAAATGTAATCGAAAATGTAATCTACATAATCCCCCAAAGTAATTACAGACCATCTGTAAATAGCCCTTCCAACTACCTCATCCCTATATTTGTATTTTTTTTTATTTTTTGCTCCTTTGCACCCCAGTATCTCTACTTGCACATTCATCTTCTGCACATCTATCACTCCAGTGTTTATTTGCTAAATTGTAATTATTTCGCCACTACGGCCTATTTATTGCCTTACCTCTCTAATCTTACTTCATTTGCACACACTGTATATAGAGTTTTCTATTGTGTTATTGACTGTACATTTGTTAATTCCATGTGTAACTCTGTGTTGCTGTTTGTGTCGCACTGCTTTGCTTTATCTTGGTCAGGTCGCAGTTGTAAATGAGAACTTGTTCTCAACTGGCCTACCTGGTTAAATAAAGGTGAATAAAAAAATATATATATATATATTTATCATGAGAGGGCCATAAACAATAACTACTAAAGCTGCATACTCCAAGAAAGGTTAAAATCTCACCTTTCTGGTTGAAATAGTTATAAATTGCTGAGGTGTAGTCACCTTTGAGTACACAAGCTCAAGTACACAGTACAAATATGATGAAAATATGAAATATTTTATATGATGTATTTCCTATTCAACAAAACTGTATGAATAAGACTTGAACTTACTTTTATGCTTTCTAAATATAGTATAATAAAATGATAAAACAACTAACTATAAGCTTTCACCTTCCTTATAACTGTAAAATACATATTTGTATGTTTAGTGTTAAAGAAAATGTGCATTATCTCTTGATCAAAATGTCTGCCCACATCGCTGTGAACGTCTCACAGCGCTCTAGCTTTCTGAACTGGTTAGGAACGTGCCTTTTATCTCATATTAATCTTGTCTGTCTTTAACAAACAGAACATGTTTTTTTGTTTTTTTTATCTATGAATTATTTTAGATAACTGGCTATAAATCAATCTCTGAATGTGCTATAGCAATGAAACCACTCTCTCCTGCTGAGCTACGATGTAAGGATTGTTAGTGGCTGTGACATAAGGTTCAGCCAGGAGTTAATGGACAGTTGGAAGAGTGAATTAAATGGTAGGAGGGACATCCCAGCTTCAATTGGTGTCAGATTTCACATTCTGCTTCACACAATCTCCTGTGTCCGTGAGAATCAGGGCTACCGCTCAAGCCAAGCCTTTTCGATCTATGGTGAAAACCGATCGATTCATAATCAAAAACGTCGGTCAGAACCGGTATCAGAACCACGCAGTTCCCCAAAACAGGGGACTTTACAGCTAAGAGGCCAATTTCAGTTCATCAATGGCTTTCTGCAGGGCAATAAAGGCAGATCGAAGCTCTGACAGAGACTGGTTAGCTGTGGGGGCAATAGCATACACCACAGTGTACTCTAAATACAGGAGAAAGTAAAACATTTTGTTAACACTTTATTTGGATAGTCCATCTGTAAATGTTCAACAGACTATATGCAGAGTATCAGTAACATTTCAACTAACTATATACTAACCCTAGCTCTAACCCTTATTCTCAATCTAACCCTAACCATAGTTTGTTGATAATATGACCATCTGTAGAGCATCTACAAATTAAAAATCTAGGCTATCTAAATAAAGTGATCATAATTATTTTTTTTTACAGATAAACCAATATTGCAAATAGTGTCAAGAACCGGACCAAAAATCAATCCATGTGGGACACACTTTGTCAAGAATTTAACATGCACCATCAGTAAATACACACTGTTTTCTGTCCTTTAAATCATTTTCAAACCAGCTACATTGGTCCAGGCCAATTGATGAAGGCCTCTGAATAAGTAATGAGTGATCCACAGTGTCGAAGGCTTGGACTGGTAAGATGAGTAACTCACACTTCTCTCTCTTATGTCCTGGAACAGATGGACTATGTGCCGCCCTCCACATAGTAAGATAGGTTAATCTTATGCCAGCATGTCCCAGTTTTTAATCAAAGTTTGACCTTGTAATACAGTGCCTTCATAACGTATTCACACCTCTTGACTTTGCTAACATTTTGTTGTGTTACATCCTGAATTTGACATTTTTTTAACTTTGTGTCACTAGCCTACAGACAATACCCCATAATGTCAAAGTGGAAGAATTTTTTCCGAAATTTTAACAAATTAACAAAATATGAAAAGCTGAAATGTCTTGAGTCAATAAGTATTCAACCCTTTGTTATGACCAGCCTAAATAAGTTCAGGGCAAAAAATGTGCTTAACAATTCACATAATAAGTTCCACGGACTCACTCTGTGTGCAATAATAGTGTTTAACATGATTTTTGGATGACTACCTCATCTCTGTACCCCATGCATACAATTATCTGTAAGGTCCATCAGTCGAGTTTAGAATTTCAAACACAGATTCAACCTCAAAGACCAGGGAGGCTTTCCAATGCCTCGCAAAGAAGGGCACCTATTGGTAGATGAAATAAAAATAAAATAAGACATTGAATATCCCTTTGAGCATGGTGAAGTTATTAATTACACTTTGGATAGTGCTGGAGAGGAAACCGCTCAGGGATTTCACCATGAGGCCAATGGTGAATTTAAAACAGTTACAGAGTTTAATGGCTGTGATAAGAGAAAACTGAGGATGGATCAACAACAATGTAGTCATTCCACTAGCCTAATTGACAGAGTGAAAAGAAAGAAACCTGTACAGAATAAAGTATTGCAAAACATGCATCCTGTTTGGAACTAGACAATAAAGTAATACTGCAAAAAATGTGGCAAAGCAATTCACTTTTTGTCCTGAATACAAAGTGTTATACTTGGGGCAAATCCAATACAACACATTACTGAATATCATTTTGCATATTTTTAAGTATAGGAGTGGCTGCATCATGTTATGGGTATGCTTGTAATCGTTAGGGACTATAGAGTTTTTCAGGACAAAAAATAAACGGAATGGAGCTAAGCACAGGATTAATTCACCTTTCAGCCTGACAATAACCTAAAACACATATTAGTTGCTTACTAAGATGACATTGAATGTTCCTAAGTGGCCTACTTAGAGTTTTGACTTAAATGAAAATCTATGGCAAGACTTGAAAATGGCTGTAGCATTCATCAAGAAGAAGAATTTGAAAAATGTTCACTTTGTCATTATGGGGTGGTGTGTTGATGGGTGATTTTTTTCTTCTATTTAATCCATTTTGAATACAGGCTGTAACACAACAAAATGTGGAATAAGTCAAGGGGTGTGAATACTTTCTGAAGGCACTTGTCAGATCTCCCCAAGGAGATGTGGTTGTGGAGTCAGGCGCAGGAGAAACAAGTTCCGATGGAAAAGGGCGTTTTATTAAACCAGCTCAAAAATAACAGGAAACCGGACTACAGCAGTAGCCACAAAACCCCACTCAGACACAGTCCAGGGAAAAACCACCTGTTAAACATGAACTAAAGAAAACGCAACCCAAACTAACTGACAGTCAAACGAAAACAATCCCGCACAGAAACTCAAAGGCAATGTCATGATAAATACCCCCCCTAAATTAACCAAAATTAAACCAGGTGAAACACAAAACAGACAAAACCAAAAGAAAAGGAAAAAGGATCGGTGGCAGCTAGTAGACCGGCGACGACGACCGCCGAGTGCCTCCCGAACAGGGAGAGGAGCCACCTTCGGTGGAAGTCGTGACAGCACTGTATATGGAAGAAAATCTCAATATTAAATGAGTCCCACATGGGAGACGTTGTCTGTAACCTCCAATAACCCTCTAATAGCTGTCCTCTCATGCTGCAATGCATTGTGGATAACACCCATGTTTCCTTGAGCTGATACAGTAGTGGTAACTTCAGAGAAGACAAGTGAGTCAATTGTGACTCAACCTTGCAGTAATCGATGAGTAAGCTATTGAGTGAGGTACCAATGCTGATGTCATCTCTTCAGATTCAGCACAGTTTGCAAAACACAGACCCCCCTCACTGTAGCCAAGCAGGTGTCGGTATCAGCAAGTCTTACTGTAATTGAATACAGAGATAGCCTATTGGGGAGTGAATGTATCTGTAGCCTGGTGTAATTTTTTAAATGTATTTTAAATTGCCAAATAAAATCAAAAAAGCTACGGGTATGTTTCAGGACTTGGATTGTGATGACCTTAAGAGACCTGCATTGTGTTACAATAAAATTACAGTGAATTGCCTGTTTATACAGTTGTTAAAGTAAAATACACTTATTTTAGAGTGGCTCAGTTCACATGAAGCTTACAGTGTGGTTTGGTCTTCAAACCAGTGTTTTCCTGTTAAAGAGAACTACAGTTCTAGTGGCAACCCTTAATTTTATATAACACAATATTATTTCCCCAATACCTTTCTGTGTGCCCTCAACAACTCTGGAACAATTGAATGGCCCTGGAGGAGATGGCTGCCGTTTATTATTTATTTTGTACATAATGATTCTGCCACTGTCTCATGATCGAAAAGAGCTTCTGGATATCAGGGCAACGATTACTAACCTCGTAGATTTTTGTTTAATGAGTCGGACGTGAAGGATTTACTTCAGACACCCGACAAGGCGACAAGGAGAAAGAGATGGAAATATCGGGGACGCAGGTCGGGGTGCCTTGTAAGGATCCGACGGCGAGTGGGTAATCTGCCTCTACCATCAGTCCTGTTAGCCAATGTACAATTATTGGATAAGAAAACAGACGAGCTACGATCACAAATATCCTACCAACGGGATATTAAAAACTGTAATATCTTATGTTTCACTGAGTCGTGGCTGAACAATGAAATGGATAAAATACAGCTGACAGAGTTTACGCTACATCAGCAAGATAGAACAGCTGCCTCCGGTAAACAAGGTGTGGCGGTCTGTATATATTTGTAAACATCAGCTGGTGCACGAAATCTAATATTAAGGAAATCTCAAGGTTTTGCCTGCCTGAGGTAGAGTATCCCATGATAAGCTGTAGATCACACTATTTACCAAGAGAGTTTTCATCTACAGTTGAATTCGGAAGTTTACATACACTTCGGTTGGAGTCATTAAAACTCGTTTTTCAACCACCCCACAAATTTCTTGTTAACAAACTATAGTTTTGGCAAGTTGGTTAGGACATCTACTTTGTGCATGAGACAAGTAATTTTTCCAATAATTGTGTACAGACAGATTATTTCACCTATAATTATCTGTATCACAATTCCAGTGGGTCAGAAGTTTACATACACTAAGTTGACTGTGCCTTTAAACAGCTTGGAAAATTCCAGAAAATGATGTCATGGCTTTAGAAGCTTCTGATAGGCTAATTGACATAATTTGAGTGAATTGGAGGTGTACCTGTGGATGTATTTCAAGGCCTACCTTCAAACTCAGTGCCTCTTTGCTTGAAATCATGGGAAAATCAAAAGAAATCAGCCAAGACCTCAGAAAAATAATTGTAGACCTCCACAAGTCTGGTTCATCCTTGGGAGCAATTTCCAAATGCCTGAAGGTACCACGTATATCTGTACAAACAATAGTATGCAAGCATAAACACCATGGGACCACACAGCCGTCATACCGCTCAGGAAGGAGTCGTGTTCTGTCTCCTAGAGATGAACGTACTTTGGTGTGAAAAGTGCAAATCAATCCCAGAACAACACCAAAGGACCTTGTGAAGATGCTGGAGGAAACAGGTACAAAAGTAGCTATATCCACAGTAAAATAAGTCCTATATCGACATAACCTGAAAGGTCGCTCAGCAAGGAAGAAGCCACTGCTCAAAAACCGCCATGAAAAGCCAGACTACGGTTTGTCCTCTGGTCTGATGAAACAAAAATAGAAATGTTTGGCCATAATGACCATTGTTATGTTTGGAGGAAAAAGGGGGAAGCTTGCAAGCCGAAGAACACCATCCCAACCATGAAGCACGGGAGTGGCAGCATCATGCTGTGGGGGTGCTTTGCTGCCGGAGGGACTGGTGCACTTCACAAAATAGATGGCATCATGAGGACGGGGAAATTATGTGGAAGCAACATCTCAAGACATCAGTCAGGGAGTTAAAGCTCGGTTACAAATGGGTCTTCCAAATGAACAATGACCCCAAGAATACTTCCAAAGTTGTGGCAAAATGGATTAAGTACAACAAAGTCAGGGTATTGGAGTGGCCATCACAAAGCCCTCACCTCAATCC
Source organism: Salvelinus namaycush (assembly GCF_016432855.1). NCBI lineage: Eukaryota > Metazoa > Chordata > Actinopteri > Salmoniformes > Salmonidae > Salvelinus > Salvelinus namaycush. Next base: position 32,522,850 of record NC_052314.1, on the reverse strand, counting down.
TATAGAAAATCTGTGGATAGAACTGAAAAAGCGTGTGCGAGCAAGGAGGCCTACAAACCTGACTCAGTTACACCTATTCTGTCAGGAGGAATGGGCCAAAATTCACCCAACTTATTGTGGGGATCTTGTGGAAGGCTCCCCAAAACGTTTGACCCAAGTTAAACAATTTAAAGGCAATGCTACCAAATACTAATTGAGTGTATGTACACCTATTCTGTCAGGAGGAATGGGCCAAAATTCACCCAACTTATTGTGGGGATCTTGTGGAAGGCTCCCCAAAACGTTTGACCCAAGTTAAACAATTTAAAGGCAATGCTACCAAATACTAATTGAGTGTATGTAAACTTCTGGCCCATTGGGAATGTGATGAAAGAAATACAAACTGAAATAAATCATGCTCTCTACAATTATTTTGACATTTCACGTTCTTAAAATAAGTGGTGATCCTAACTGACCTAAAACAGGGATTTTTTACTGGGATTAAATGTCAGGAATTGTGAGAAACTGAGTTTAAATGTATTTGGCTAAGGTGTATGTAAACCTCCGACTTCAACTGTATATTTTTCGTTGCTGTCTATTTACCACCACAAAGACCATAAGCAAACAGGAAACAGGAAACGGGGACTTTAATGCAGGAAAACTTAAATCCATTTGACCTAATTTCTACCAGCATGTTAAATGTGCAACCAGAGGAAAAACACTCTAGACCACCTTTACTCCACACACAGAGACACGTACAAAGCTCTCCCTCTAACTGCATTTGGCAAATCTGACCATAATTATATCCTCCTGATTCCTGCTTACAAGCAAAAACTAAAGCAGGAAGCACCAGTGACTCAGTCAGATGACGCGGATGCTAAGCTACAGGACTGTTTTGCTAGCACAGACTGTAATATGTTCCGGTATTCTTCCAATGGCATTGAGGAGTACACCACATCAGTCACTGGCTTCATCAAAAAGTGCATCGATGTCATAGTCCCCACAGTGACCGGACATACATACCCTAACCAGAAGCCATTGATTACAGGCAACATCAGCACTGAGATAAAAGGTAGAGTTGCCGCTTTCAAGGACAGGGACTCTAACCCGGACGCTAATACAAAATCCCGCTATGCACTCAGACAAACCATCAAACAGGCAAAGCCTCAAAACAGGACTAAGATTGAATCGTACTACACTGGCTCCGACGCTCATCGGATGTGGCAGGGCTTGCAAACTATTACAGATTACAAAAGGAAGCACAGTCGCGAGCTGCCCAGTGACACGAGCCTACCAGAGGAGCTAAATTACTTTTATGCTCGCGTCGAGGAAACAAACACTGAATCATGCATGAGAACATCAAATTCTCCGGACAACTGTGTGATCACGCAGACAGATTACAAGGACGTGTACTCCGAGCATGCGCTGACCAACTGCCAAATGTCTTCACTGACATTTTCAACCTGTCCCTGACTGAATCTGCAATACCTACATGTTTCAAGCAGACCACCATAGTCCCTGTGCCCAAGAACACTAAGGTAACCTGCCTAAATGACTACCGACCCGTAGCACTCACATCTGTAGCCATGAAGTGCTTTGAAGGGCTGGTCATGGCTCACCTCAACACCATTATCCCAGAAACCCTAGACCCAATCCATTTTGCATACCCCCCCCCAAACAGATCCACAGATGGTGCAATCTCAAACGCACTCCACACTGCCCTTTCCCACCTGGACAAAAGGAACACCTACGTGAGAATGCTATTCATTGACTACAGCTCAGTGTTCAACACCATAGTGCCCTCAAAGCTATTCACTAAGCTAAGGACCCTGGGACTAAACACCTCCCTCTGCAACTGGATCCTGGACTTCCTGATGGGCCACCCCCAGTTTGTAAGGGTAGGTAACAACACATCTGCCACGCCGATCCTCAATACTGGGGCCCCTCAGGGGTGCATGCTCTGTCCCTTCCTGTACTCCCTCCCTGTTCACCCATGACTGCGTGGCCAGGCATGACTCCAACACCATAATTTAGTTTGCCGACGACACAACGGTGATAATCCTGATCACCGACAATGATGAGACAGCCTATAGGGAGGAGGTCAGAGACCTGGCCGTGTGCTGCCAGGATAACAACCTCTCCCTCAACGTGATCAAAACAAAGGAGATGGTTGTGGACTACAAGAAAAGGAGGACAGAGCATGCCCCCATTCTCATCGACGGGGCTGTAGTGGAGCATGTTGAGAGCTTCAGGTTCCTTGGTGCGCACATCACCAACAAACTATGACGGTCCAAAAACACCAAGACAGTCTTGAAAAGGGCACGACCAAACCTATTCCCCCTCAGGAGATTTGGCATGATCCTCAAACCTTTCTTCAGCTGCACCATCGAGAGCATCCTGACTGGTTGCATCACTGCCTGGTATGGCAACTGCTCAGCCTCTGACCGCAAAGCACTACAGCGGGTAGTTCGTACGGCCCAGTACATCACTGAGGCCAAGCTTCCTGCCATCCAAGACCTCTATACCAGGAGGTGTCAGAGGAAGGCCCTAAAAATTGTCAAAGACCCCAGCCACCGCAGTCATAGACTGTTCTCTCTGCTACCGCATGGCAAACTGTACCAGAGCGCCAAGTCTAGGACCAAAAAGCTTCTCAACAGCTTTTACCCCCTCGCCATAAGACTCCTGAACAGATAATTAAATGGCTACCTGTACTATTTTCATTGTGTCTCAACAGTCCCTATTTTATGCTACTGCTACTCTCTGTTTATCATCTATGCATAGTCACTTTAACTGTACATTCATGTACATATTACCTCAATTAGTCCGACTAACCGGTGCTCCCACACATTGACTCTGTACCGGTACCCCCTGTATATAGCCTCGCTACTGTTATTTTCACTGTCATTTGACTGTTTTTTAATTTCTTTACTTTTAGTTTAGTTTAGTTTATTAATTCGACCATTTAAAAAAAACAAGCACACATAAAACTTTAAAAGCCATACATGTACATGAATAAAATCATTGAGGATAACACACAATAAAGTCTGGACTTATTTCCATTGTGGTCCTCTTATCTATCTATTGTTTACCCAATACCTATGTTTTACTTAAAAATTGCAGTGTTGGTTAGGGCTTGTAAGTAAGCATTACACTGTACGGTTGTATCCGTTGTATCTGTTGTATCCGGCGCACGTGACAAATACAATTTCATTTGATTTGATTGGTCTTCCTTCTCACTAGTTCTGTTAATAATCATAACTAGTTGCATGTTTCATTATTTACCCCTTCCCTTCTTCCAGTCACTGTTTTTATCCGAATATTGAGTTCCTGATGTCATCCCTCTCTTCTCTATCTCATTGCACAGAGGGAATCTTCTCTTCCCATCTTCTCTTTCCTCCTTCTGGAGTAGACAGAAAAGAGATATCAAGCTGACAAATGTTGTATTTCTTTTAATGCAAAGCTATTTAGTTCTGGTGGGCAGGGCAGTGTCCTAATGGCCCCCGGATAGGATAGGATATCATGTGGCCGGCTCTGGAGGATCACAGGAGTACCTCATGAAGCTGGTTGAGATAAATCCAAGAGTGTGCAAAGCTGTCATCAAGGCAAAGGGTGGCTACTTTGAAGAATCTAAAATATTATTCAATTTTTTAACACTTTTTTGGTTACTACATGATTCCATGTGTTATTTCAAAGTTTTGATATCTTCACTATTATTCTACATTGTAGAAAATACAACAACAAAAAAAACTTGAATGAGTAGGTGTGTCCAAACTTTTGACTGGTACTGTATATCCTTTATCAATAAAACATGTTTATATAATACAGTATGATGTGGTCAAGGAGCACCAACGTCTCATCATCCAAAATTGAAAATATGGAGCCAGTAGCCAAAGTGAAAATCAATAAAAACATGATAACAGAAAAGGAAAAATAGTACATTCAGTACAGTAGTATGATATGTTCAAGGAGCAGCTACCCTCCCACCATACAAATCTGAAATTGTGGAGCCAGTAGCCTGAGTACAAGTCAATAAAGACATGAAAATCTAAAGTACACACAATACAGTATTATATGACCCCCATCCCATCATCCTAATAAATGTGGAGCACGTGCATGTCAAGAAAAATGAAAATGCTAATGTACATCCAGTACACTATCCTATATGATACGGTCAAGTAGCATTGACTCTACCTTCGTCCAATACTGAAACTACATAGACAGATGGTCTTCCCCCAGGACACAGCCTCAGAGGGGATGTGCATTGGGAAAAATTGCTAATATTAGACATATTAGAGCGTCTCTCAAGGTACTTCCACTGGCAGATGGCCAAGGCATCTCTGACTCACTACACGAGAGGGGAGCAATGGTGCGCACGCACACACACACACACACACACACACACACACACACACACACACACACACACACACACACACACACACACACACACACACACACACACACACACACACACACACACACACACACACACACGTGATGGTACAAAGCCTGGCAACTGATTCTGATGCAGTCACAGCATAATGGAACAGTCCATAAAAACCTTGGAGGGAAATGAGGTCCAAGATGAGAGGAATGTCAATGTCAATGGCACATGTAAAATAAGAATATTTTTCGTCCATAATGTTTTAATGGACAAACACTATTATAGTAAATTCAGCCTTTTAATTCAACAAAATATTGACAGTGCAAAATAATTGTTGGTTGAGTCAACAGGCTGAGTCAGAGATGGCAATATTATTTTATCATTAGTCCTTCGATATTTACCATGTTAATCAACCATCCCATTTCCAAATTGATAAAGCACTTTGGCTAGAGTGAATATAGTCATCAAAATATCATATTGTCATCCTCGCTAGCTGATCCCCAGAAGAAATCTAAGATAATTCATTACAGATTTATTGAGTTTAGACGTTTTTGCCGAGGATGTTTTAGTTGCACAATTTTACATCTTACTCAGGTGTTTTGTGCAGTATTTCTCAAGTAAAGAAATATGCGGCGTGTTGTCTTCTGTAAACAGTCAGAGCTGCTGAACAGGTCTGTCACACTGTCTATGCTATTGAATAGAGAGAAGTCACTACAGCTGTTCAACCCATGTTAGCGGGCAAATGGACATTGTCAAATCAAAACCCAACATTAATTTACCCGTTGTGACGCATGGACATTCCAAACTCCGTTTTAGGCGACACAATTTTGACACTAGAATAACTGTTTCTGACTCATATCGATGACACATAGGCTGTTTTAAAAGGGATTCGTTGATTTTTAAAGACAGTCGCTCTTTAAAGGTTCCTGTGAGGATCCGTCAATTAACCAAAGGTGTATATATGAACAATGTAACTAGAAATGGTTCCCTGAGAAACTCCAGAGGTTCCTTGAGGATCTCCAGGGTTCCTTGTGTCACCACTCATTCTAAGAGTGTTGGAGAGAGTCAGAAACCCCCTCTGAATTTGATGTCCTTCAATTTCTTCACAGTCAGCTTGCCAAATGGGCTAATGTCACTTCGAAGTCACAGCTTATGACGTGGGGGTTGACTTCTGATGTTCCTCAGTACTCATGGCTGTAAAAAAATTATGGATTTGCACCATCGGTGTGTGAATTATCACTTGCTGATGGGTAGTATTATGGAGGACATATTGAATGAAGAGGAACAGTAACCAAGTTTGTGTCCCAAATAGCACCCTTCTCCCTATGTAGTGCACTATGTTTGACCAGAGCCCTGTGGGCCCTGATCTAAAGTAATGCACTATATAGGGAGTATGATTCCATTTTGGACACACACTCAGTCACCCAAGTCACTGGAGAGGAATCTAAAAGCAGTGTGCCATCTGCCATGGTTAGGTCGGTTTGTGATCAGTCATAAAAAACACTGAAGGAAATAGATGACGGCGACAACGATATTGTCCTGCTGCCAGTGATAACATTCATTTGTCAAGCTAAGCGAGCAGGGGAACATACACCAAAATAGGCTGACCTTTTCCAGGTAATATGAAAACGTAATTAGTCCATAATAATGTGATAGTAACATGGCGCCAAATGGTCTTCCACCTTCTATTACGAGTCTATTTAAACAGAATAGGTGTAACTGAGTCAGGTTTGTAGGTCTCCTTGCTCGCACACGCTTTTTCAGTTCTACCCACAGATTTTCTATAGGATTGAGGTCAGGGCTTTGTGATGGCCACTCCAATACCTTGACTTTGTTGTACTTAATCCATTTTGCCACAACTTTGGAAGTATTCTTGGGGTCATTGTTCATTTGGAAGACCCATTTGTAACCAAGCTTTAAACAGTAATGTTGTTTGTGACATTTCACAAAATGTAATGTCAAATATATGAGAAAACATCATATTTCAGCACAATGCCTTCCCTTTTCAGTAAAAACATTTTTTTGAACATTTTGAACATTTTGAACATTTGAACACAAACCTGCCAAGAGAGGGCCGCCCACCAAAACGCACGGACCAGGCAAGAAAGGCATTAATCAGAGAGGCAACAAAGAGGCTAAAGATAACCCTGTAGGAGCTGCAAAGCTCCACAGCGGAGATTGAAGTATCTTAGCTGTGGTGAGGAAATAACTTTTAAAGAACGACCAGGCATCCTCTACTGACGGGATGAGGTCAATATCCTTCCAGGATACCCGGGCCAGGTCGATTAGAAAGGCCTGCTCGCAGAAGTGTTTTAGGGAGCGTTTGACAGTGATGAGGGGTGGTCATAGCGGATGCCATAGCGGATGCAGGCAATGAAGCAGTGATCGCTGAGATCCTGATTGAAAACAGCAGAGGTGTATTTGGAGGGCAAGTCGGTCAGGATAATATCTATGAGGGTGCCCATGTTTACGGATTTAGGGTTGTACCTGGTGGGTTCATTGATAATTTGTGTGAGATTGAGGGCATCTAGCTTAGATTGTAGGACTGCCGGGGTGTTAATTTCTCTGCGCTACGGATCCCTTTAGCGGGATCATTTTCCTGAGCAACCGCTGAATTGCAGGGCACAAAATATTACTAACAATATTTATAATCATGAAATATACCAAAACACAGTTTAGCTTGTTGTTAATCCACCTATCGTGACAGATTTTGAAAATATGCCTTGCAGCGAAAGCAATCCAAGCTTTTGTGAGTGTATCAATCAATGGTCACAAATTAGCATGGTCACGAAAGTCAGAAAAGCAATCAAATTAATCGCTTACCTTTGATAATCTTCGGATGTTTGCACTCACGAGACTCCCAGTTACACAACAAATGTTCTTTTTGTTCGATAAATATTACTTTTATAACAAAAAAACGCCATTTGGGTTGCGCGTTTTATTCAGAAAACTACATTCTCGTTCCGGTCCTGAAAGGCAGAAGAAAATTCCCAAACGTATCAGATTCAAAAATATTACAAAAAATATTTATAATCACGCAATCACAAGTGAAATACACCAAAACACAGCTTAATTTGTTGTTAATCCACCTATCATGTCAGATTTTGAAAATATGCTTTGCAGCGAAAGCAATCCAAGCTTTTGTGAGTGTATCAATCAATGCTACAACAGCTAGCCCCAAATTAGCATGGTCACGAAAGTCAGAAAAGCAATAAAATTAATCGCTTACCTTTGATAATCTTCGGATGTTTGCACTCACGAGACTCCCAGTTACACAACAAATGTTCTTTTTGTTCGATAAATATTACTTTTATAACAAAAAAACGCCATTTGGGTTGCGCGTTATGTTCAGAAAACCAAAGCCTCGTTCCGTTCGACGAAAATTCCAAAAAGTATCCGTAATGTTCGTAGAAACATGTCAAATGTTTTTTATAATCAATCCTCAGGTTGTTTTTAACAAACATAATCGATAATATTTCAACCGGACCGTAACCTATTCAATAAAAGAGAGGAGAGCTACCCCTCTCGCGCGCAGGAACTAATCAGAGGACACCTGACTAGTTTTGAAAATCTCGCTCATTTTTCAAAATAAAAGCCTGAAACTATGTCTAAAGCCTGGTCAGCGCCTGAGGAAGCCATTGGAAAAGGATTCTGGTTGATACCCCTTTAAATGGAAGGAAGACAGGCCAGGAAATACAGATAAAAAAATAAAAAAAAGATCACTTCCGGGTTAGATTTTCTCAGGTTTTCGCCTGCAGAATCAGTTTTGTTATACTCACAGACAATATTTTGACAGTTTTGGAAACTTTGGAGTGTTTTCTATCCTAATCTGTAAATTATATGCATATTCTACAACCTGGACCTGAGAAATAGTCCGTTTACCTTGGGAATGTTATTTAAAAATAAAATAAATCTGACCCCTAGCGTCAAGAGGTTATTAAGCATATCCCAGTTTACGTCACCTAACAGAACGAACTCTGAAGATAGATGGGGGGCAATCAATTCACATATGGTGTCCAGGGCACAGCTGGGAGCTGAGGGGGGTCTATAACAGGCGGCAACAGTGAGAGACTTATTTCTGGAGAGATACATTTTTTAAATTAGAAGCTCGAACTGTTTGTGCATAGATGTATGACAGAACTTTGTATGCTCTCTCTGCAGTAGATTGCAACACCTCCCCCTTTGGCAGTTCTATCTTGATGGAAAATGTTGTAGTTGGGGATGGAAATCTCAGTATTTTTGGTGGCCTTCCTAAGCCAGGATTCAGACACGATTCAGGATTCAGATCAGGGTTGGCGGAGTGTGCTAAAGCAGTGAGTAAAACAAACTTAGGGAGGCTTCTGATGTTAACATGCATGAAACCAAGGCTTTTATGGTTACAGAAGTCAACAAATAAGAGCGCCTGGGGACACACAGGGCCTGGGTTAACCTCTAAATCACCCGAGGAACAGAGGAGGAGAAGGATGAGGGTACAGTTAAAGGCTATCAAAACTGGTCATCTAGTGCATTGGGGACAGAGAAAAAAAGGAGCAGATTTCTGGGCGTGGTAGGATAGATTCAGGTCATAATGTACAGACAATGGGTATGGTAGGGTGCGGGTACAGTGGAGGTAAACCTAGGCATTGAGTGTGTCCCGTGTGGCTCAGTTGGTAGAGCATGGCGCTTGCAACGCCAGGGTTGTGGGTTCAATTCCCACGGGGGGACCAGGGTTCAATTCCCACAGGGGGACCAGGATGAATATGTATGAACTTTCCAATTTGTAAGTCGCTCTGGATAAGAGCGTCTGCTAAATGACTTAAATGTCAAATGTAAATGTGAGTGACAATAAGAGAGGTTGAAGGAGCTGGAGAAGTTTTGCCTTGAAGAATGGGCAAAAATCCCAGTAGCTAGATGTGCCAAGCTTATAGAGACATACCCCAAGAGACTTGTAGCTGTAATTGCTGCAAAAGGTGCCTCTACAAAGGACTTTGGGGGGTGAATAGTTATTTGTTTTCTGTTTTTTTGTCTTACTTTTTGTTTGTTTCACAATAAAAAAGATGATGCATCTTCAAAGTGGTAGGCATGTTGTGTCAATCAAATCATGAAGCCCCCCCAAAAATCTATTTTAATTCCAGGTTGTAAGTCAACAAAATAGGAAAAATGCCAAGGGAGGTGAATACCTTCACAAGCCACTGTACAATATCTCTGAACAGTAGTTCAGCTTCTGAACAAAGAGGAAGTTAATTAAAAGGTAGTGCCAAGAGAGGAGTCTACTGTTTCTATATGGTTTGGGAATATTTTTCAAACCACCTTGCTGTGTGGGTAGAATACATTTAGGCTCTCTATACATGTAAGTTTGACAGAGCAAAAGAGCAGTGATTTGATACACACAGTGGGACCGCTTTGCATGACAATCCTCTATCATTTCTGTAACACTACCATCACATTATCCCTGGGTCTCCTCTGTTATTTCGGGAATGAGGAGGGAGAAACAAATAGCTCACCATGTTGTATTGAAACATCAAAGTGTGTTTGATATTGTCTTGAGCAGCGGGACACCTGCAGTGATTAGTATTCATCTGCTAAGGCTGAACCATGGTGAGCCCACAGATGCAACCCAAATGACATCAGGGCCCATAAAGCTCCAGTGGTGTGTTTGCATGGATGTCAATCCTTCCAGCCTGCTAGCCTTCCCCCAAAATTTGAAATAAATTAAACAGTTTATCTTCCGTCTCTCTCTATTTAATAATTTTCCTTCAATTCGCAAAAGGAGGAATGTATCTCACTGGAGAAAGTACTCCATAGCATTGAATGCAAGGGAAGCCAGCAAGCATTTGTACTCCCTTGATCATTTTTTAAATATAATATTGAAATTGAAATGGTGCTTGAATAGTGGATACAGCTCCTGTTTTCTTTGCGATTTGCGCATGCTCCGTGGTTCTAAATCAATATTTGTTTAGTGGTCCGAAAATGTCAGAAACTTTATCTTGCTTGACCATGCTGTAAGTCATGAAACTGTTACGTACAGTATTCTTTGTGGACTTCACCGGACAGAGATTGCTCTCCAGTTTTGCGATGAAACCAGTTGTGACACATCATTCAGGGCAGGTGGGACCAAGCCCCACCTGTTTAGCAAAAAAACGAATATATTTATGTCACACCCTGATCTGTTTCACCTGTCCTCGTGCTTGTCTCCACCCTCTCCAGGTGTCACCCATCTTCCCCATTATCCCCTGGGTATTTAAACCTGTGTTTTCTGTCTGTCTGTGCCAGTTCGCCTTGTATGTTCCAAGTCAAAAAGCGTGTTTTTCCCGTGCTCCTGCCTTTTCTGCCTTGTCTGTTTTCTGTACCCGCCTGCCTGACCATTCTTCCCGACCGGACCTCGAGCCAGCCTGCCAAATTGTACCTCCTGAACTGGTTTTGACCTTTTGCCTGTCCACGACCATTCTCTTGCCTACCCCTTCTGGATAATTAATAAATATCAAAGACGCAAACCATCTGCCTCCAGTGTCTGCATCTGGGTCTCGCCTTGTGCCCTAATAATACGAACTGGCCATGACAGACCCAGCAGACTTGGACCAGCTCCGCCACGCTGTCTCCCTGCAGGGAGCCCCCATTGGGAGGTACGAGGAGCTACTACTGGACCTTTTGGAAGGGCTTTGTTCTATGACGGAATGCCACGACCAAGGGTTCAAGGCTATCATGGAATGAATCAGTGAGTTAGCTCATAGGCAGCCTGCCACCTCTGAGACCTCCCAACCACCCATTAACCTCTGTACTATCAGTGGAGGGTTTGTACAGCCTACCCCAGCTCCAGCTCGCAGTATTTTCACGTCCGGATGAAAAGCGTGCCCAAAGTAAACTGCCTGTTACTCAGGCCCAGAAGCTAGGATATGCCGATAATTGGTAGATCTGACCCCCTCCAGGTGTCACCCATCTTCCCCATTATCCCCTGGGTATTTAAACCTGTGTTGTCTGTCTGTGCCAGTTTGTCTTATATGTTCCAAGTCAGCCAGCATGCTTTCCCGTGCTCCTACCTTTTCTATTCTCTTTTGCTAGTCCTCCCGGTTTTGACCCTTGCCTGTTTCTGGACTCTGTACCTGCCTGCCCTGACCTCGAGCCTGCCTGCCTGCCTGCCTGCCTGCCTGTCCATGACCATTCTCTTGCCTACCCCTTTGGGAAAAGTAAAAAATATCAAAGACTCAAACCATCTGCCTCCCATGTCTGCATCTGGGTCTCGCCTTGTGCCCTTATTATTTTTATATATATATATATATATAGTACCAGTCAAAAATGTGGACACAGCCACTCATTCAAGGGTTTTTCTTAAGTTTTATTATTTTCTTCTGTACACTGTAGAATAATACTGAAGACATCAAAGCTATTAAATAACACATGGAAGTATCCCAAGTGTTAAACAGATTCTTCAAGGTAGCCACCCTTTGCCTTGATGACAGCTTTACAAATTATTTGCAAAATGATTAGCATTCAGCTTCATGAGGTAGTCACCTACAGTGGGGCAAAAAAGTATTTAGTCAGCCACCAATTGTGCAAGTTCTCCCACTTAAAAAGATGAGAGAGGCCTGTAATTTTCATCATAGGTACACTTCAACTATGACAGACAAAATGAGAAAAAGAAATCCAGAAAATCACATTGTAGGATTTTTAATGAATTTATTTGCAAATTATGGTGGAAAATATGTATTTGGTCAATAACAAAAGTTTATCTCAATACTTTGTTATATACCCTTTGTTGGCAATGACAGAGGTCAAACGTTTTCTGTAAGTCTTCACAAGGTTTTCACACACTGTTGCTGGTATTTTGGCCCATTCCTCCATGCAGATCTCCTCTAGAGCAATGTGATTTTCTGGAATTTTTTTTCTCATTTTGTCTGTCATAGTTGAAGTGTACCTATGATGAAAATTACAGGCCTCTCTCATCTTTTTAAGTGGGAGAACTTGCACAATTGGTGGCTGACTAAATACTTTTTTGCCCCACTGTATAATGCATTTCAATTAACACGTGTGCATTGTTAATTTATTTGTCTTTCCTTCTTAATGAGTTTGAGCCAATCAGTTGTGTTGGGGTGGTATACAGAAGATATCATCCGGGTTAGGGGAGAGTTTGACCGGCCAGAATGTCCTTGTCTCATCGTGCTCTAGCAACTCCTTGTGGTGGGCCGAGTGACTGCAAGCTGACCCGGTCGTCAGTTTGACAGTGTTTCCTCTGACACGTTGGTGCGGCTGGCTTCCAGGTTAAGCGAGCAGTGTGTCAAGAAGCAGTGTGGCTCTTGACATTCGCCGTGTCTCCGTAGGGTAGTTGCAGTGATGAGACAAGATCGTAACTACCAATTGGATATCACGAAAAAGGGGGTACTGCAATGGGCCAGAAAAGTTTGAATACATTGGCAATGCTGTCAATTCAGCATGACTTCTGCAGCATTCAAAACAGCTGGAAACTCGGAACTGGGAAATCTCTGTCTTCAGTGAGTTCAAGACAACTGGGAACTCAGGAAAAAAATAGCTCCGACTTGGAAAATACGGAAATAATTTTGAACGGTCATCCAACTCAGAATTCCAAGTCAGGATTTCAGGCCTTTTCTAGAGCCCACAAGAAGGATCACCGCGCCATCTAACTGTTAAAGTGAGCACAGCACAACAGTGAGTCCAAAAATGTATTGCATAAATGACGAAATATGCCAGGGAGATATGTATACTTTAGCCAATAAAGTAATACTAAGTGTATGTTGTGTAGTAAGCTGTTATTATCCCATATGCCTCACCCTAGTGATTTGGTCCCTTTCCTCCCTCATAACTTAGTCTACTGTTCTGACTTGATGGTGCACATGTAGCCTATAGCCTGTTTTAGAGAAATGTAATTATTGAATATTGTAAGAGCTTTCATTGTCTGCTTACATGCCCCCTTTATTTATCCTACGGTTCTGACATGGTGTACAGGGAGAATACTGTAAGAACGGCCCATGTTCTGAATTCTGTCGCTCTACTTTTCAAAAATGCTGAATAGTTATATATTGACTACGTCTGTCCTAGCTCGCTCATTAATGTCTTAATCGAAATTACGGATTGCCTCTTATTCGCCTGTCGTTCCCTTATGCCATAGTTTGTGCATCTCAATTGTCAGTAGAAACCACATTTGTTTAAGCAAGTCAGCTATATCAGCTATGGCTTTTAAAAAGTTAGTTAAGGAGGCCGATGGAACTGTTTCACTGATAGACAAGGCTCTGCTGATTGCCAGGTGTAGCGGTGGTAAGGATTCACTCCATTTGCTGAAAAGAAAGCTCTGCTGTTGGGACAGTTTTATGTAGCCCCTAACAGTTTTTGGGCACAGTTACAGTGCAATGAATGTATTGTTTAGTGGCTTTGCTTGCCCCACCAAGATTTACATGTCTAAATCGAAACTGGATGAAACAAACTTGCAGTTGAATTTAGAAAGGCATATGAACTAACAGGTTATAGAGCAAACAGCGCAATTATCACAACAGATAGGTTGTAATATGGATTTTTTTCTGTCTTAGCCAGTGATTTTAACCCACACACTGCTACTGTAAGTCTCTGCTCAAAAGTAGTAGACTATATAGGAAATAGTGTAACATTTGGGACGCTACCCTTCTCTCTGGGAGAGGCAGCTGTTAGCAGCATGCCAGCCATATCTCACCACTACACTGCTACACTCATCTCCATGGGATCGCCACTAGCAGAGAAAACTATCTCATGTCCCCGTTGAGTCTGCTATGCAATGGACCCTGCTAGGAATGGTAATGCATATTTCTGGAGCCACGGGAGGAGAGAGTCCCAGGCTGTTGTTGTCATTTTGCAATGACTGAGAAACTGGAACTACAGGCTTTTAAAATTATAGGTATTTGCAGAGTTTTGTCATTACAGAGATGTCTTTATCCTTGCATTCTTTGTAATGCTTTCATCTGAACAATACATGCTGCTTTACATCCTAAAGTCATATAGACAATTTAAGGGCAACAATTGTTTTTCAAGTGTCTTTTATATGCCTGTATATTACACATAATCTTATTTAGGGTATATATTCATAATCCTGATAACATGCAATTGACATTTTAACAATGTTAGAACTGAACAATAGTTATTTAACAGAATTTAACAAAGTGTGCCTAGAGGTTCTCATGACTTCTATAAATGCTCCTGAACCTATTACCATTCAGAGCGCTTCCATCCTTCAGTCCTTCCCTGTAATTATGATGATGCTGGAGGCTGTCCTGTGGTGGTGTGGGGAGGGGGTCCATCACAGTCTGCCCCAACCAGCTCCTGGAAGCTCGCCGGAGATGTCATCTCAGGGTAGGGGTCAATATACAGGGCTGTCAGGGTGGACCAGGAGAGCAGACGGTCCTGTCTGTTTTCAGATGGACAGACAAGCAGAACAGACACTGCCTGTGGTGGCATGGTGGTTGATCCTAGTTCCAGAGAACCATTCTATTGGGCTGCCTGTGTTTACTGTGGTTTGGCCAGCCTGGTGTCAGCACTGGATTTAAAACAATAATACATTTGGTCCTGAAAAGAGGGGAAATAGTTGAACATGTTGGCTTGATGATTGGCTTGTAATACAAGCGGTCTCTTAAAAGTATGACCCAGAAAAAAGTAATGAATACATCTTAGCTTCTTTGAAGAGGGACTTGAGTCCCAAAGAGGCTTGTGCTCACTGCTCAGAAACCTTTCTTGACATTGTATTATAATCGTACCCCGGTAGAGAATTGTTTATAGTTATATAATGCACCCACCCTGGAAATAATTGCACAACACTGTGCAGTCTACTGTACAACATTCTGTTGTGACCAGACCCAGACAGGAAGTGTAACTATGCCTTTGTCCCAAATAGCAGCCTATTTCCCATAGGGTTTTGGTAAAAACTAGCACTGTAAATGGAATAGGGTTCCATTTGGGACGCAAAAAAGGTGACCTCTCTCTAAATATAAGCCGTACCGCTGCCAAGACTCCCCAGGATGTTATTTGTCATCTGCCTGCTCCCAACCAGCACAGCATTCTGTTAGGAGAGTTACAGGACTCAGTTAATCAGCTCCACCAGATTTTGGCACAGCTCAGACAAAGGCTACATCCCAAATGGCAGTCTATTCCCTATAATCAGGGCCGGCGCCAGAACGAATCATTTGGACAGGCCTTTGATTTCCATAGGCGGACACGTTTTTTTCAAGGGACCTCCGACAGTACCAGTCACCTAGTCATACAAGGGTTTTTCTTTATTTTATACATTGTAGAATAATAGTGATGACATGAAAACTATGAAAAAACACATATGGAATCACATAGTAACCAAAAACATGTTAGACAAATCTAAATATTTTTTTATATTTGAGATTCATCAAAGTAGCCACCCTTTGCCTTGATGGCAGCTTTGCACACTCTTGGCATTCTCTCAACCAGCTACATGAAGTAGTCACCTGGAATGCATTTTAATTAATGGGTGTGCCTTGTTAAAAGTTAATTTGTTACATTTCTTTCCTTCTAATTGCGTTTGTGCCAATCAGTTGTGTTGCAACAAGATAGGGGTGGTTTACAGAAGATAGCCCTATTTGGTAAAAGACCAAGTCCATATTATGGCAAGAATAGCTCAATTAAGCAAAGAGAAACAACAGTCCAACATTACTTGAAGACAGTAAGGTCAGTCAATACGAAACATTTCAAGAACTTTGAAAGTTTCTTCAAGTGCACTCATAAATACCATCAAACGCTAGGATGAGACTGGCTCTCATGAGGACCGCCACAGGAAAGGTAGATGCCAAAGTTATGTCTGTTGCAGAGGATAAGTTCATTAGAGTTACCAGCCTCAGAAATCGGTAATTAACTGCACCTCAAATTGCACCTCACAGAGTTCAGGTAACACACACATCTCAACATCAACTGATCAGAGGAGACTGAGTGAATCAGGCCTTCACGGTCAAATTGCTGCAAAGAAACCATTACTAAAGAACACAAATAATAAGAAGAGACTTGCTTGGGCCAAGAAACACAAGCAATGGACATTAGACCGGTGGAAATCTCTCCTTTGGTTTGATGAGTCCAAATTTGAGATTTTTGGATCCAACTGCTGTGTGTAGACCTTACAGTGAAATGCTTACTTACAGTGCCTTGCAAAAGTATTCACCCCCCTTAGCGCTTTTCCTATTTTGTTTCATTACAACCTGTAATTTAAATAGATTTTTATTTGGATTTCATGTAATGGACATACACAAAATAGTCCAAATTGGTGAAGTGAAATGAAAAAAATTGCTTGTTTCCAAAAATTCTAAATAATAAAAATTGAAAGGTGGTGCGTTCATATGTATTCCCCCCTTTGCTATAAAGAACCTAAATAAGATCTGGTGCAACCAATTACCTTCAGAAGTCACATAATTAGATTGCACACAGGTGGACTTTATTTAACTAAGTGTCACATGATCTCAGTATATATACACCTGTTCTGAAAGGCCCCAGAGTCTGCAACAACACTAAGCAAGGGGCACCACCAAGCAAGCGGCACTATGAAGACCAAGGAGCTCTCCAAACAGGTCAGGGACAAAGTTGTGGAGAGGTACAGAGCATGATTGGGTTATAAAAAATATCAGAAACTTTGAACATCCCACAGATCACCATTAAATCCATTATAAAAAATGGAAAGAATATGGCACCACAACAAACCTGCCAAGAGAAGGCCGCCCACCAAAACTCATGGACCATGCAAGGGGGTATTAATAAATGGATGTTAAAAAAAACAGACTTTGTTGACTTGTGTGAGAGAGAAAAACACCAGACAGACCACAGCAGTGTCTGGTTCTCAGAGTATCTCTGGTCTGGTGACGCATGCAGAGAAAGAGTCAGTCTGCACAATATCCTCCTCACTCATCTGCCCCTCCAGGAATACTGTGTTGTGTAAATTCACCACTAAGGACTCAAACTCAATGTAAATGAATCAATCTTTTTTACCATGGCCGGAGAGTTTCACAAACTCAATCCAAGCTTGATGAAAAGGGCGTTCCCTCTCAGTTCTTATATACTGCTACACAAACAAGATATATAAGCATGATTTTCATTATTAACGTTGGCTCCTGCATGTGACTGACCGATACCTCAAGAGGCTTTTTCTCTCAAAGCTGAGCCATTGAAACTGAGATACTCCTCTTGTTTCCCAAAGCAATGTTCTGGGTACTTTCCTCCAAATTGCTTAAACAGTGATAATGAGGATTCTTCCCATGTACAATCAATCCGCGTGTACAATCAATCAGTCACAAGCATGAACCCAACAGAGTTGGTTATTAGAAAAGTAATAAGTGTGCTAAACATACAATCTGTGTATGATCTGATCCACACAAACATTTTCCCTCACATTCCCTCCTTTTATCACTCTGTGATAGTTTTCCTAAGATTTTAAGGTAAGCAATAGATTACAATTTCTATTCCCCCCTTCAAAGTTTAAGGTAGCTCTCGAGACTAGAGTTTCTTTCTGGGATCAACAGTTATTATAACCGGGCTAGCACTGCCTCTCAGTCCACTGTCATTTGAGGGCTCCATCCATAATGAGTCTGGCACCTAAAACAGGATAGACTGGGAAGCAGTGTCAGACCCCCACTCTTCCTGGGGTAGTGGTTCAATTTGCCTGCTTACTCATTGGTTTAATATCTCATTGTTTGGGATTTCAATGTAAACTCCATCTGGGGTACAATAAATTGTAGCATTAAGTTTAGGTAACGAGTCTCTACCTAACAAGATAAACACAGAAAATCATGTTCCACATTCATTGGTCCTTTTGAACAGGGCATGGATTTTGATTCACAATGTAGTATCGGGTTGGAGGAAATCCCATAAGCGTTTATAGTTTTATTGGTTAGGTGTAGGGCTGTGACGGTCACAAAATTTTGTCAGCCGGTGATTGTCAAGCAAATAACTGTCCGTCTCACGGTAATTCATTGTTAATTAACATAAACACATTTACTATCATCATTCATGATCATTACACAGGTGCACTTTTTGCTCTGGACAATAAAAGACCACTCTGTGCAGTTTTGTCACACAACACAATGCCACAGATGACTCAAATGTTGATGGAGGGTGCAATTGGCATGCTACCACAAAAACGTCCAAAACAGCTGTTGCCATAAAATGTCATGTTCATTTCTCTACGATAAGCCACTGTCATTTTAGAGAATTTGGTAGTACATCCAATCAGCCTCACACCCACAGACCCCGTGTTACCACGACAGCCCATTACCTCCACATACGACTTCTTCACCTGAGAGATCGTCTGAAACGAGCTACCCGGACAGCTGAGGAGTATTTCTGTCTGTAATGAAGCGCTTTTGTGGGGGGAAACGTATTCTGATTGGCTGGGCCTTGCTTCCCAGTGGGTGGGCTAATCTCCTAAATAGGTGGGCCTATGCCCTCCCAGGCACATCCATGGCTGCGCCCCTGCCCAGTCATGTGAAATCCATAGATTAGGGTCTAATTTATTTATTTAAATTGACTGATTTCCCTATTAACTGTAACTCAGTAAAATCATTGAAATTGTTGCATGTTGCGTTTCATATTTTTGTTCAGAATAGAACGCTCATAAAGACAAACAAAAAATAAAAAACTTGATTCTTGCGATACAGGCATTTGGAACATTGAGCTAAAACACACATTTGAATTAATCAAATGAATGCGATATGTCGCCAAATAATTGGCAGCATACTGTAGCAGTGACAGCCTATCAGAATATTGCAGGTGTGGCTTATTGGAGGTGTGGCTTTCAGTTAGCTATTTTTGGTCTATCTTGAGCGGGAACATTAATATGGTCTGTTGTATTCTGGTTGTAAACACGAAGCTTGTATGCTATTACTTCTCCAGCCTTGATAAAACTGGCATAAGTGTGTGTGATACCAAGAATCATACAATATTTAATCTGTAGCTGTTTAACAAGTCATTGTAATACTCGCATCTCTGCAACACCGTTATGAGCTACCGTGAGCTACTGTGAAAATGTGCAATAACTGACTTCAAATCAAATTTTCTTGGTCACATACACATGGTTAGCAGATGTTATTGAGAGTGTAGCGAAATGCTTGTGCTTCTAGTTCCAACCGTGCAGTAATATGTAACAAGTAATCTAACAATTTCACAACAACAACCTTATACACACAAGTGTTAAGGAATAAATAAGAATATGTACATATAAATATATGGATGAGCGATGGCCGAATGGCATAGGCAAGATGCAGTAGATGGTATAGAGTACAGTATATACATATGAGATGAGTAATGTAGGGTATGTAAACATTATATAAAGTGGCATTGTTTAAAGTGACAAGTGATACATTTATTACATCCAATTTTGTATTATTAGGTGGCTAGAGGTTTGAGTCAGTATGTTGGCAGCAGCCACTCAATGTTAGTGATGGCTGTTTAACAGTCTGATGTCCTTGAGATAGAAGCTGTTTTTCAGTCTTTCGGTCCCAGCTTTGATGCACCTGTACTGACCTCACCTTCTGGATGATAGCGGGGTGAACAGGCAGTGGATCGGGTGGTTGTTGTCCTTGATGATCTTTTTGGCCTTCCTTCCTGTGACATCGGGTGGTGTAGGTGTCCTGGAGGGCAGGTAGTTTGCCCCCGGTGATGTGTTGTGCAGACCTCACTACCCTCTGGAGAGCCCTGCGGTTGAGGGCGGAGATGATGCCGTACCAGGCGGTGATACAGCCCGACAGGATGCTCTCGATTATGCATCTGTAAAAGTTTGTGAGTGTTTTTGGTGACAAGCCAAATTCCTTCAGCCTTCAGTTTGTCCGTGATGTGTACACCAAGGAACTTAACTTTCCACCTTCTCCACTACTGTCCCGTCAATGTTGATAGGGGGGTGCTCTCTTTGCTGTTTCCTGAAGTCCACAATCATCTCCTTTGTTTTGTTGGCGTTGAGTGTGAGGTTATTTTCCTGACACCACACTCCGAGGGCCCTCACCTCCTCCCTGTAGGCCATCTCGTTGTTGTTGTTAATCAAGCCTACCACTGTAGTGTCGTCTGCAAACTTGATGATTGAGTTAGAGGTGTGCATGGCCACGCAGTCATGGGTGAACAGGGAGGACAGGAGAGGGCTGAGAACACACCCTTGTGGGGCCCCAGTGTTGAGGATCAGCGGGGTGGAGATGTTGTTTCCCCCCTGGGGGCATCCCGTCAGACAGTCCAGGAGCCAGTTGCACAGGGCGGGGTCGAGACCCAGGGTCTCGAGCTTAATGACGAGTTTGGAGGGTACTATGGTGTTAAATGCTGAGCTGTAGACGATGAACACCATTCTTTCATAGGTATTCCTCTTGTCCAGATGGGTTAGGGCAGTGTGATTACGATTGCGTCGTCTGTGGACCTATTGGGGCAGTAAGCAAATTGGAGTGGGTCTAGGGTGTCAGGTAAGGTGGAGGTGATATGATCCTTGACTAGTCTCTCAAAGCACTTCATGATGACAGAAGTGAGTGCTACGGGGCGATAGTCATTTAGCTCAGTTACCTTAGCTATCTTGGGAACAGGAAGAATGGTGGCCCTCTTGAAGCATGTGGGAACAGCAGACTGGGATAGGGATGGATTGAATATGTCCGTAAACACACCAGCCAGCTGGTCTGCGCATGCTCTGAGGACGCAGCTAGGGATGCCGTCTGGGCCGGCAGCCTTGCGAGGGTTAACACGTTTAAATGTTTTACTCACGTTGGCTGCGGTGAAGGAGAGCACGCAGGTTTTGGTAGTGGGCTATGTCGGTGGCATTGTATTGTCCTCAAAGCGAGCAAAGAAGCTGTTTAGTTTGTCTGGGAGCAAGACATTTGGGGTCCGCAACGGGGCTGGTTTACTTTTTGTAGTCCGTGATTGACTGTAGACCCTGCCACATAATTCTTGTGTCTGAGCCGTTGAATTGTGGATCTACTTTGTCGCTATACTGACCCTTAGCTTGTTTGATTTATTTGCAGAAGGAATAGCTACACTGTTTTGTATTCTGACATGTTTCCGGTCGCCTTGCCCTGATTAAAAGCAGTGGTTCACGCTTTCAGTTTTGCGCGAATGCTGGCATCAATCCACGGTTTCTGGTTGGAGAAGGTTTTAACCTTTACTTAACACCCATCCCGGATCCGGGAGCATCCTCATCAGTAAAAGCTGACTAGCATAGCCTAGCATAGCGCCACAAGTAAATAATAGCATATAAATATCATGAAATCACAAGTCCAATACAGCAAATGAAAGATAAACATCTTGTGAATCCAGGCATCATTTCCGATTTTTAAAATGTTTTACAGCGAAAACACAATATGTATTTCTATTAGCTAACCACAATAGCCAAAGACTCAACCGCATATTTTCACCATGTTTCTACCGCATAGGTAGCTATCACAAAACCGACCAAATATAGATATAGTTAGTCACTAACCAAGAAACAACTTCATCAGATGACAGTCTTATAACATGTTATACAATAAATGTATGTTTTGTTCGAAAATGTGCATATTTGAGGTATAAATCATAGTTTTACATTGCAGCTACCATCAAAAATATCACCAAAGCAGCCAGAATAATTACAGAGAGCAACATGAAATACATAAATACTCATCATAAAACATTTATGAAAAATACATGGTGTACAGCAAATGAAAGATAAACATCTTGTGAATCCAGCCAATATTTCCGATTTTTTAAGTGTTTTACAGCGAAAACACAATATAGCATTATATTAGCTTACCACAATAGCCAAACACACAAATGCATTTATTAGCAGAAAAAGGTAGCGATCGCAAAAACCAGCAAAAGATATAAAATTAATCACTAACCTTGACCAACTTCATCAGATGACAGTCTTATAACATCAGGTTATACAATATCAAATAAAAACAGAGCCGGAGATATTAGCCGTGTATACCGAACGCTTATCATAAGACAATATGGAGGTGCTTCCCGCGCCTAGGTAGAGAAAGGAAATTCTGGACACGTCATTCCAAGAGCTCTTGTTCGACCTCAGATCAAGCTAGACACCCCATTCCACCTTCCACTGCCTGTTGACATCTAGTGGAAGGGGTATGAAGTGCATGCATATCGATAAATATTAGGCAATTGAATAGGCAGGCCCTGAAACAGAGCCTCGTTTTCAGATTGCTGCAAAATGAGTTCTGTTTTACTCACAGATATAATTCAAACAGTTTTAGAAACTTGAGAGTGTTTTCTATCCAATAGTAATAATAATATGCATATTGTACGATCTAGAATAGAGTACGAAGCAGTTTAATTTGGGCACGATTTTTTCCAAAGTGAAAACAGCGCCCCCCTATTGACAAGAAGTTAACATCTTAACAAGTGCAGCTCTTGATTATCAGAAATTCTTAAAAAGGGTAATTTTATTAGGTTCAAATTCAAATTTCAATACAAAAATGAATAATTTAAAATGTTGAATAAATAATAAACAATTAAATCAATAAATCAGAGCAAAACTAGGTCAGATCAAATCAGAAGGCAAATCAAATGTTGTCAACATCAACAGAAAAATAAAATTAAAAAAATATCCTTGAGGTAAAAATGTAAATAGCCTTTTCAGTGTCTTTTCCCTTAGTTTAGTTCACAGTGTGTTGGTGTTGGAGGAGCGATGCAGCTGCAAGGCTGGACGCTCAAGGCTGAAAGACAGAGGGAACAAACACTGCCTAGACACGCCTGGCCACGGAGCACTCACGAAACAGTTGGTAGCTGTGTTCCATGCGAGTGCATCTGTGGGAGCAGATCTTTGCACGTACCTTATGCCATCTATAGAGAGGTGGGAAGGGGAGGCAGCCACGGACCATTCTCCAAGTGCCGTCTTCCTGTGGTCTGTCTTCTGGGGATATTTCCAGGGTCAAGATAATGGGTTATTGAGGGGGCGTCCGGGTTTGGGGTTAATTATTTCATTGCAGATGTGGATGAGAGCCTCTATTGGGTCATTAGTGTTGTTGGGTTCTTGGCTGTCCATGGGTCTTGACCTGCTCCCCCACTGACTGCCTGGTGGCCCCCTGTACTGACTGGGTGATGGGATGAAGGGCGATGGAAGGGATGAATGTGGTTCAGAGGGTCCAATGGGTCTGGACTGAGTCTGGCAGGCTCGCTGTTGTGCGGGATCAGGGGCGGTTCCAGGAAGTCAGCGGCGGTAAGGGCCATGGAGGACAGATCTGGGCCAGTAGGGACAAGGGTTGGTAAAGATTAGAGGAGAAGTAAAGAGTACAATGGGGAAAGGTTTTGAGGGGAAGACGGTTTTACTGAGGAGGTGGGGGACTTCGGTGGGCCTGTATGCTGGGTTTGGGTTTGGGGTTTTGATAATGTTTTTTTGTTGTTGTCTGGTCTCTTGCTGGGGAGTTGTTAATTCTTCCCATTTCTGTTTTTTTGGGGGGCTGTCGTCTGAATTTTGTGTGTTCTGGTTATTGTGGTTCTTCTTCTTGAGTGTCAAAGGAGTAAAACATATGTGACTGGCAGGGGTGGGGTTCATTTCTGGGGCATCTTGGGTGGTGGTGCGGGACATTTTTTCGGTGAGGGCAGGGGAGGGGGTCGTTCCTGGGACGTCTTGGAGAGTGGCAAGGGTGTGGGCCGTTTCTGGGAAATTGTGGGTGGGGCAGAGGCCATTTCTGGGACATCTTGGATCGTTGGTTGGACGGTGCCTGTGGAATGGTCTGGGTCTGGTCATTGTGGTTGCCTGGGGGTGGGGGGGTTGGTGTTGTTTGCCTTGGCCTTTGCCCTGCTTGCGTCAGAATTGTGGCAGGTATTAAAGAAGTGGCCCCCTTTCCCACGCAGGTTGCAGGTTCGTGTGGAAGTAGACAGGGCCCCCATTGTTCCCCAGCATAATGGTAGAGCGCTTGCAACCCCAGGGTTGTGGGTTAGATTCCCACAGGGGACCAGTGTGAAAAACGTACGAAAATGTATGCACTCAAGTCGCTTTGGATAAGAACGTCTGCTAAATGACTAAAATAAAAATAAAACATGTAAAAATGTACAAGGCAGGAGTTGGACTCCACCCACTCCTATTGAGTCTGGTCTTAACTGAACCACGCATTTTCGTGCCCCAGTCCCAACGTTGTCTTGTTCCAGGACCCTCCTAGCCTTTGACTTGAGGGTGGTGACATCTTCTGTGTCGTATCTTGGATGCTTTTGTTGTGGAATTGGACTGTAACTACTTTTGATTCTGTGTCTGAGTTGAATACTGGGACCTTATCTTTACAATTTCTGAATTGGGGGTTTCACCAGGCACAAAGCCTATACCTCTCTGGAGAACTGCCTTCCTGAATTCCAGGCGGGTCCTGATTTCTCGTCACTTTGTAGCGGTGCACAACTCTTGGATTCATCTCGGCCATCTTGTGGGGGTGGAAGGGTGGTGGGATGGGAATGGATGGAGACATTTGGAAGAGGGTGTTGGTTCTGGTTTCGGCTTGGTGTTGTCTGGTCTCATCGTTTGTCTGCTTCAGTCCTGGCCAATGGAGGCACTCCCCTGTGGTCTGCTCGCTCCAGGCGTAGGTTGAAGTCTTTGCACCTTCCTCCATGCCTCTGGTTCTGGTGGTGATGCTGTCTGGTCTTGTCTATCCTTTTGTTGGTCTAATCCAGGTGGTTGCGGTCCGCTGGTCCTGGTCCTAGTCTGGTCGGTGCTGGCCTTAGGGCAGATGAAGAAAAAAAAGGCAAAGGAGGAGGGATGCAGACCAAGGTTAGAGGGAGTAAGGATCACCTTGGCAGCACTTTACTTACCTCAAGGCCTGCAGTCCGTTGTCTCCTCCTCAGACAGCTGGTCCAGTGCTGGTTCTGGATGCTGGGGGGGGTTCGGGGTGGTCCGTCGGTAAAGCCACTGTTACCCTTCTGGCTTCCCCAGTACTTCAGGCTATTCCGGCCTGGCTCGCTGGACCAGAAAGGCAGCGCCAGACCTAGTCAATCCACTGCTGCCTCCATGGCCTTCCAAAGGAAAGTATAAAAGAGAGAGGGTAGAGCAAGGGACACAACACCAGCAAATTCCCAACCATGCAGGGTTGTGCACAGTGAAGTGAAACCAGAATCGTAAAACAATTGCAGTGCTGACTGCATCAAAAGAGGTGCTGAACCTTCATGAACATAATGATAAATCACAAACTCATACATTTCCACTGATGGTTGGCACAAATACAACATATATTACACCATGCCACCAAATATGCTAATGAGCACAAGCTAGCACATTGACACCACCTTCACCAGTCCATTAATGATTGTACCTTTTGTTGAATATATTGTGTTGAAAAATGTACCATTATACTAGATTATCCGCACATGTACCCTAAAAGCTATGTGAACCATGTGAATTCCTATGTGTACCTCTGAAGTTACTTTTTGTCTACCTATTACCTTTTTGTTAACCAGGGAACACACTGTACCGGATAATGTCTCGATATATGTTCTTGGTAAAAAATATGTATCCTGTGGCGCTGCTGAGATATCAATGTGGTCCAGAGCATAAGGTTGCAAGTTCAAATCCTCAGATCATTAATGTCAGGTTTTGCTTCGTACTGCTACTTTTTCGTTGGTGTAATTGAACAATTATTGACTTGATTCTGGGCAACTTTCAGCAGTGCAGAAATGTATTCTTGCCAAAAAAATCTGTGGTCGATCTTTGTCATGGCCACAGACCTGGTGGCGTGAAAACTTGTTTTTGGAACACTTCACGTGACAATTCACATGTGAAAATGTGATTTTGGAGCACTTCACATGTGACATTTTACATGTGGAAACATGTGATCAAGTGAAATTCATGTGCTTTCATGTGGTCTCACCATAAAAGTGAGGACCGTGTTAGGATGTTTGTAAGTTTCTCAAGACGTTTGTTTTACCAGTCTTCAGAAGTCATGTCATGGTCCCAAGGGCGATGCGTGCAAGTGAGTGGCAGAACAGGGTGGAGTACTTATAAAACACAAGCAAAAAAAGGCTCTATTTACATGTTGCTGATGAGTGCCTTTCACTACTTTTGGATTATAATTGGATTTTAAGGCTCGTATGAAGTTCCTGCTTAATATAATGTTTGTGTCATCATCGC
Organism: Salvelinus namaycush; assembly: GCF_016432855.1. Classification (NCBI taxonomy): domain Eukaryota; kingdom Metazoa; phylum Chordata; class Actinopteri; order Salmoniformes; family Salmonidae; genus Salvelinus; species Salvelinus namaycush. The sequence continues at coordinate 32,496,463 of NC_052314.1, read as the reverse complement.
AAATCAACAGCATTATACTTAAAAAACATTTGAACTCAAACCAGTAAATTGGCTCTTTGGCTATCTTTTGCTACAGCCTATGTCAATGAGCGTTAGCATTCTAGCTAACGACTGCTGAATCCAAAATCTTATTTTGCAAAGATCACAACCAAATACTATATAATCTTACTGACTGTTCAAGTAAGAATCTAAACATAATTGTAAGCATGAGAACCCAAAAAAGTCATTTTGTTTAAAGTAATAAAAACGTAAATCTAGGCTATGTTAAACGGGCACAGATGTCAATGGCTTTCTTATTGCAGCCAAGAGTCGTGGACATCCGTATGTGACGTCAGTGTGCTGTGTACTGGAAAGGGGTCTATATACATTCATTACCTATAATACCTCTCTGCATTTAGCAAGAGTGCCATCTGCACTGCCATTTTAGTTATCAATTAATCTGACTATTCTCTCATTCTACTCATAATACCACTCGGCACTGGCATCCTCTGCTTGTGCAGCTGCAGGATGAGTGCAGTGTGTGCTTACATGTGGGGGAAGGGACATTTTCCAAGTTTCAAAAATTAGAAACTAGCTCGTTTTATGGGGAGTTCTTTACTATTAAAATAACAGGATAAAAAAGAGACTAAAAGTAAAAGAAATATATATTAATACAAAATTGACACCAATCTGATTGGAGGGAAAAGAGCAAGTATAGCATGAAGATCTCACAGTTTTACCAATTTGACTTCAGATTCTGACATTTATCCACGTTTTTCCAAACATCAAATTTCAAAGTTGCTCCAAATGTCAAATTTAGAAGTTCTTTGACACCCTGGGTTGCTTGTCCTGTTTTGCATCGTTCTGAATGGTTCTGAAGGGTTAAAGTTTTGGATAGGGTTAAAACATAAAGTTTTGGAATTCATTCTGAATGGTTAAGAAAAAAAACAAGTGTCTACCACTGGGATTGAACACGCAACCTTCGGATCCAGAGTCGGGATTGAAGGCATTTCCAGACGTCCTCAGGACATGGACAGATGTCAAATTTTTAAGCAAATCTTGAGCGATCTGGCTGGATATAGCAACTGTGTACTCTGCCTGCTGCCACCAGTGTTGTCAATTTAGCAACTTTGTCGCTATATTTAGCGAGTTTTCAGGGGTAATCTAGTGATTTCTAGCAACAAATCAAGGAGCCAATAGTGATTCTCACTGAAAAATAGTTGGCAACACTGGCACCAGTCAGATAAGTGCATCCCAAATGACACCATATTCCCTAAATAGTGCACTAGTCCGTGGGGCGACGCACAATTGGCATAGCGTCGTCCGGGTTAGGGAGGGTTTGGCCGGTAGGGATATCCTTGTCTCAGTATGTAAAAATGTAATAAAATGTATGCACTCTACTGTAAGTCGCTCTGGATAAGAGCGTCTGCTAAATGACTAAAATGTAAATGTAAATGTAGTTTTTGACCAGGACTAATATGGCTCTGGTCAAAGTAGTGCATTATGTGTACTAGTGTTGAACCACCTAGAACTGCGAATCATAACAGGATAAAACATATCACAGTATGACCCATATGATTTGCCAAGACGGAACAAACAGCTATGGGACCAGGTTAGTTTGAGACAATGCAGGTCCATATTCTGCTCTCTGTTTGGGAGGTGTCACAAGAAATATGTCTAATCAGTCATCATCTGAGGAGAAGTACTGTGTTCACTGCTCAGTATGATGTAACATCATTATGCATCTTAGGACCTGCTTCAGTGGTAAACAATGCAATCAGTGCTAGGAGGTGTATAGTCTATGGCCATATCATTTCCAGGCATTGCCCATTCCTGTGTTCCATGGGCAGAATAGAAGACATCAGCTTTCATTAACAACTGAATTCGCTGGTGACCTGGCTGGTCATTACAGCCAATTGCTTCCCAACATTTTTTTTCACTTGAAGGAGGGAAGAAGCTGCACTCTGAATATTAATGTGCACAGCAAATTCTCCAGTGTTAAAAAACAAAATGAACTCTGAGAGTGTTGAGTCTGTGGACCCATATAGACACCGGAACAGTGTTAAATTAACACACTCCTTACTGTAATGCCGTATTAAAATATTTCAAGTCAATGACCAATGACTGTATTTGTTAAAAAAAGAAAAGAAAAAAAAAGTGGTGCATGCATATGTATTCACCCCCTTTGCTATGAAGCCCATAAATAAGATGGTGCAACCAATTACCTTAATGACAGAGACATGGTTGTAGCTTTCCTCCATTTTTAGTCCTATGGACCTCACCAAGTGAGATGCGAAGCGAATATGTAATCATAATTTTTGTATATATATATATATATTCTTTAAAGGTGTCCTCCAGTGGAACACCTACTTGAGATGTGCCTTTTAACCCTCCCGTTGTCTCGGCGGGTCAGAGCGACCCCGGGCAGTTCCGAGTTGATTGCCCGTGTCTGTGTGTGGGTCGGAGTGACCCCGGCAGCGTTAGCAAGGTGTATGTTGTAACCCTCCTGCCCCTGTGTGGGCGGGGTCATAGTGACGTCAGAGGGGTCAGAGTGACCCCGGCGGCGTTAGCAAGGTGTATGTTGTAACCCTCCTGCCCCTGCGTGGGCGGGGTCATAGTGACGTCAGAGGGGTCAGAGTGACCCTCGGCAGCGTCACCTGTCGCTTCCCCCGTGTCTGTGTGGGTCAGAGAGACCCCGGCAGGCCGGGGTCACAGTGACCCAACACCACCACCTGCTGGATACTAGTAAAAGGTCCTGCCCCAAAATTGACACTCTCAACATTCCGGGCAAGGGCCTGTGTCGAATACGGCGTGTCTGCCCGCCCGTCGGGCCCTTGGGCCCCGTGTGAGTTTGGATATTGAATCTAAAAACGCCCCCCTACAAACTACTTTCCCTTGGTTGTGGAAATTGTGCCTTTCGGGTATGGCTGTTGTTACACAACCTTCCCCTTGCCTCGGCGGGTCAGAGTTACCCCCGGCCAGCGTTACGAGTCGATTCCCAGTGTCTGTGTGGGTTAGAGAGACTCTGGCAGCGTTAGCAAGGTGTATGTTGTAACCCTCCTACCCCTGTCTGGGCCGGGTCACAGTGACCCGGGCCCTGTTGTAGGCCCTGCGTTATGAGTTGTTCCCCTCTGTTCCGGGGGCTTGGGTCAGAGTGACCCCGGCAGCGTTAGCAAGGTGTATGTTGTAACCCTCCTACCCCTGTCTTGAGCTGGGTCGGAGTGACCCGGGGCCTGTGTTAGGAGTTGTTCCCCTCTGTCTGGGCCGGGTCTGAGTGACCCCGGCAGGGACCAGTTGTCCCCAACAACTCAGTGCACGACCTCGGTGCTATCACACGGGGAGGCCAGCCGAGCGTCCCGGATGGGACCGAAGGGGCCGAAGGGCCCGAAGGAGCAGGCAGGGCCGACCACGCGCCTCGTCCATTCGCGTGCCTCGTCCCATTCACGTGGCCACCGTAAGCAGGGCGTAGAGAGGCTACTAATATCGTCAGGAAGAAGAAGAAGAAGAAGAAGAAGAAGAAGAAGAAGAAGAAGAAGAAGAGGACGAGGACGAGGACGACGACGAGGAGGAATACGACCCCGCCGAGCGTGAGCCCTCCGCCTACGACTGTAAGCAGGGCGTAGAGAGCCTACTAATATTGTCAGGAAGAAGAAGAACAAGAACAAGAACAAGAAGAAGAACAAGAAGAACAAGAAGAAGAAGAAGAAGATGAGGACGATGATGAGGACGACGACGAGGACGACGACGACGACGAGGAATACGACCCCGCCGAGCGTGTTGCCTCCGCCTACGACGCCTCGCAGTCCCGGTTTCAGCGCGGCTCAGGTCCTGGAACAGATATCCTCCAGCGTCGACCAAGAAGACGAAGAAGACTACTGCGATTCCGAAGAGGAGGACGTTTCGGAAGATGAAGACGGTGAGGAATACAACCCCGAGCGCGACGCGGACGACTACGAAGACGACTCGGCCTCGCGGTCGTGCTCCTCTTCGGAGGAAGAGCCGGAGGGAGAGCGAGAGGGAGACGCGGCCGCTGGCCGAGAGCGAGACAGAGAGCCAGACAGAGAGCGAGCCAGAGACAGAGAGCGAGAGCGAGACAGAGCCAGAGAGCCAGAGCCAGAAAGGGAGACGTTGCTGTCAAAAAACGGCAAAATCAAATGGTCCTCCGTGGCCTATCGCGGCCCGGACCGGCCCCGCGCCATCCGCCCGCCCTGCCCCGCCGTGACGCCGGGCCCCACGGCCTACGCCGCGTCGCGAGCGCTCGACATCGCGTCCGCCTTCCGTCTGTTTGTCACACCGGCGATAGAAAGGATCATCGTGGACATGACGAATCTGCAGGGGGTGAGAAAATACGGCGACGGCTGGCGACCCATGGACTCCACCGACCTGCGCGCCTACGTAGGGCTGCTGATCCTAGCCGGCGTCTACAGGTCCCGAGGCGAGGCCGCGGCCAGCCTGTGGGACGCCGAGAGCGGCAGGACCGTGTTCCGCGCCACCATGCCGCTCAAGGCGTTTCACAAGTACTCGAGGCTGCTGCGATTCGACGACCGCCAGTCGAGACCCGCGAGACTCGCCACCGACAGACTGGCGGCCGTGAGAGAGGTGTGGGACCTGTGGGAGGAGCGGCTGCAGGCCCTCTACAACCCGGGGCCCGAAGTGACGGTGGACGAACAACTGGTCCCGTTCAGAGGTACCGTCTATGCATCTGTGTACGTACGCGTAGCGTAGAGAGCACGGGCAGTCTATGTATCTGTGCATAGAGAGCGGTAGCAGTCAATGTATCTGTGTATGTACGCGTAGCGTAGAGAGCACGGGCAGTAGTAGCACGGGCAGCGGTAGCAATCGGCAGTAGTAGCAATGGGCAGCAGTAGCAATGGGCAGTGGCACGGGCGGCGGCGGCGGCTGCGTGTAACGTAAACGCAGTGCGCCCCGATGGTGAGCCGGTAACTCATGACGCTGCTAATCTCCTGCTAATCTCCTCTCCCTCTCCCTCTCCTCTCCCTCCCCTCAAGGACGCTGTCCTTTCCGACAGTACATTCCCAGCAAGCCGGCCAAATACGGCATCAAGTCGTGGGTGGCCTGCGACGCCAAGTCCAGCTACGCTTGGAAGATGCAAGTGTACACCGGCAAGGCGGCCGGCGGATGCCCCGAGAAGAACCAGGGCGCGCGCGTCGTCCTCGATCTGACCGAGGGACTGCCGGCCGGTCACAACGTCACGTGTGACAATTTCTTCACCTCCTACGAACTCGGGCAGCGGCTCCTCGAGAGGAACCTCACCATGGTGGGCACGGTGCGAAAGAACAAGCCCGAGCTCCCTCCCGCGCTGCTCCAGTCCAAGGGCAGACAGGTCTCGTCCTCCAGGTTCGCCTTCACGCCCACCGCCACTCTAGTGTCCTACCTGGCAAAGAGAAATAAGAACGTGCTGCTTCTGAGCACGTGGCACGCGGAGCCCGACGTCAGCGATCGCCGAGACCGGAAGCCGGCCCTCATCCTAGACTACAACTGCAACAAGGGCGGCGTGGACAACCTAGACAAGGTGGTCGGGACCTACAGCTGCAGACGGATGACCGCCCGCTGGCCCCTGGTCATCTTCCACAACATCCTCGACGTGTCCTCCTACAACGCCTTTGTCATATGGCGAGAGATCAACCCCGACTGGATGCCCGGGAAGCGGAACAAGAGGAGGGTGTTCCTGGAGCAGCTCGGAAAGGCGCTCGTGAAGCCCTTGATCCAAAGAAGGCAGCGTCTCCCCCGCACCGAAGCCGCCTCAGCACTTGTCAAAGTCATACGGGGCGAGCGTGTATCCGCCGAGGCTCGTCCGCAAGCCCTTGAGCAAGCCGTCGGCCCGGCCGCCTCCTCCGACCCAGCCCCGGCCGCCCGGCTGGAGGCGAGTAAGAGGAAGAGGTGTCAGCTCTGCCCACCCAAGAAGGACGCCAAGACACACACCGCGTGCTGCAGGTGTAAGAAATACATCTGCAAAGGCTGTTCACACCCATACTGTCACACTTGTGCCCACTGGGCCTTTAGCCAAGACGGGACAGGGTGACCCGGGGGGGACACTGTGTGCTAGGCATAATAGGAGGACAACGGGAGGGTTATGTAACAACAACCATACCCAAAAGGCACAATATCCACAACCAAGGGAAGGTAGTGCAGGAGGGGGGGCGTTTTTAGAATCAATACCCAAACTCACACGGGGCCCAAGGGCAGTACGGGGGACAGCCTGTCACTTCGCACACAGGGCCCTTGGCCGGAATGTTGAATCTGTGAGTGTCCACCACAACCTCTCAGTTATCCAAAAACTTTATGTTGTATCCTGTCTGTGGAATGTGGAGGCTGTGACAATAGATCCAGCTTTCAGTAGTGTAGCAAACCACGTATCAGTTATCCAACACTTGATGTTCTAGCCAACGTACTAATACAGGGAAGTACTTATAAGTCAGTTTGGGTTGTTACAAGAGTTTACATTTATCAACACTGGGGAAGAGGTATCAGCTATAACAAGTAGGACTATTATGGGTAACCTGTTCATCTTCGTTGCAACAATCCACTTGTCTCTATGTATGCATCTGTACGAAAAGCACAGTGTAATCAGTGATGGACATGTGCTTGAAGAAGACTACCTGGGTGTGGATGGGGGACTTGACCTTGACGGAGAATATCGTGGTATGGATGGGGGACCTGAGTTTGACGGAGAAAATGGGGTTGTGAACGGAGTCCCTGAGTTTGACAGACCCGGATTACAAGGGAGATCTAGAGTGGCCCGCTCTATCCAAGGTGGTTCGGATGACAACTCTATGCCTGACCTCATTGGGGTAGAGAAAGGTTATTGCTACAGGAACATTTGTAGGCAATTTGACACCTGGAACGTTACTTACCGGGTGACATTGATGAAACCATACCAAGTGTATAAACTTGATGGTAAATGTCTGCCTATCACTCTAGTGAGCTACTACGGAAAAGGAAAGCCTGACGTCTCAGTGTTCTCTGTGGTGTTTAACTGGAAGACAACGTCTACTCAGTCTCTAATACCCAGTGGATCACAATACAAGGCAGGTGCACAGATCTTGGTGAACTGTGCATCTGGAAGAGACATGGATGGTCCCGGAACAGCCGTGGTAGATCGGCCTTAACGACGACGACGAGGAATACGACCCCGCCGAGCGTGTTGCCTCCGCCTACGACGCCTCGCAGTCCCGGTTTCAGCGCGGCTCAGGTCCTGGAACAGATATCCTCCAGCGTCGCCCAAGAAGACGAAGAAGACTACTGCGATTCCGAAGAGGAGGACGTTTCGGAAGATGAAGACGGTGAGGAATACAACCCCGAGCGCGACGCGGACGACTACGAAGACGACTCGGCCTCGCGGTCGTGCTCCTCTTCGGAGGAAGAGCCGGAGGGAGAGCGAGAGGGAGACGCGGCCGCTGGCCGAGAGCGAGACAGAGAGCCAGACAGAGAGCGAGCCAGAGACAGAGAGCGAGAGCGAGACAGAGCCAGAGAGCCAGAGCCAGAAAGGGAGACGTTGCTGTCAAAAAACGGCAAAATCAAATGGTCCTCCGTGGCCTATCGCGGCCCGGACCGGCCCCGCGCCATCCGCCCGCCCTGCCCCGCCGTGACGCCGGGCCCCACGGCCTACGCCGCGTCGCGAGCGCTCGACATCGCGTCCGCCTTCCGTCTGTTTGTCACACCGGCGATAGAAAGGATCATCGTGGACATGACGAATCTGCAGGGGGTGAGAAAATACGGCGACGGCTGGCGACCCATGGACTCCACCGACCTGCGCGCCTACGTAGGGCTGCTGATCCTAGCCGGCGTCTACAGGTCCCGAGGCGAGGCCGCGGCCAGCCTGTGGGACGCCGAGAGCGGCAGGACCGTGTTCCGCGCCACCATGCCGCTCAAGGCGTTTCACAAGTACTCGAGGCTGCTGCGATTCGACGACCGCCAGTCGAGACCCGCGAGACTCGCCACCGACAGACTGGCGGCCGTGAGAGAGGTGTGGGACCTGTGGGAGGAGCGGCTGCAGGCCCTCTACAACCCGGGGCCCGAAGTGACGGTGGACGAACAACTGGTCCCGTTCAGAGGTACCGTCTATGCATCTGTGTACGTACGCGTAGCGTAGAGAGCACGGGCAGTCTATGTATCTGTGCATAGAGAGCGGTAGCAGTCAATGTATCTGTGTATGTACGCGTAGCGTAGAGAGCACGGGCAGTAGTAGCACGGGCAGCGGTAGCAATCGGCAGTAGTAGCAATGGGCAGCAGTAGCAATGGGCAGTGGCACGGGCGGCGGCGGCGGCTGCGTGTAACGTAAACGCAGTGCGCCCCGATGGTGAGCCGGTAACTCATGACGCTGCTAATCTCCTGCTAATCTCCTCTCCCTCTCCCTCTCCTCTCCCTCCCCTCAAGGACGCTGTCCTTTCCGACAGTACATTCCCAGCAAGCCGGCCAAATACGGCATCAAGTCGTGGGTGGCCTGCGACGCCAAGTCCAGCTACGCTTGGAAGATGCAAGTGTACACCGGCAAGGCGGCCGGCGGATGCCCCGAGAAGAACCAGGGCGCGCGCGTCGTCCTCGATCTGACCGAGGGACTGCCGGCCGGTCACAACGTCACGTGTGACAATTTCTTCACCTCCTACGAACTCGGGCAGCGGCTCCTCGAGAGGAACCTCACCATGGTGGGCACGGTGCGAAAGAACAAGCCCGAGCTCCCTCCCGCGCTGCTCCAGTCCAAGGGCAGACAGGTCTCGTCCTCCAGGTTCGCCTTCACGCCCACCGCCACTCTAGTGTCCTACCTGGCAAAGAGAAATAAGAACGTGCTGCTTCTGAGCACGTGGCACGCGGAGCCCGACGTCAGCGATCGCCGAGACCGGAAGCCGGCCCTCATCCTAGACTACAACTGCAACAAGGGCGGCGTGGACAACCTAGACAAGGTGGTCGGGACCTACAGCTGCAGACGGATGACCGCCCGCTGGCCCCTGGTCATCTTCCACAACATCCTCGACGTGTCCTCCTACAACGCCTTTGTCATATGGCGAGAGATCAACCCCGACTGGATGCCCGGGAAGCGGAACAAGAGGAGGGTGTTCCTGGAGCAGCTCGGAAAGGCGCTCGTGAAGCCCTTGATCCAAAGAAGGCAGCGTCTCCCCCGCACCGAAGCCGCCTCAGCACTTGTCAAAGTCATACGGGGCGAGCGTGTATCCGCCGAGGCTCGTCCGCAAGCCCTTGAGCAAGCCGTCGGCCCGGCCGCCTCCTCCGACCCAGCCCCGGCCGCCCGGCTGGAGGCGAGTAAGAGGAAGAGGTGTCAGCTCTGCCCACCCAAGAAGGACGCCAAGACACACACCGCGTGCTGCAGGTGTAAGAAATACATCTGCAAAGGCTGTTCACACCCATACTGTCACACTTGTGCCCACTGGGCCTTTAGCCAAGACGGGACAGGGTGACCCGGGGGGGACACTGTGTGCTAGGCATAATAGGAGGACAACGGGAGGGTTATGCCCAGCTCTGTGGAGTATTCAGCTTAAATTGGTCCTATGGACATATACTCCAATCTCTGTGGAGCTTTACAGCTCCTTCATTGTTATCTTTGGTCTCTTTGTTGCCTCTCTCATTAATTCCCTCCTTGCCTGGTCCATAAGTTTTGGTGGGAGGCCCTCTGTTGCCAGTTTTGTTGTGGTGCCATATTCTTAAAAATGTGTAATAATGGATTTAATGGTGCTCCGTGGGATGTTCAAAGTAAAAAAATTAATAAAAAATGTATAACCCAACCCTGATCTGTACTTCTCCACAACTTTGTCCCTGACCTGTTTGGGGAGCTCCTTGGTCTTCATGGTGCCGCTTGCTTGGTGGTGCCCCTTGCTTAGTGGTGTTGCAGACTCTGGGGCCTTTCAGAACAGGTGTATATATATACTGAGATCGTGTGACAGATTATTTGACACTTAAAATGCACACAGGTGGACTTTATTTAACTAATTATGTGACTTCTTAAAACCTCTTTGGGCTTGGGGGCATTATTTTCACGTCCAGATGAAAAGTGTGCCCAAAGTAAACTGCCTGCTACTCAGGCCCAGAAGCTAGGATATGCATATTATTAGTAGATTTGGATAGAAAACACTCTGACGTTTCTAAGACTGTTTGAATAATGTCTGTGAGTATAACAGAACTTATTTGGCAGGCAAATCCCCGAGCACAATCCATCCAGGGAAAACATTTTTTGAGCTCAATGTTTTCCATTAGGTTTCTATGGTAATCCCTTTTTAATAGAAATATGCTTGCAGTTCCTATGGCTTCCACTAGATGTCAACAGTCTTTAGAAATTGGTTTATGTTTTTCCTTTGAGAAATGAAGAAGTATTCCTTTCCTTTCCATGTGTCACACAAAGGGACTCAAGTCTTTTGGAGCGCACGACCTGGAACGCTCTTCACTTTGTTTTTGTCGGTATTGAACGCGGTTTATCCCGTCTTAAATTTTATCGATTATTTACGTTTTGGGATACATAAATTTGGATTAGGAACATTGTTTGAAATGTTTGGACCAAGTTTACAGGTAACATATTAGATACTTTGTACTCATGTTGGGCGAGTTGGAACCGGTGTATTTCTGAATCAAACGCGCCAAATAAATTGACATTTTGGGGATATAAAGAAGGAATTTATCGAACAAAAGGAACATTTCTGATGTTTCTGGGACATTTTTGAGTGCAAACAGAAGATCTTCAAAGGTAAGGCATGAATTATATCGTTATTTCTGACTTTTGTGTCGTACCTGGCTGGTTGCAATATGATTTGTATGTGTTTGTATGCGGGGTGCTGTCCTCAGATAATCGCATGGTGTGCTTTCGCCGTAAAGTCTTTTTGAAATCTGACATGGCGGCTGGATTAACAACAAGTTAAGCTTTTTTTTATGCATTACACATGTATGTTTTGTGAATTTTTATTATGAGTATTTCTGTTTTAGAATTTGGCACGCTGCAATTTCACTGGATGTTGTCAAATCAATCCCGAAACCGGGATTCGAGCGGGAATAGGGGTGAATGGATCCCTAAGAGGTTTTAAACAAGTCATTTTTTTCATTTCATTTCACCAATTTGGACTATTTTGTGTATGTCCATTACATGAAATTCAAATAAAAATCAATTTAAATTACAGGTTGTAATGCAACAAAATAGGAAAAACGCCAAGGGCAATGTACTCCTCAGGGAAGTGTGTTTAGTGTGGTATCGTTCACCTTGATGATAGATTACATATTTAAGGATGTGGGACAGTGAGTGGGTGTGGTCTTGTATGCCGATGATGGGGCTGTATGGAAGAGAGATGGGAATTTGAAATATGTGATGAGGAAGAGCCAAGAAGCTGTGGAAGATTGGTGTCTAACATGGGGGTTTAAGATATCTGTGGCCAAGTCCTGCTTCATGGTGTATTCTAGGAGGAATTTTAAAGATGTTAGGCTGCAATATACGGTCAGGGTAAAGGTGGTAAGGTGGGGGCAGGGCTGTATATCCCAGATTTCAATGTTGGAGTATGTAAGCGATTAACTGATTATGTGTCAGTGTATGCGGCCGAGTTGATGGCCATGATTATAGATTTGAGATGGGTGGAGGAGGTGAAACCACTCAGTGGCGATCTAATCTGATTCGGATGCAGTGTTGAGTAGTGTGAAGATGGGCAGGTCAGATAGGGGAGACCTGTTTGTGGAGATAATGGTGCTGTTAATGGGATTGTAGAGGATGGGAGTGGTGGTAAGATTTTGCTGGGTTCCTGCCTATGTGGGTGTGGAGGGTAATGAGAAGGACGATGTGGTGGCTAACAATGGTGTGAGAGAGGGGGTAGATATTCAGATCCCGCTGGGCCGCAGGGAAGTCTTTGATCTGGGCAAAAAGGATTGATCTTTGGCAAAGGGAGGCAATTTTATCGTGTACATCAGTCAGTAAAGGAAGATGTGGGAAGTATGGTATGTAGGAGAGAAGAAGCTGTATGGAGTAGACTACAGTTGTATATCCCCACACTGCCTTGATTCCAATAGGAATTACAGATCATCTTGCAAGCTAGCACAATGTGACTTGCAGGCCTGCTGTGTCTAGTGATGATTCCGGAGCTCCGAGGCGTGCGTAGAAATTGCTAAGCAGCTAAATTCTAAGCAATGTGAGGGCCTCCCGAGTGGCGTAGCGGTCTAAGGCGTCACTACAGACCCGGGTTCGATCCCAGGACCGGGAGACCCATGAGGCGGCACACAATTGGCCCAGCGTCGTCCGGGTTAGGGGAGTTTTTGGACGGGCGGGATTCCTATTGGAATCGAGGCAGTGTGGGGATATAAAACGTTTGTAATTTTTAATCACACTCAACCTGTATTCAGAATGACTGCCAGAGTTGGGAAGACTAAGTTATGAGCCTACCTAAAGCATCTTCTTCTTCTTCTTTTTTGGATTGGGTTGGCAGATCGCATCCAACTTCTAAGGTGGAAATACCGCCACCTACTGTACTTGAGTGTGAGGCCAGTCACGGCCTACCTACCTAATTCTCTTCCTTAGTCCTGTTCCTCTAAGAAAGTGAAATGGAGCCCTGGACATCACTTTCATTCGCTTTCCTCACCCTACTACACCACGCAAACCTCAACCCTGCCCAGCCTCTCTAACCTTTTCATACAATCTCTCCCTATCTACATCATACAGTTCACAAAATATCAACACATGCTCCACCGTTTCCTCCACTAAACACTCATCACCAGACCTGTTTCATGTTTCCCTATCATCTACAACATGGCATTCAAACTTAAGTTCCCAAACTGTAGTCTACTCAACACAACTTCTTCTCTCCTCATACAATCACTCTCTAGCAACTCCTTGTGGCGGACGGGTGCCTGTAAGCTGACTAGAGTCGCCAGGTGGACAGTGTTTCCTCCAACACATTGGTGCGTCTGGGTTCCTGGTTAAGCGAGCAGTGTGTCAAGAAAGTGTGGCTTGGTAAGGTCGTGTTTCAGAGGACGCATGGCTCTCGACCTTCGCCTCTCCTGAGTCCGTAGGGGAGTTGCAGCGATGGGACAAGACTGTAACTACCAATTGGATATCATGAAAAAAAATTCTAAGTAATGTGCCAATGCGTGTATCAGAAGTAATGTCATCAATGACGTCCAAAGCTTTGTTTGATAACGTGCTTTTTCAAACCGTGTGTTGCAAAAAGCGAGATCCCACTGAATTTGCCGTGGTTCCAGTGCTTTCTTTGATTCTAGTGCTTTCTTTGATTCTAAACTGCTTTCAAATACCGACCTCTACTGGACACCATACTTATAAATATAATTAGGATTTTTTTACATGTAGTTTCACCTGACTGGTAGCTTGCAGATAGAGTAGGGAACTATAGAAAATTCAGGGAGGTGAGGTGAGGGTACGAGGTTGAATCCTGCACACTTTTGAAAATATTTTTACGTGAAACCATACTTTCTGCACTGCATCCTAAATATTGTCATCGGTTCCGTTAAAAAAAAGAGTAAACTTGAAGGCAAAAAAGGGAAGCATGATTTGAATCTGGTATTCCAACTGATTATAGGCTACTAAAGCCAACAAATTTGCGCTGCGCCATGGAGGTTTGATGAAAACAGTGGAGAAAAATGTTCCATCTCATAATCACATGCTTCTATTTATTGTTGACCAGCAGATGTTACTAATGTGCATCATGAACCAATATTTCATCTCAGAGTAATTAATAATTTTTCGGCACAATTTGCTGAAAGCTCCAAAGCATTCGGAAAACCTTGGTTTCCCATCACTAGATGTGGCCTGTAAACCATGCGTTTCAGGCCACTGTATTAAACTATCAGATGTTTTTATTTTTATTTATTCTTAAAGGAGTACTATAACTTGTCACTTTAGTCATACCCTGTAAGGTCATCCTTTGTACCTTAAGTTATAAGTGCATAATTGTACCGCAATTAAAATCAAATAAATGTGTATTTGTCACATACTGTATGCTGACTACAACAGGTGTAGACTACCGTGAAATGCATACTTACGAGCCCTTTCCCAACAATGCAAAGTTAAAATTAAGAAAGATTTGCTAAATAACTAAAGGAAATAACAATAAAACAACAATAATGAGGCTATATACAAGGAGTACCGGTACTGAGTCAATTTGATGGGGTACGAGGTAATTGAGGTAATATGTACATGAGGTAGGGGTAAAAGGGACTAGACAATCAGGATAAATAATAAACAGAATAGCAGCAGCGTATGTGAAGAGTGTGTTTATGTATGAGTGTGTTTCTGTGGCCTCTGTGTGTGTGTGTTTGTGTGTGTGTAGTTTGTGTGTGAGTGTAGTTTGTGTGTGTGTGTAGTTTGTGTGTGTGTGTAGTTTGTGTGTGTAGAGTCCAGTGAGTGTGCATAGACCCAGAGCATGAAAGTCAGTGCAAAGAAAAGGGGGTCAATGTATATAGTCCGGGTAGACATTTTATTAACTGTTCAGCCGTTATGGCTTGGGGGTAGAAGGTGCTCAGGAACCTTTCGGTCCCAGACTTTACACAATGGTACCTCTTTCCGTGCAGTAGCAGAAAGAACATTTTATGACTTGGGTGGCTGGAGACTTTGACCATTTCTGGGCATTCCACTGAAAAACCGCCTGGTATAGAGGTCCTGGATGGCAGCAATGCGGCGGCGAGGCTGGCTGCTGAAGACCAGAGGACGGGTCTGGCGTTGTCTTAGTCTGGAAGGCGAGGGTGGCGGTTTAGATGTTGATGTCCTTCCATCTTGCCACCCCCATACCGCTTTCATATCTTCTGGGTCTTTATGGAAATCTCTGATGGCGTGATCCTTAAGAAGGGTGGTAATCCTCTTCCTCAGGGTCGTTTGTTTCCCAGTTTGTTGTTGGTATAACCTGATGGTCCTTGTCTTCCATAGGACATACCATCCAGGATGTTCTCTTTCATCAAGCGAGGTAGTGTCAGCAACCTTTTGGGGGAGACAGAGGGAACAAAGTGGGCCAAGACCCGCCTGGCCACGGTGCACTCAACAAACAGCTGGTAGATGTTTTCAGTGTCAGTGCATGCGTGGGGGCAGCTCTCTGTACGTGCTACCTTTAGAAAGGTTTAATTCAGATGTATTTTTATTACAGGAGTGTGGTCTACCCTTTTTAACCTCTTACAGGAAATGAGAGGAGAAATGACAGCATAGGCCCTCCATTTGGAGTGGATCCAATTTTAACAAAAACGCTGGCGTTGACATTTTAATCAAGACCCCACAGCTGGTGGTGAAGGGGCGCACAGTGGTATTTGGTGGGAGTGCTCTTTTAGCCAACTGTACCTTTATGGGGAGGGATTTTAATGTGCTAAATGTTTATGGTTTTAATTACAAAAATGACTGGGGCGCACTTTTAGAAGACCTGCAGTCCCACATGCTAGGGAGGGATCCTCTAGTTGTGGTGGGGATTTTAACTGTGTTTTAAGTAGAACAGATGGCACCAGAGCCTCTTGCATTGACTATCTCTTTACCCGTCACTGGCCCCTAACTGATGCTAGAATAACCCCTGCTTTCTTCTCAGATCACGTAATGCTGACGTGCACCCTGTCACTAACTCTGGGTGTGACTGGGAAGAGGTCCCTGGAAACTGAACTGCTCCCTTCTAGAAGATGATAGAGTAGTTAGTCAGTACAGGGAGCAGTTCAGCCAGTGGCAGACGTTACATGACTTCTGTGACACACAAGCACAGTGGTGGGAAGTGTTGAAGGGTAAGACGAGGACCTTCTTTAGAGAGATAGGAATTTAAAAAGTAAAGAAAAGGACAGACGCATGGTGGGACTGCAGAGGTGACTGGAAAGGTATTTGAATCTAGTACAACAAGGCCTGGATTTTAATGATGAAATTAAAGAGGTAAAGAAAGAGATGGCATTATTAGCAGAACAAAAGAGCAAGTGGATTATTTTAAGATGCAAAGAGAGGGTACTAGAAGAAGTGTACAAGGTACTTTTTAAAGACAATTGTGATTAAGGGTAGGACAATTACGGAGTTAAAAAAATAAGTAGTAGAAGATTTTTATGGGGAACTGTTTGGGGATAAAGAAGTGTGTGAGGAAACCACGGGGGAGGTTTTAACATTCATAGCATAACATACATCGTTTACATAACATAGCAGCGCCCACCTGTAGCACGTGCTCCAGCATGTATATCTCTCTGGTCACCCCCAAAACCAATTCCTCCTTTGGCCGCCTCTCCTTTTAGTTCTCTGCTGCCAATGACTGGAACGAACTACAACAATCTCTGAACCTGGAAACACTTATCTCCCTCACTAGCTTTAAGCACCAGCTGTCAGAGCAGCTCACAGATTACTGCACCTGTACATAGCACATCTATAATTTAGCCCAAACACCTACCTCTCCCCCTACTGTATTTATTTATTAATTTATTTTTGCTCCTTTGCACCCCATTATTTATATTTCTACTTTGCACATTCTTCCACTGCAAATCTACCATTCCAGTATTTTACTTGCTATATTGTATTTACTTCGCCACCATGGCCTTTTTTTTGCCTTAACCTCCCTTATCTCACCTCATTTGCTCACATTGTATATAGACTTATTTTTCTACTGTATTATTGACTGTATGTTTGTTTTACTCCATGTGTAACTCTGTGTTGTTGTATGTGTCGAACTGCTTTGCTTTATCTGGGTCAGGTCGCAATTATAAATGAGAACTTGTTCTCAACTTGCCTACCTGGTTAAATAAAGGTGAAATAAATAAATAAATACATCGACAAGACTTCATCTAACACAGACAACCTGGTAAAAGACTGAACAATGAAGTACTAAGAGGGGTAAATCACCGGGGGAGGATGGCGTCCCTTTGGAGTTTTATCTGACTTTCTGGGATGTTTTAGCCGACAACCTTCTGACTGTTTTTACGGACTTTGAACGACTCAACAGACTACCTGAAAGTTTTAGAGCAGGAATCGTGACCCTTTTACATAAGAAAAATGACAAGATAAACGATAAACGAAAAACTGGAGACCGATTACCCTTTTAAACTTTGATTGTAAACTTTTTACAAAGGTTTTAACACTCAGAATATTCTTCTGTTTTAGGGGAGGTGATGCACCCAGACCAAGCCTGTGCCATCCCTGGAAGGAAGATCACAGACAGCCTGGTACTGATGGATGAGAGATGCCTTCTGTTATGCGAGATACAGAAATATGCGGCTTGTTGTATTAAATGTAGATTTTGAGAAAGCTTTTGATTGGGTCTCGCATCAGTACCTCTTCAAGGAGAGGCGGCAACAAATGGGGTTCCCTGAATAGTTTCCAGCTCGGGTGGGATTGGTGTATGGAGACATTACCAGCAAAATCCTTCTAAATGGGAAATTGTCAAAAGCAGTGGGAGTACACTGCGGCGTTTGTCAGGGGTGTATGTTATCTCCTCTTCTGTTTGTGGCCTGTATTGAAGCACTGGCACAGGCCTTGAGAAAGGACCAACGGGTCAGTGGGGTGGGTATCCCAGGAGTGGGGGGATGACCGCCAAGTGCATGTTTTATATGGATGATGTCAACATTCTATGCACCAACCTTGTATCCATTGATAGGACCCTGGACAGGACTGACTGGTACGGACGAACCTCTGGAGCGAGACTGAATAGTGACAAGACAGAGACCCAATTTTTTGGACCATGGGCAGACACAGACTTGACCAAACTACCACTGACAGTTAAAATGACGTACATAAGGGTACTGGGTGTAATGTTTGACCGGAAGGGAGGAGGGAGGGAAAAGCAATTGGACTGGGATTTTAGGGACAGTGAGACAGACTGGGCTTTTGGGGGCTATGACAGCTGACTTTTGAGGGTAAGGTTTTAATCATTAACATTTCTGGACTACCCATCCCGGATCCGGGATCATTCTCATCAGAAACGCTGACTAGCATAGCATAGCCTAGCGCCACATAATTTCATGAAATCACAAGTCCAATACAGCAAATGAAAGATAAACATCTTGTGAATCCAGCCAACATGTCCGATTTTTTAAATGTTTTCCAGCGAAAACACAACATATATTTATGTTAGCTCACCACAATATCCAAAAACACACTGCCATTTTTTCACAGAAAAGATAGCTTTCACAAAACCCACAAATAGAGATAAAATTAATCACTAACCTTTGAACAACTTCATCAGATAACAGTCATATGACATCATGTTATACAATACATTTATGTTTTGTTCGATTATGTGCATATTTATAGCCACAATTCGTGGTTTTACATTGGCGCCATGTTCAGAAATGACTCCAAAATAGCGAAAGTAATTACAGATAGCAACGTGAAATACAGAAATACTCATCATAAACTTTGATGAAAGATACATGTTTAACATATAATTAAAGATACACTGGTTCTTAACTTTTTATGGCTGCAGCCCGGCGTCGGTACACTTATGACAACAGCCACTTCAAGTGCAGGGCGCGAAATTCAAAATATATTTTTTTTAAATATTTAACTTTCACACATTAACAAGTCCAATACAGCAAATGAAAGGTACACATCTTGTGAATCCAGCCAACATGTCCGATTTTTTAAATGTTTTACAGCGAAAACAGCACGTATATTTATGTTAGCTCACCACCAAATACAAAAAAGGACAGACATTTTTCACAGCACAGGTAGCATGCACAAAGCCAACCTAACTAACCAAGAACCAACCAAACTAACCAACAAACAACTTCATCAGATGACAGTCTTATAACATGTTATTCAATAAATCTATGTTTTGTTCGAAAAATGTGCATATTTCAGGTATAAATCATAGTTTACATTGCAGCTACAATCAGAAATTGCACCGAAAGCAGCCATAATAATTACAGACACCAACGTCAAATACCTAATTACTCATCATAAAACATTTCTGAAAAATACATAGTGTACAGCAAATGAAAGACAGGCATCTTGTGATTCCAGCCAATATTTCCGATTTATTAAGTGTTTTACAGCGAAAACACAATATAGCGTTATATTAGCTTACCACAATAGCCAGAAACACATGCCATTTCCCAGTAGCAAAAGGTTAGCGATCGTAACAAACAAGCAAAAGATATATAATTTTTGACTAACCTTGATATTCTTCATCAGATGACAGTCCTATAACATCAGGTTATACATACACTTATGTTTTGTTCGAAAATGTGCATATTTAGAGCTGAAATCAGTGGTTATACATTCTGCTAACGTAGCTACTATTTCCCACAACGTTCGGATATTTTTCTGACACTTTTTATGACACACATATTCTGACCAAATAGCTATTCATAAACATAACTAAAAAATACATGTTGTATAGGAAATGATAGATCTATTAGTTCTTAACCTGTTTGGGCTGCAGGGGGAGTATTGAGTAGCCAGATAAAAGGTGCCCATTTCAAACGGCCTCGTACTCAATTCTTGCTCGTACAATATGCATATTATTATTACTATTGGATAGAAAACACTCTCTAGTTTCTAAAACCGTTTGAATTATATCTGTGAGTCAAACAGAACTCATTTGGCACAAACTTCCTGACCAGGAAGTGGAAAGTCTGAAATCGATGCTCTGTTCTACTTCCTGCCTATACATGGGCATGATACGTAAGAGTCTACGTGCACTTCATAGACCTTCCCCTGGATGTCAAGAGGCTGTGAGAGAAGAAATTTCGTGTTTATCTTGGTCTGAATTGGAATACAAGCTCTTTGTATGACGTGTCCCTCATTTCCGGTACTCTTGGCAGCGCGAGTTGGACAGTGGGATTGCCGTTATGGACGACTACTATCTCCGGCTCTGATTTTATTTGATACATGTGACCATATCATCGTAAAGTATGTTTTTTCAATATAGTTTAATCAGATTATTGAAATTTTTTCGGGAGTTTTGCCGTGTTCCGTTCTCTGACTTTGTTGACGTTGGAGAGATCCGTGCCACTTGGCAAGTGCGCATGCTAAATGAAGAGGGAAAGTTGCCGTTCCAGATCCAAACAACGACTGTTCTGGACAAAGGACACCTTGTCCAACATTCTGATGGAAGATCAGCAAAAGTAAGAAACATTTTATGATGCTATTTCATATATCTGTCGTAGATGTGAACTGGTCGTCGGCGCCCAAGTGTTTCTGGCTATTGTGCTAAGCTAATATAACGCTACATTTTGTTTTCGCTGTAAAACACTTAATAAATCGGAAATATTGGCTGGAATCACAAGATGCCTGTCTTTCATTTGCTGTACACTATGTATTTTTCAGAAATGTTTTATGATGAGTAATTAGGTATTTGACGTTGGTGTCTGTAATTATTATGGCTGCTTTCGGTGCAATTTCATATTGTAGCTGCAATGTAAACTATGATTTATACCTGAAATATGCACATTTTTCTAACAAAACATATGCTGTACAATAAATATGTTATCAGACTGTCATCTGATGAAGTTGTTTCTTGGTTAGTGGCTATTTATATCTTTATTTGGTCGAATTTGTGATAGCTACTGATGGAGTAAAAAACTGGTGGAGTAAAAAAAGTGGTGTCTTTTGCTAACGTGGTTAGCTAATAGATTTACATATTGTGTCTTCCCTGTAAAACATTTAAAAAATCGGACATGTTGGCTGGATTCACAAGATGTGTACCTTTCATATGCTGTATTGGACTTGTTAATGTGTGAAAGTTAAATATTTAAAAAAATATATATTTTGAATTTCGCGCCCTGCACTTGAGCTGGCTGTTGTCATAAGTGTACCGGCGTCGGGCTGCAGCCATAAGAAGTTAATGAAATCGCAGTGTTAGAATTCTAAAAAATAACTTCATTACGACATCCAGCTTCGGTATAGCTAGAGTACCCAAACGTTGGGCGCCGACGACTAGTTCACATGCACGACAGATATATGAAATAGCATCATAAAATGTTTCTTACTTTTGCTGATCTTTCATCAGAATGTTGGACAAGGGGTCCTTTGTCCAGAACAGTCGTTGTTTGGATTTAGAACGGCCACTTTCCCTCTCGATTTAGCAAGCGCACTAGCCAAGTGGCACGAATCGCTCCATCGTCAACAAAGTCAGAGAACGGAACACGGCAAAACTCCCGAAAAAATTTCAATAATCTGATGAAACTATATTGAAAAAACATACTTTACGATGATATGGTGACATGTATCAAATAAAATCAAAGCCGGAGATAGTAGTCGCCTATAACGGCAGCTAAACAGAAGGCAAATCCAGGAACCACCTCGCGCTCTCCAGAGTACCGGAAATGGGGGACACGTCATACAAAGAGCTTGTATTCCACTTCAGACCAAGATAAACACTACATTTCTTCTCTCACCGCCTCTTGACATCCAGGGGAAGGTGTATGATGTGCATGTATACTCATACGTATCATGCCCATTTATAGGCAGGAAGTAGAACAGAGCATCGATTTCAGACTTTCCACTTCCTGGTCAGGAAGTTTGTGCCAAATGAGTTCTGTTTGACTCACAGATATAATTCAAACGGTTTTAGAAACTAGAGAGTGTTTTCTATCCAATAGTAATAATAATATGCATATTGTACGAGCAAGAATTGAGTACGAGGCCGTTTGAAATGGGCACCTTTTATCCGGCTACTCAATACTGCCCCTGCAGCCCAAACAGGTTAATGCAACCGCTGTGTTAGATTTAAAAAATAACTTTAGTAAAAAGCACAGCATGCAATAATCTGAGACAGCGCTCAGCCATTCTCTGCCATGTTGGAGTCAACAGAAATACGAAATTACATCATAAATATTCCCTTACCTTTGATGATCTTTCATCAGAATGCAGTGCCAGGAATCCTAGTTCCACAATAAATAGTTTTTTTGTTTTATAATGTCCATTACTTCTGTCGAATTAGCAACTTTGGCTAGCATGTGTAGTTCACGTGTCCATCGAACTTTACGCTAATGAACGAAAACTTCAAAAAGTGATATTACAAATCGAATAAACTGGTCAAACTCAGTTGAGAATCAATCTTCAGGATGTTTTTCTCATATATATCCAATAACGTCCCAGACGGAGCATTTCTTCATGTCTATCTAACGCATTGCAGACAAGGACATCACATGCGTAGTGTGCATGGCCAAGAACTGGCAATATGCCTGACCAGTCACTCCATTGGCTCTCATCCGGTCCCACATCAAGCTATACGGTTCATTCCACGTTCTACTGCCTGTTGACATCTAGTGGAAGGCGTATGAAGTGCATACAGATCCATAAATATAAGGCAATTGAATAGGCGATGCCTTTCACAGCGACCCATTTCAGAATTTTCACTTCCTGTTTGGAAGTTTGCCTGCCATATGAGTTCTGTTTTACTCACAGATATAATTCAAACAGTTTTAGAAACTTCAGAGTTTTCTATCCCATAGTAATAATAATATGCATATCATATGATCTAGGACAGAGTACGAGGCCGACCTATACATGTACATGACCTATACATGTTCCTTGGCAGCCGCTACATGGTGTTACACCTCACTCTTTCCACCTCCCCGGTCAACAACAAGACCAAGTCCCTCGCACGGTTCTTGCTGGGGTCCTACCTCAGGACCCTGAAGCTGGTCCCAGTCGACCCTAGAGCACCAGTCTCTTTCCTGCTCCCCATACACTATGCACAGCTCAAAAAGTTATTGAGACATTTTAAACTGGAAAAAGAGCCATTCACGCTTTTAACTAAAAATGCTCTCTTCTCTCTCTTGTGCAGGAATGAGAAACAGTGTGTCCAGTGCACGGGCTCGCTATAGGTGAGCTCACAATGGTTTGGCACAACGTGGCCCATCCTGCTCTGCTGAACCAGCACCGGTACCTGTCCTGAATGGTCACCCACGAGATCTTCCTGGTCAGGGCTGTTATGGACTCCCGGGCCATGGCGAGGACATGGCCAAGACGAGTCGGTGAGGCACTTGCTCTGGGAGTGCAGAGCTGCCAGGGACATGTGGAAGGAAGCAGACCCCCTGATCTTGCCATGTCTGCCAGCAGAGGAGGAGCTTGTGTTGTATGGTGTGGGCCAAAGGCCTATCCCACCGAAGGCCTTCGCCAAGCTCTAGCTCACCCTCACGTGTCTGGAGGATGCACTGTGGTCCTCCTGCAACCTGCTGGTAGGAGAATGAGTAGAAACCACCCCCGCAGGCAGTGGCTTTGATAGCCACAGAAGCCCTGGGGTAGAACGAACAGAAAGGTGGCCTCGACCCCAGACGAAGGGTCCCCCACAACACCTAAGGTCCCGGTGGCCACTGCCTCACAGCGCTGTGGTACCTTGGGTGATCCGCCAAGGGAAGGGATCTCCTCTGGACCCTGACAGGTGGGCACAAAGTTGATTCGGAAGAGAAGGAGGAGGTATTTTTTTCTTTCTTTAACAAAGTGACTATTTAACCTGTCTAGGACTGGGTTTCCGCTAGCAGAACCCCTCGCCAACAGCCAATGAAACTGCAGGGCGCCAAATTCAATCAACAGAAATCTCATAATTCAATTTTCTCAAACATACAAGTATTAGACAATATTTTAAAGATAAAATTCTTGTTAATCCAACCACAGTGTCCGATTTCAAAAAAGCTTTTCGGCGAAAACAGAACATATCATTATGTTAGATCAGCAACTAGTCACAGAAAGCATACAGCGATTTTTCAACCAAAGAGAGGAGTCACAAAAAGCAGAAATATTGATAAAATGAATCACTAACCTTTGATATTCTTCATCAGATGACACTCCCGGGACAAAATGTTACACAATACATGTATGTTTTGTTCGATCAAGTTCATATTTATATCCAAAAACCTCAGTTTACATTTGTCTTTGCCTCCAAAACATCCCGTGAATTTGCACAGAGCCACATCAAATCACAGAAATACTCATAATAAACATTGATAAAAGATACAAGTGTTATTCACAGATTTAAAGATATACTTCTCCTTAATGCAATCTGTGTCAGATTTCAAAAAAACTTTACGGAAAAAGCAAACCATGCAATAATCTGAGTACGGCGCTCAGACGACAAATCAACCCAAAGAGATATCCGCCATGTTGGAGTCAACAGAAGTCAGAAATAGCATTATAAATATTCACTTACTTTTGATGATCTTCATCAGAATGCACTCCCAGGAATCCCAGTTCCACAATAAATGTTTGATTTGTTCCATAAAGTCCATCATTTATGTCCAAATTCCTCCTTTTGGTTCGCGCATTCAGTACACAATCTAAACTCACGACGTGCGGGCAGGTCCAGGCAAAAGTTCAGATGAAAAGTCATATTACAGTCCGTAGAAACATGTCAAACTAAGTATAGAATCAATCTTTAGGATGTTTTTAACATAAATCTTCAATAATGTTCCAACCGGAGAATTCCTTTTGTCTTCAGAAAAGCAATGGAACAGAGCTCGCTCACGTGCACGAGCGTCACAAGCTCAAGGCATTCTGGGAGACCTCTGACTCATTCCCCTCTCATTCAGGCCCACTTCACAGTAGACGCATCAAACAAGGTTCTACAGACTGTTGACATCTAGTGGAAGTCTTAGGAGGTGCAAAATGACCCCATAGACACTGTGTATTTGATAGGCCAAAGGTTGAAAACCTACAAACCTCAGATTTCCCACTTCTTGGTTGGATTTTTCTCAGGTTTTCGCCTGCCATATGAGTTATGTTATACTCACAGACATCATTCAAACAGTTTTAGAAACTTCAGAGTGTTTTCCATCCAAATCTACTAATAATATGCATATATTAGCAACTGGGACTGAGTAGCAGGCAGTTTACTCTGGGCATGCTTTTCATCCAAACGTGAAAATGCTGCCCCCTATTCATAACATGTTTTTCATGTCTTAAAAATGTCTACTCTTGTTTTCAATCATATGTAAAATGACTTTAAAGATTATCTTTTTTTAACCTGTTTGGGCTGCAAGGGGCAGTATTGAGTAGCCAGATAAAAGGTGCCCATTTCAAACGGCCTCGTACTCAATTCTTGCTCGTACAATATGCATATTATTATTACTATTGGATAGAAAACACTCTCTAGTTTCTAAAACCATTTGAATTATTTCTCTGAGTGAAACAGAACTCATTCTGCAGCACACTTCCTGACCAGGAAGTGGAAAGTCTGAAATCGAGGCTCTGTTCTTCTTCCTGCCTATAAATGGGCATGAGACCTATTAGTATACATGCACGTCATACACCTTCCCCTGGATGTCAAGAGGCTGTGAGAGAAGAAATGAGGTGATTATCTTGGTCTGAGATGGAACACATCATCTTGGAAAGACGTGTCCCACATTTTCGGTACTCTGAAGAGCGCGAGGTGGACAGTGGGATTGCCTTCTGTTTACCTGCCGTTATAGGCGACTAATATCTCCGGCTTTGATTTTATTTGATACATGTCACCATATCATCGTAAAGTATGTTTTTTCAATATAGTTTCATCAGATTATTGAAATTTTTCGGGAGTTTTGCCGTGTTCCGTTCTCTTCCGTTTGTTGACATGGAGAGCGTCGTGCCACCTGGCTAGTGTGCTTGCTAAATGAAGAGGGAAAGTTGCCGTTCTAAATCCAAACAACGATTGTTCTGGACAAAGGACACCTTGTCCAACATTTTGATGGAAGATCAGCAAAAGTAAGAAACATTTTATGATGCTATTTCATATATCTGTCGTAGATGTGAACTAGTCGTCGGCGCCCAAGTGTTTCTGGCTATTGTGGTAAGCTAATATAACGCTACATTTTGTTTTCGCTGTAAAACACTTAATAAATCGGAAATATTGGCTGGAATCACAAGATGCCTGTCTTTCATTTGCTGTACACTATGTATTTTTCAGAAATGTTTTATGATGAGTAATTAGGTATTTGACGTTGGTGTCTGTAATTATTATGGCTGCTTTCGGTGCAATTTCTGATTGTAGCTGCAATGTAAACTATGATTTATACCTGAAATATGCAAATTTTTCTAACAAAACATATGCTATACAATAAATATGTTATCAGACTGTCATCTGATGAAGTTGTTTCTTGGTTAGTGGCTATTTATATCTTTATTTGGTCGAATTTGTGATAGCTACTGATGGAGTAAAAAACTGGTGGAGTAAAAAAAGTGGTGTCTTTTGCTAACGTGGTTAGCTAATAGATTTACATATTGTGTCTTCCCTATAAAACATTTTAAAAATCGGACATGTTGGCTGGATTCACAAGATGTGTACCTTTCATATGCTGTATTGGACTTGTTAATGTGTGAAAGTTAAATATTTAAAAAAGAAATATTTTGAATTTCGCGCCCTGCACTTGAGCTGGCTGTTGTCATAAGTGTACCGACGCCGGGCTGCAGCCATAAGAAGTTAAAGTACTTTTGTCTTAGGTTGTTTTCAGCTGAGGCTGAGGCTGAGGGTTCTGAGGATGGGGGTGGCAAAGTACTGTTCGAAGTAACTGGCTTTCCTGTCTGTCTTGTGGATGTTGATGACAGTCTTATAACATCATGTTATACAATACACTTATGTTTTGTTCGAAAATGTGCATATTTATAGGTATAAATCGTAGTTTTACATTGCAGCCACCGTCACAAATAGCACCAAAACAGCCAGAATAATTACTGAGAGCAACGTGAAATACATAAATACTCATCATAAAACATTTATGAAAAATACATGTTGTACAGCAAATGAAAGATAAACATCTTGTGAATCCAGCCAATATTTCCGATTTTTTAAGTGTTTTACAGCGAAAAGACAATATATATTTATGTTAGCTCACCACAATAGCCAAACACACAACGCCATTTATTCACCGCTAACATAGCTTTCAAAAAACCCACAAATAGAGATACAATTAATCACTAACCTTTGAACAACTTCATCAGATGACAGTCTTATAACATCATGTTATACAATACATTTATGTTTTGTTCGAAAATGAGCATATTTATAGCTACAAATCCTGGTTTTACATTGTGAATACGGCGCCATAATGCACCAAATTGTCCGGAGAAATTTTGGACAGTCACGTAATCTAACCAAAAAACTCATCATAAACTTTACTAAAAAATACATGTTGTACAGCAAATGAAAGATACACTGGTTCTTAATGCAACCGCTGTGTTAGATTTAAAAAAATAACTTTAGTACAAGGTACAGCATGCAATATTCTGAGACAGCGCCCAGCAATTCTCCGCTATGTTGGAGCCAACATATTCCACAGAAATACGAAATAACATCATAAATATTCTCTTACCTTTGATGATCTTCCATCAGAATGTAGTGCAAGGAGTCCTAGTTCCACAATAAATCGTTGTTTTGTTTTAGAATGTCCATTTCTTCTGTCGAATTAGCAACTTTGTCTAGCATTGTGGAGGGCACATGTCCATCAACTCTTGGCGCATGGAACGAAAAATTCCAAAAGTCACAATAAACGTTGAATAAACTGGTCAAACTCAGTTGAAAATCCATCTTTATGATGTTTTTCTCATATGTATCCAATAAATTCCAAGACGGAGCATTTCGTCGTGTATACCTAACGCATTTCAGAAGACAATGTGGGGTTCCCTGGTGCGCGGCTAAATACTGCCAATAGGGCGGACCTGTCACTCCAAAAGCTCTCATTCGGGTCTCACATCAAGCTAGACACCCCATTCAACATTCTACTGCCTATTGACATCTAGTGGAAGGCGTATGAAGTGCATACAGATCCATAAATAAAAGGCAATTGAATAGGCAAGGCCTTACACAGAGCCCCATTTTCAGAATTTTCACTTCCTGTTTGGAAGTTTGCTGCCAAATGAGTTCTGTTTTACTCACAGATATAATTCAAACAGTTTTAGAAACTTCAGAGTGTTTTCTATCCAATAGTAATAATAATATGCATATCGTATGATCTAGAACAGAGTACGAGGCCGTTTAATTTGGGCACGATTTTTTCCCAAAGTGAAAACAGCACCCCCTATTCACTAAGAGGTTAAACTAGGCCCTCAAAATATTACTGTACATGTGGTATTGTGTTATATTATAAAAACATTTTAAGATTACTTATTTGTTAGGATCATACTTGGTGAAGTACTTGGGACCTAAACAGATGAAAGGGAACAAACAATATAACTGTCACTAACAAATACAATCATGGGTGGTAACAATTTACTTGAAAGGCAAGGCAATCTGGGAAATATTTGAATAAGGCTTTACACTGAACAGTGTGTAGTTAATTTAACACTGTTCCGGTGTCTATATGGATCTACAGAAAACCCTTTCTGTGTTGTTTTTTAACACTGGAGAATTTGCTGTGTGTTAGAAAGATGGAGAGGGCCAGGTGAGGAGGGAGGGTGAGAGAGAGAGAGAAGAGGAGACATTTTCTCCTTTCTCGGAAAGAGACAATTAGAATACAATGCGCCTTTTTCCCCTGTAAATGTCACCCTATATCAGCTAGCCTCCGAAATTAATTTCAATATTCTTTACAAATTTTCCAATCACAGAGAAATACTCGGTCGCTCTCTTTCACTCAGGGCTGTTCCATTTGACTGGAGGAAACCGTCATATTTATGCATGCATGACTGTAAGTCACTTTGGATAAAAGCTTTTGCTAAATATATATATATTTAATGATTATTATTATCTTCCAACCATTATCCAACCATCTCATCAGCCTTACACAATAGTGGTAAGCGCCTGGGGGATCTTGACATTATTGCTATTTCTTACGCATATACCCTCTCAACCAAAAGATCCAATCAATGTCAATACAGTCAAACAGTTGTACCTCCTTTAAAAATCATGCACTTGCAATTATGTGAGTGTATCTGTTATTAGCATTAGCATATACCTCCCAGCATCTGCCTAAAGGACCTTTTAGACTAGAGTGTTCATGATATGTTCTGTTTGTGATTCACAGGGTATAGGGGAGGGGCAGGTAAGGGGCCTTGCTGTGCATCAAGATCATCCTCTGCATGCTCTGATAGGAAAATGAAACAATGAAAAACTACGTTTGGCTAACTGTCATGATTTATCACTCTGACTCATCTCAGATTTCACCCTATTCACTATACAGTAGTGCACTACTTCTGACCAGGGCCCAAGGGCTCTGATCAAATTAGTGTACTATATAGGGAATAAGGTGCCATTTGGGAGGCTTCCTTTACCACCAGCCAGCTAGCACTACGCTGACAGTCTCCTCTCTCCTCATTCTCCAACCTGCAGCCTCCAATCTATTCATGGAACCATTGTCTTCCCTAATAAGGCCCCAGAAATACTATTACAAGTGACGGAAATATCAAAGAGTGGCAGAAATCATCTGCTCGCTATCTCACCGTAATTACACTTTTAGAAAAAAACGTGCTAAGTAGAACCATACAGGGTTTTTCAGTTTTCCCTGATAGGCGAACCCTTTTTGGTGCTGGGTAGAACCCTTTGCAGAGGGTTCTACCTAGAAGGGTTCTATGTATGGATCTTCAAAGAACCCTCTGTATATGGTTCTATCTAGAACACTCTATGAAGGGTTCTTCCTGGAACCCTCTATGACAGTTCTGCCAGCCTTATTAGCCTTTAATAAAGGTCATAAACAGTGAAAATCATGGTTATCATGCAATTAAATGATACTTGAAGGAAACCAGATCAAAGTATGATGACCAAAGTATGAAAATGAACTGTTGCTTCTACAGTGATGCAATTTATCATAAAGTTACTGGTCCCCTCCCCCATTTCAAACACTTGGATCCATTATTAAATGGACAAGGTGACATCACCTTAACTCTAATTTTAATGCACCAATGGTTACATGATATACTCTTACCAAATTTAAATAAGTACCTACCACCTTGTAACCAACATCGGATAAGGCGTGTTTGCAGAAGGGTGTGGTATATATAGCTAGCTAGGTACTCTACTGGTGCCAAAACTTGAATGTTGGGTGTCTGCAAATATAAAAGTTTACCCTATAAAAATACATATATTTCCCATTTCAACTGTGTCTGGTGTGAGCTAGTTACTGCATCTCTAAATGCAGTACACTGTAAATTATGGCGCATTGTGGAGAAATATTGTGGGAAAAGAGAGAATTGCAGACTCATTAACATATTTTAAGGCGTGCTTTGTAAGTGGTTAGATTTGTTGTACCCGTTAGTGAGAGTTCTGTACCAATGTAAATGATATGTGGTAGTAGTTAGTCATATTACATGAGTATAGGAAACAGATCAATGTAATAACAGGTCCACAGGGGCAGTCCCATGATTGACCTCCGGGTCTTGGGCTGCCTTGCATGTCTGTGCTCTTCTCAGGTTGTCCTTCCTTTCCTCTGCATATCCAACACCAGTTCCAGTGTGTTTTCTTGCTCCTCAGGTTGTCCTTCCACCCTTCTACAGACCCTGACCCAGCCCCGGTTCGTGATTTCTCCCAGAACCCCAGACCCAGCACCAACCCTAGATTTTCCCAGGTCCCAACACCAGCACCAACCCTGGACACAGCACCGACCAACCACAACTGCCACCTCCATCCAGTATCTACCAGCCCAGACCCCACCCATTCCCCTCCCACAAGAAAAAGACAAACACTCTGTCAACAACCCCACCAGACCAAGCAAGTAAGGAAGACTCCAAGGAAAATAAACAAATTGTGAAAGACCTGTATCTTGCTTTGCGCCATTGGCACATCAGTTTGTGCTGTACGGGGTGGGCCGAAGCTCTGGCTCACACTCATGTGTCTGAAGGACGCACTGTGGTCCTTCCGCAACCTGATGGTTGGGAAACGTGTGGGGACCACCCCCCAGCCAGTGGCCATGATAACCACGGAAGCCCTGGGGTGATATAAACAAAAGGGAGCCTCAACCCCAGACGAAGTGTCCCCCACAACGTCTAAGCACCCGGCGGCCATGGCCTGACAGTGCTGCCGCGTCTAGGGGAGGGATCTCCTCTGGGCCCCGAAGGATGTGGACAGAGTTGATTCAGAAGAGCAGGAGGAGGAGAGTTTGATAAGGACTCACTCACCCTGCTCCTGCACAAAGGACAGAATACAGCTTTTTTATCAAAGTGACTTTAACATGTTTACATGTCTTAAAAATGTATACTCTTGTTTTAATCATATGTGCACATTTTAAATGGCTTTTTTTTATGGTACTTCAAGCTTAGGTTATTTTATTGTATTAATAACAACTTATACTTTTAACATTTTGTAAATGTTCAATGCTGTTTTTAATCTAAATTATGCCATTTTAAAATTGTACAAATGATTATGTAAAAGTATCAGGTGTTTTAAGAAATTCTGTGACACAGTCTGTTCTTTGGAGCTTTGATTCAGTCTTTACCTGACAAAGTAGTGTAAGGACATATGAGTTATGCTGTTACAGCTTTTTTGCCGAATACACTGTGGTGTTATACAGTGCCTTGCAAAAGAATTCATCCCCCTTTTTCCTATTTTGTTGCGTTACAACCTGTACTTTAAATATATTTTTATTTGGACTTTATGTAATGGACATGCACAAAATAGTCCAAATTGGTGAAGTGAAAGGAAAAAAAATACTTATTTCACAAAATTCAAAAAAATGTAAAACGGAAAAGTGGTGTGTGCATATGAATTCACCCCTTTCGCTATGAAGCCCCTAAATAACATCTAGTGCAACCAATTACCATCAGATGTCACATAATTAGTCCACCTGTGTGCAATCTAAGTGTCACATAATCTGTCACATGATCTCAGTATATATACACCTGTTCTGAAAGTCCCCAGAGTCTGCAACATCACTAAGCAAGGGGCACCACCAAGCAATTAGCACTATGAAGACCAAGGAGCTCTCCAAACAGGTCAGGGACAAAGTTGTGGAGAAGTACAGATCAGGGTTGGGTTATAAAAAAAAAAATCTGAAACTTTGAACAACCCTTTGAGCACCATTAAATCCATTATTAAAAAATGGCAAGAATATGGCACCACAACAAACTTGCCAAGAGAGGGCGGTCCACCAAAACTCACAGACCAGGCAAGGTGGGAATTAATCAGCGAGGCAACAAAGAGACCAAAGATAAACCTGAAGGAGCTGCAAAGCTCCACAGCGGAGATTGGAGTATCTGTCTATAGGACCACTTTAAGCTGAATACTCCACGGAGCTGGGCTTTACGGAAGAGTCGACAGAAAAAAAGCCATTGCTTTAAGAAGAAAACAAGCAAACATGTTTGGTGTTCGCCAAAAGGCATGTGGGAGACTCCCCAAACATATGGAAGAAGGTACTCTGGTCATATGAGACTAAAATTGAGCTTTTTGGCCATCAAGGAAAACGCTATGTCTGCCGCAAACCCAACACCTCCCATCACCCCGAGAACATGGTGGTGGCAGCATCATGCCGTGGGGATGTTTTTCATCGGCAGGGACTGGGAAACTGGTCAGAATGGAAGGAATGATGGATGGCGCTAAACACAGGAAAATTCTTGAGGGAAACCTGTTTCAGTCTTCCAGAGATTTGAGAATAGGACGGAGGTTCACCTTCCAGCAGGACAATGACCCTAAGCATACTGCTAAAGCAACACTCGAGTGGTTTAAGGGGAAATATTTAAATGTCTTGGAACGGCCTAGTCAAAGCCCAGACCTCAATCCAATTGAGAATCTGTGGTATGACTTAAAGATTGCTGTACACCAGCGGGACCCATCCATCTTGAAGGAGCTGGAGCAGTTTTGCCTTGAAGAATGGGGAAAAAATCCCAGTGGCTAGATGTGCCAAGCTTATAGAGACATACCCCAAGAGACTTGCAGCTGTAATTGCTGCAAAAGGTGTCTCTACAAAGTATTGATTTCAGTGGGGTGAATAGTTATGCACGCTCAAGTTCTGTTTTTTGTGTTATTTCTTGTTTCTTTCACAATAAAAAATATTTTGCATCTTGTGTAAATGAAATTATGCAAACATCCCAAAAATCTATTTTAATTCCAGGTTGTAAGGCAACAAAATAGAAAAAATGCCAAGTGGGGTGAATACTTTCGCAAGCCACTGTAGGTGTCACGTTTATGGGCATGTCGGAGCAGTGTGTAGGAGGGAGAATCCAAGATGTGGGAAGTGTGCAGGAGGACATGGGGCAGAGTGATGTGTCATATTTGTGGAAAAAGTTGTGTGTGTCAACTGTAAAGGTGCTTATATTGCTGGGGATCGGAGGTGTCCGGTGCGAGAGAGGCAGGTTGAGATGGCCAGGGTCAAAGTAGTGCAGAAGATGTCATATGCTAAGGCAGTGAAGTAGAGGAGGGTGGTTCAAGGGTGAGGGATCCTGAGAGGATCCCTGTGAATTGTATAAATGTGACAGAACTAAGGGATAGGCCAATGAGTAATATACAGTATGTTTCAGTAAGTTTGGCTTCTTAGCATTCATAGTCACAGAAAAGTCACAGAAAATAAATAAGTAAGTAAGTAAGTCGCAGAAAATAAATGTTGTGGTGGCAGCTGCAGAGAAGTACTTAGGGGTACGAGATACAAATTCAGAAGAGTTACAGGGTGTGTTGAGTGGTCGTTTCCCGTCCTCTCAGGTAGTTGGCCTAGGGTACGATCAGATAGGGTTAATTGTCAATAGGGGGTGCTGTTAGCACTTTGTAATAATTACGTTCCCAAATTAAACTGCCTCGTACTCAATTCTTGCTCGTACAATATGCATATTATTATTACTATTGGATAGAAAACACTCTATAGTTTCTAAAACCGTTTGAATTATATCTGTGAGTGAAACAGAACTGGACTTAGAGCAATTTTCCTATGTGGATGTGAGAATGCAAAATTTTGCTGGCTGTTCTCAGATCTGTTTATAAATCTGCCTGTCTTCTATTGGTTGAGATGCACTGCATACGCCTTCCCCTGGTTGTTAGCGAATAGTGAGACTTGAAATGGAGTCTCTAGGCAGATCTGAAAGGTTATAAATGGCTTGGGAAGAAAAGTACTGGTCTTTTCCCTCTTCGCTCTGACGCAGGAAGGAGCTTGGCATATCGTACTAGAACCTTCGGTTATAACTCTTAGAAATATCCGGCTGTGTTTTTATTCGATATAGGTGTTAAAGACATCATAATGTTGTTATTTTAAACCGAATTATATCAGTTTATGTCAGTATATTGCGATTTTCGGATATTTATTAGTGTTGCGTTCTAGGGAGTTGGTGATGTCTGGACCACATAGCTAATGTTTACTGCTAATTGCAACGTTGAAGAGGACATTCTACAACCGAGCAACGATTCTTTTGGACAAAGGACACCTTTCTCAAGATTCTGATGGGAGTTCATCAAAAAGTAAGAACTATTTATGCTGATAATTCGTTGTTCTGTTGAAAAATGTTAAATGCATAAGCCGCCATTAATTTCAGTGTAGCCTCGCTTTAACGCACGCTGTATGTTGTAGTAACGTTCATTTTAAAAATGTAACACAGCGATTGCATTAAGAACTAATTTGTCTTTCATTTGCTGTCCAACCTGTATTTTTTAGTCAAGTTTATGATTATTTATTGATTAGAATAGGTGCCTCTCCAAAGATTTCTCCCGACATTTTCTGGGCAGCTTGGCAACTTTTCTCATTGTATAACCACGATTTGTGCCGCTAAATATGCACATTTTCGAACAAACTCTATATGCATTGTGTAATATGATGTTATAGGACTGTCATCTGAAGAATTCTGAGAAGGTTAGTGAAAAAATTAATATATTTTGGTGGTTTATACGTTATCACTATTTTTGGCTTGAATCAATGCTGTTGTGATGTTTGCTATTGTGGTAAGCTAATATAACTCTATATTGTGTTTTCGCTGTAAAACACTTAGAAAATCTGAAATATTGGCTGGATTCACAAGATCTGTGTCTTTCATTTGCTGTACGCTGTGTATTTTTAAGAAATGTTTTATGATGAGTAATTAGGTAATACACGATGGTCTCTGTAGTTATTCTAGTTGCTTTGGTGAGAGTTGTGATGGTGGCTGCAATGGTAAACTATGATTTATACCTGAAATATGCACATTTTTCTAACAAAACATATGCTATACAATAAATATGTTATCAGACTGTCATCTGATGAAGTTGTTTCTTGGTTAGTGGCTATTTATATCTTTATTTGGTCGAAATTGTGATAGCTACCTATGCAGGAAAAAAATGGTGGAAAAAAAAGTTGTGTCTTTTGCTATCGTGGTTAGCTAATAGATTTACATATTGTGTCTTCCCTGTAAAACATTTTAAAAATCAGAAATTATGGCTGGATTCACAAGATGTGTATCTTTCATCTGGTGTCTTGGACTTGTGATTTAATGATATTTAGATGCTAGTATTTACTTGTGACGCTATGCTAGGCTATGCTAGTCAGCTTTTTTACTGATGGGGGTGCTCCCGGATCCGGGTTTGGGAATTAGGAATTAGAGGTTAAAGTTTTGGAATAGTCCAAAATAATTCCAGAGTCAATGTCATGGAAAGAGTAATGCTTTGTGGTGAGAGGAACAAGTAAAGATGGAGGACTGAACACAGCAGTGCAGATCGCCTCAAGATAAAAATGTAATATTCAATATCTGTAAGTTTGACTCAATATTAGCATTTCACTCCACATACTCGTGGGTAATAGCCTTCAATCTGGATAACAGCACAAAACAAATAAGGCTAGAGAAAATGTTTTTACATTGTTTGTGTTTTACCCCTCTTTTTCTCCCCAATTTCGATCTCATCCCTGCAACTCCCCAGCACGCTTGGGAGGTGATGGTCAAGTCATGCATCCTCCGAAACATGACCCACGAAACCGCGCCTCTTAACACCCGCCCGCTTAACCCAAAAGCCATCTGCACCAATGAGTCGGAGGAAATATTGTTCAAATGACAACCGAGGTCAGCCTGCAGGTGCCCAGCCTGCCACAATGAGACGCTTGAGTGCGATGAGCCAATGTGATTCACAATCATGGCCGGTTGTGACACCCCCCGGGATCCGACCCGGGTCTGAAGTGACCCCTCTAGCACTACGATGCAGTCCCTTAGACCGCTTCGCCACTCAGGAGGCCCAAGGCTAGAGAAGTGTATCGACAAATATTACAAAAAAATTAACACCCAAACATGACAGAGAGCAAACACAGAGAACCAATTACCAAAAGAAAATGCAACTCCTCGACGGACACAGACGATTTATGCTTTTCACCACCTTGAATGGGAAGGGTGTAAACCGATCTGTTAAAGTCGATAAATGATGTACTGGGCATACTTGAATTAGTCAGTAAAGATATAAAGGAGTTGAAGGCGAGCCTTCGAGATGAGTGACGGGGTAAGTAACAAAAAAGCTAAAAGGTACAGTCAATAAGATGGAAACACACGTTGATGAACTTAAAAAGGAGGACATGTTTCTGAGAGAAGCCTTACTTGACATACAGACTAGCTCTATGTGAGAAAAGCTGGTACTTACTGGTATAAAATAAAAGAATGCGAAAACCCTGAATTCTTTCTTACAGCGCTACAGATCCCAGGCGATGTTGTCAACAAAAATCAGACAGAGAGGACAGAGATATGGGCACCCAATCGTTGCCAAATTTGCATTCTTCAAAGATAAAATAATGGGTAAAAGCCTGGGTAAAAGACTCGCTGGCACGTAAATAGGCATGAATGATCAGTTCCCGAAGGAAATTGCAGAACGGCACAAAGTTCTGTACTCACTCTTCAAGAAGAATAGATTAAAATAGAAACATGTAGCACTCGTAAATAGATAAGACAGCATTAGAAGAAAGGATAATTACCAAAATAATACATCTTCAAATATAAGGAACTAGAACACAAAAGTACTCAGAATCAACATGGTAGAGATAAAAACACAGCAAACAGAGGATATAGAAGGCACAGTATGTGGGTATGTGCGGGTGTATTGTGATAGAAGATGGGGTGTGTGTTTTTGTGTTTGGATAAGTGTGGAGTTAAGTGAGTGAAATGTGTGTCTGTGAGAAGGGGTTATGAGAGAGAGCTTTCAATTTTGTGCAGATATGGGATATAGATTTTATAATTAATCATAATTATAGTTTATTGTCCTATCATGATGGAACAGTCCCCAGCCCTATACCCTAGACACCCACCTGAGTGACCCATACACTAAGGAGAAGTCCTGATATGTTTCATGGGCCTACTGTAAGTAGCCTACACGCAGCCAAAACAGAAAGATAAATGTGGTCAGAGACCCACTTAAGCAGCACCGCCCCCTCAAGATTGTGAGCCTGCCTGGCAGGGTTGGTCCTACAAAGCCAAAGCCCCCTGATGGCTGAGCATTATATACAAGTAATTTCTCAAAGCTGCTAATGAGAACCTTGACGACCTTGTACCTAGCAGGTGGGGATTCCGGTGGGGTGTCCCCACCCAGGTAGTGGCAGTGATGGCAACACTAGCTGCAGTAACCCATGGAGAGGGGGTCACACTAAGACAATCAGAGAGGAGCCAAATTATTGTGGCCCTGGTGGCACGGAATGATCAAAGGTCTGACTGCACAGACATGCTTGGGAAATTGTCACAACGGGGAACCAGCGTGTGTGTTTCAGAGGATGGGGGTGTACCTGATCTCTGTCAGCTAGGACTTGACATTGGTTAATCAAATGTCTACATTTTTGCTACATTTTGCATACCTTCTCAAACAGCTGCAACTGTATATGCATTCGCACATCAAGTATTTTCTTGAGTTGGGCTCGGTGATGGAACAACTGTTCAACGTCTGAGCTTGTGGTTGTTTGTGGGGGAAAGGGGTCAAGTGTGTGTGTGTGTGTGTGTGTGTGTGTGTGTGTGTGTGTGTGTGTGTGTGTGTGTGTGTGTGTGTGTGTGTGTGTGTGTGTGTGTGTGTGTGTGTGTGTGTGTGTGTGTCTGTGTGTGTGTATCCCACATCTATTGCTATGGTGTTATGATGTTAGGGACAATATAGGACGAATCAAAATAATTGATTGATAAAATAATTATTGCTTGCCAAAACTGTAATCTTTGTAATGGCAATACTGTTTATAGGTAACAATCCTTTGCATGAATTGCCTACATTATTAGGCATATAATTCTTCAAATGTGAAAATTAAGATACACAAGATTCTTTATATATACTGTATATAGTACCAGTCAAAAGTTTGGACCCACCTACTCATTCAAGGCTTTTTCTTTATTTTTTACTATTTTATACATTTTTTAATAATAGTGAAGACATCAAAACTATGAAATAACACATATGGAATCATGTAGTAACCAAAAAAGTGTTAAACAAATCAAAAATCAAAACAAAAATCTCAAAATATATTTGAGATTTGAGATTCAGCTTTGCACACTCTTGGCATTCTCTCAAACAGCTTCATTAGGAATGCCTTTCCAACAGTCTTAAATGAGTTCCCACATATGCTGGGCACTTGCTGGCTGCTATTCCTTCACTCTGCAGTCCAACTCATCCCTATCCGTCTCAATTGGGTTGAGGTCAGGTGATTGTGGAGGCCAGGTCATCTGATGCAGCACTCCATCACTCTCCTTGGTCAAATAGCCCTTCCACAGCCTGGAGGTGTGTTTTGGGTCATTGGCCTGTTGAAAGACAAATTACAGCCCCACTAAGCGCAAACCAGATGGGATGGCGTATTGCTGCAGAATGCTGTGGTAGCCATGCTGGTTAAGTGTGCCTTGAATTCTAATTAAATCACTGACAATGTCAGCAGCAAAGCACCATCACACCTCATCCTCCATGATTCATGGTGGGAACCACACATGCAGCGATCACCCGTTCACCTACTCTGTAGCTCACAAAGACACGGAGGCTACAACCAAAAATATCAAATTTGGATTCATCAGACCAAAGGACAGATTTCCACCAGTCTAATGTCCATTGCTCGTGTTTCTTGGCCCAAGCAAGTCTCTTCTTATTATTGGAGTCCTTTAGTAGTGGTTTCTTTGCAGCAATTCAACCATGAAGGCCTGATTCACACAGTCTCCTCTGAACAGTTGATGTTGAGAACTCTTTAACTTGAACTCTGAAGCATTAATTTGGGCTGCAATTTCTGATGCTGGTAACTCTAAAGAACTTATCCTCTACAGCAGAGGTAACTCTGGGTCTTCCTTTCCTGTGGAATTGACTGACCTTCATGTGGATTGCGGATTGACTGACCTTCATGTCTTAAAGTAATGATGGACTGTCGTTTCTCTTTGCTTATTTGAGCCGTTCTTGCCACAATATGGACTTGGTCTTTTACAAAATAAATATATAGTCTGTATACCACCCCTACATTGTTACAACACAACTGATTGGCTCAAATGCATTAAAAACGAAAGAAATTCCACAAATTAACTAAAGGCACACCTGTTAATTTAAATGCATTTCAGGCCACTAACTCATGAAGCTGGTTGAGAGCATGCCAAGACTGTGCAAAGCTGTCATCAAGGAAAAGGGTGGCTACTTTGAAGAATCACAAATATATAGTAGATTTAGATTTTTTTAACACATTTTTGGTTGCTAATAATGGAGAACAGTTGGAGGTTTACTTAGTAGCAATGCAAATGTCATGGTACACCTACAGTATATGGACACTCAATTACTATTTGCACTTTGTAATGGTAAGTTTACAAACATATATTTTGTATATTATAGCCAGCTATAATTGTAATGGCTTAGTAGACAATATGAAAAGACGATCAGTATTTACCTGCGAAAAGACAAGGAATATAATATCTATTGTTTACAGCAAACTCAATCAACAATTCTAGATGAAGTTGTGTGGAAAAAAAGGAATGAGGGGGCGAAATATACTTCTCCCATGGGCAAAGAAACTCAAAAGGGGTAATGATACTAACTCACAATAATTTTGATCGGAATGTGCAAATTGTCCAAACAGATCCGCAAGGTTAGAGGGATGATTTTAAGTATCTTACTGGACCATTTACAGATATGGATCATTATTCTATGCAGTCCAAATAATGATGACCCATGCTTCTTTGAAAATATACAGTATATAATAATTTATCAAAGACTCTATTAATATGGTGGGGGATTATAATATGGTTTTAAATACCTCAATGAACCGTAAAGGAAATCACACTACAAACTATCAACCTCATGCACGGAAAAGTCACGCCCTGACCATAGAGAGCCTGTTATTCTCTATGTTGGTTAGGTCGGGGTGTGACTAGGGTGGGTCATCTAGGTAATTATATATCTATGTTGGCCTGGTATGATTCCCAATCAGAGGCAGCTGTTTATCGTTGTCTCTGATTGGGGATCATATTTAGGCAGCCATTTCCGCTTTGTGGGATCTTGTCTAGGTATAGTTGCCTGTGAGCACTATTTTGAGCGTCACGTTTCATTTGTTTGCTTTATTGTTTTTTCCCTTTGAGTTTTCTATTCCAAATAAAAGGATGGAAACATACCACGCTGCGCCTTGGTCCAATCATTATGACAAACGTGACAGGAAATCACTAATTCCATGCATATATTGGAACTAGTGGATATACAGTGGGCAAAAAAGTATTTAGTCAGCCACCAATTGTGCAAGTTCTCCCACTTAAAAAGATGAGAGAGGCCTGTAATTTTCATCATAGGTACACTTAAACTATGACAGACAAAATGAGAAAAAAAATCCAGAAAATCACATTGTAGGATTTTTTATGAATTTATTTGCAAATTATGGTGGAAAATAAGTATTTGGTCAATAACAAAAGTTTATCTCAATACTTTGTTGGCAATGACAGAGGTCAAACGTTTTCTGTAAGTATTCACAAGGTTTTCACACACTGTTCCTGGTATTTTGGCCCATTCCTCCATGCAGATCTCCTCTAGAGCAGTGATGTTTTGGGGATGTTGCTGGGCATCACGGACTTTCAACTCCCTCCAAAGATTTTCTATGGGGTTGAGATCTGGAGACTGGCTAGGCCACTCCAGGACCTTGAAATGCTTCTTACGAAGCCACTCCTTCGTTGCCCGGGCGGTGTGTTTGGGATCATTGTCATGCTGAAAGACCCAGCCACGTTTCATCTTCAATGCCCTTGCTGATGGAAGGAGGTTTTCACTCAAAATCTCACGATACATGGCCCCATTCAATCTTTCCTTTACACGGATCAGTCGTCCTGGTTCCTTTGCAGAAAAACAGCCCCAAAGCATGATGTTTCCACCCCCATGCTTCACAGTAGGTATGGTGCAACTCAGCATTTTTTGTCCTCCAAACACGACGAGTTGAGTTTATACCAAAAAGTTATATTTTGGTTTCATCTGACCATATGACATTCTCCCAATCTTCTTCTGGATCATCCAAATGCTCTCTAGCAAACTTCAGACGGGCCTGGACATGTACTGGCTTAAGCAGGGGGACACGTCTGGCACTGCAGGATTTGAGTCCCTGGCAGCGTAGTGTGTTACTGATGGTAGGCTTTGTTACTTTGGTCCCAGCTCTCTGCAGGTCATTCACTAGGTCCCCCTGTGTGGTTCTGGGATTTTTGCTCACCGTTCTTGTGATCATTTTGACCCCACGGGTGAGATCTTGCGTGGAGCCCCAGATTGAGGGAGATTATCAGTGGTCTTGTATGTCTACCATTTCCTAATAATTGCTCCCACAGTTGATTTCTTCAAACCAAGCTGCTTACCTATTGCAGATTCAGTCTTCCCAGCCTGGTGCAGGTCTACAATTTTGTTTCTGGTGTCCTTTGACAGCTCTTTGGTCTTGGCCATAGTGGAGTTTGGAGTGTGACTGTTTGAGGTTGTGGACAGGTGTCTTTTATACTGATAACAAGTTCAAACAGGTGCCATTAATACAGGTAATGAGTGGAGGACAGAGGAGCCTCTTAAAGAAGAAGTTACAGGTCTGTGAGAGCCAGAAATCTTGCTTGTTTGTAGGTGACCAAATACTTATTTTCCACCATAATTTGCAAATAAATTCATTAAAAATCCTACAATGTGATTTTCTTGATTTTTTTTTCTCATTTTGTCTGTCATAGTTGAAGTGTACCTATGATGGAAATTACAGGCCTCTCTCATCTTTTTAAGTGGGGGAACTTGCACAATTGGTGGCTGACTAAATACTTTTTTGCCCCACTGTATATAACTACCAATTGGGTAAAAAAAATTAGAATCCAGGAACATGGTAATACCTTATCAGTGTAATAATATCTGAATATATTATGCCACAGTAGCCTACATTCAAATATGATTTTAACCCTATCAGTCTCAGGCCTATTACATTTTGGAAGGGAGACCACCTCCCTCCTAGTTCATTTCTGTATATTTGAATACTTTTCTCACTACAAAACATACAAGTGTTACACATCAACTTTTCATGGGTTAAATGCGATCATCAAATGGCATCAATAAGTTTAATAGATTGTGATGTGGACCAATACAAATGTTACCATGGTCACACACTGATTGCCAAGAAGCTTGTTGTGTGCTTGCTTAATGACCCTTCTCAGAAGTGCAGCAAAAATGGAGTTCTGATATACAAATATGGCCTGATGGAAATTCACCTCCCTGTGTGTGTGTGTGTGTGTGTGTGTGTGTGTGTGTGTGTGTGTGTGTGTGTGTGTGTGTGTGTGTGTTACTGATGCTACCTACCTGGGATAAATTGCTAAAGCCATGTAACCTATCCTCAGTATGACTGAGCCTGCAGCATAGCAGAGGCACTGCTCACCTGGCCTGCTTCCAGCTATTGTAAAGAGAATTTGAGTATGGCTGTCAGCCCACAAAGAGAGTCTGGTGACAGCATGGCTGAGGCTTACTGCTTTAGAGGAGTCAAGAGGAGGTGAAGCATTGGGGTCTTCTGCTGTATAGTCTGTAGACTTATATTTAGTCTGACAGCCCTATGGGGAGAGCTAACTGGAAAACAAAAGAGCAGAAAAGCAGATATAGACAGAGAGATTATCTTGAAATCCCAACATTTGTGGCAGTCAGTGTCAAGAAGTGTAGTCAATGTCAAGAAGTGTCAAGAAGTACTGTATATCACTCAGCCAGGGATTGAGCTAGTATTAAACCTCTCTTAGATAGTGTAAGTCACAAATCTCTTACTAAGAGCATCCTAACCATATAAATTATATAAGCAATGTTAAATATGAATATATGCTGTTTCCCAAGAGGTTTCATTCTTGCTCTGTCATTAATAGTAAGACTCTGGGGAGGCCCTGCCTGTTCATCCACACAGCAACCATGACTAACTGATCACTCACAAATGAGACTCATTACATGAGAAGCATGACTATTCTCCCTGGTAAGACAGAGACAATGGAATAATTGAGTGCACTGGCTCAACAAATTAGGAAGCTCTGCGAATAAGAAATAAG
The DNA here is from genome assembly GCF_016432855.1 of Salvelinus namaycush. Classification (NCBI taxonomy): domain Eukaryota; kingdom Metazoa; phylum Chordata; class Actinopteri; order Salmoniformes; family Salmonidae; genus Salvelinus; species Salvelinus namaycush. The sequence continues at coordinate 32,453,340 of NC_052314.1, read as the reverse complement.
ACTGAAAATAAAAAATAGATACACAGTATACACAGATTCCAGGCTTCCATTCCGTTGGTAAGATAAAAATTAATAGAACTCAATCATTATACGTTTTTAAAACTATCACAACTGAACCCTTCTGACACCCTAAACAGCTAAATCAATGGTGCACATTTACTCTGAAAGTGTTACATGTACACTATTTTCTGTGAACATATGAGTCCCACTGAACTGGTGTAAAAATAACTATTTTGAAAGTGTAAAATATTTAACCTTTCTGGGAAGGGGGTTCCGCTAGCGGAACACCTGGCCTACAGCCAGTGAAATTGCAGAGCGCCAAATTCAAACAACAGAAATCTCATAATTAAAATTCCTCAAACATACAAGTATTACACACCATTTTAAAGATACACTTCTTGTTAATCCAACCACGGTGTCCGTTTTCAAAAAAGGCTTTACGGCTAAAGCACACCGTGCGATTATGTTAGGTCGGCACCTAGCCACAGAAACCATACAGCCATTTTCCAACCAAGGATAGGTTGGAAAAGTCAGAAATAGCGTTAGAATTAATCCCTAACCTTTGATGATCTTCATCTGATGGCACTCCCAGGACTCCATGTTAGACAATAAATGTTTGTTTTGTTCGATAAAGTTAATCTTTTTGTCCAAAAACCTTATTTGAAATTGGTGTGTTATGTTCAGTAATGCATTGTCTCAAACAAACATCCGGTGAAAGTACAGAGAGCCACATCAAATTACAGAAATACTCATAATAAACATTGATAAAAGATATAAGTGCTATGCATGGAATTTTAGATAAACTTCTCCAAATGCAACCGCAAGCACACCTTGCGATTATGTTAGGTCAGCGCCAAGTCACAGAAAAACATACAGCCATTTTCCAACGAAGGAGAGGTGTCACAAAGCTCAGAAATAGCATTATAAATATTCACTTACCTTTGATCTTCATCGGAATGCACTCCCAGGAATCCCAGTTCCACAATAAATGTTTGTTTTGTTCGATAAAGTCCATCATTTATGTCCAAATACCTCCTTTTTGTTTGAGTGTTTAGCCCAGTAATCCAAATGCACAGTGCGCGAGCAATTAGTTCAGACGAAAAGTTTTAAAAAGTTATATTACAGTTCGTAGAAACATGTCAAACGATGTTTCTAATCAATCCTTAGGGTGTTTTTATCATAAATCTTCAATAATATTCCAACCAGACAATTCCTTTGTCTTTAGAAATGAAACGGAATGGAGCTTGTGCTCACGGCCGTGCGCGTGACCAGCTCATGGCCTTCTGGCAGACCCCTTACTCAAGCAGCTCGTATTCTCTCCTCCTTCACAGTAGAAGCCTAAAACAACGTTCTAAAGACTGTTGACATCTAGTGGAAGCCTTAGGAAGTGCAATCTGACCCCACAGACACTGGATATTCGATAGGCATTCACTTGAAACCTACAAACCTCAGAATTCCCACTTCCCGGTTAGATTTTTCTCAGGTTTTCGCCTGCCATATGAGTTCTGTTATAATCACAGACATTATTTTAACAGTTTTGGAAACTTTAGAGTGTTTTCTATCCACATCCACTAATGATATGCATATTCTAGCTTCTGGGCCTGAGTAGCAGGCAGTTTAATTTGGGCACGCTTTTCATCCAAAATTCCCAATGCTGCCTCCTATCCCAAAAGAGTTTTAACTCTGTTGCAGTGTTCCCCATTCAACTCTTTAAGTGTTCAAATGAACTTTACACCTACAGTTTAAAACATAACACTTTAGAGTAAACTGGACTCATTTTGCTTAGTGCTGATGCTGTTACAATTTCTCAATGTAAGACATTAACACCTGTAGTGTTACAGTACATTTTTGGGTGTTGTTTTAACTTTTTAGTGAGCTCTTCGCGCGCCAATCCCATTAACGAGATTCATTTGACAACACCCAGTGAAATAGCAGCGCACCAAATTCAATAACAGAAATACTCATAATAATAATTCATAACTCATACAAGTGTTATACATGGGTTTAAAGATTAACTTCTTGTTAATCCAGCCACAGTGTCAGATTTCAAAAAAGCTTTACGGCAAAAGCAAACCATGCTATTATCTGAGGACAGCACCCCATCAAACATACACATGAAAATCATAATTCAAGCCGCCAGGCACAACACAAAAGTCAGAAATAACATATAATTCATGCCATACCTTTGAAGATCTTCTTCTGTTAGCACTCCAATATGTCCATTAAACATCACAAATGGTCCTTTTGTTCGAAAAATTCTGTCGTTATATATCCAAAATGTTAATTTATTTGGCGCGTATGATTAGGAAAATACACCGGTTCCAATTCGCGCAACATGACTACACATTATCTAATTAGTTACCTGTAAACTTGATCCAAACAACTTTCCTAATCCAACTTTAAGTATTTTTAAACGTAAATAATCAATAAAATTTAAGACGGAATAAACTGTGTTCAATACCGGAGGAAAACAAAGTGGAGCGAGCTTTCAGGTCACTCGCCCCAACCACAACAGTACACTTCACTCGACCCTCGTTCTGAACAGGGCTACTTCTTCATTTCTCAAAGGAAAAACATCAATCAATTTCTAAAGACTATTGACAACTAGTGGAAGCGATAGGAACTGCAAGCAACTGCCTTAGAATTCTAGATTCCCATTGAAAAACCATTGAAAAGAGAGTGAACTCAAAAAAAAATTCCTGGATGGTTTGTCCTCGGGGTTTCGCCTGCCAAATAAGTTCTGTTATACTCACAGACATCACAAACCTCAGAATTCCCACTTCCTGGTTGGATTTTTCTCAGGTTTTTGCCTGCGATATGAGTTCTGTTATACTCACAGACATCATTCAAACAGTTTTAGAAACTTCAGAGTGTTTTCTGTCCAATAATACGCATATATTAGCATCTGGGCCTGAGAAGCAGGAAGTTTACTCTGGGCACGCTTTTCATCCGAACGTGAATATTCTGCCCCCTAGCTCAAACAGGTTAATTACATTTACATGATTCGTTTAATCACGTAATAGAAATTACAGAGAATTGATTTGATAAAATAACAGTCTTCACTCTAATGATGCCAAAGACACGACACCGTCATAGGGTTTCCAACTTTCTAACAAATCAGTTCGTCAAATTTCTGCCCTGCTAGAGCTGAACCGGTCAACTGTAAGTGCTGTTATTGTGATGTGGAAACGTCTAGGAGCAACAATGGCTCAGCCGTGAAGTAGTAGGCCACACAAGTGCATAGAATGCGCCCATCGAGTGTTGAAGCCCGTAGCGAGTAAAACTTGTCTGTCCTCGGGTTGAAACACTCACTACTGAGTTCCAAACTGCCTCTGGAAGCAACGTCAGAACAAGAACTGTTTGTTGGGAGTTTCATGAAATTGTGTTTTTTACATTGCATAAAAGTCGAGACTTAGAGCTAGAAAACGGTACAGTATATCATACACTGCAGTTGAGGAACAATGGGAAAGTAATTCTGCTTTGAAAGTTGATAAACTTGTAACACCCCACAAAATGGCCTGTTTTAGGTAATATATATATATATATTAGTTTATTTTTTGCCTGTTTTGCATTTTATTACACAACAAGTTACACAAAAGGCTTCTGAACAGCTTCTACCCCCAAGCCATAAGTCTCCTGAACAGCAAATCAAATGGCTACCTGCGCTATTTGCATTACCCACCCCCATTTTTATGCTGCTGCTACTCTGTTTATTATCCATGCATAGTCACTTTTTCTCTACCTACATGTACATATTACCTCATTGACCGGTACGCCCTGTATATAGCCTCGCTACTGATATTTTATAGTTGCGCCTTAATTATTTCTTGTTTTAAATTTTTCTTCTTTATTCATTTATTTTTTACTTCAGTTTATTGTAGTAAATAATTTCATAACACTTATTTTTTCTTAGTTCAAAACAACTGAAAACTCTGAACTGGGAAATCTGACTTCAGTGAGCTCAAGACAACTGGGAACTCGGGAAAAAATTTGCCCGGACTGGGAGAATACGTTTTGAACGGTCATCCAACTCGGAATTGCAAGTCGGGAACTCGGCCATCTTTCTAGACCTCTGACCTGAAGACCACTGACATCATCATGAGTCGACCTTGTTTTTTTTTAGTTCCCAATTGTCTTGAAAGCACCATAAATCCAGAGAATGCCAGACTTTGATGACAACATTTTCTCACGAAGGAATGCGGCGCCCCCTTCCTGTTCAAGTGAGCACAACAAGGTGAATCCCAAAATGTATTGTATGATGCTGCATAAATTATGTAAAATGCCAAGGATATATGTAGACTGTAGCTAAGAAAGTAATACGAAGTGTATGTTGTGTCGTAAGCTGTTAGTAGCCCATGTGCCTCACCCTAATAATTTGCTCCATTTTCCCCTCTTAATTTCACCTACTGTTCTGACTTGGTTGTGCACATAGCCTATATGTCACACCCTGATCTGTTTCACATGTCTTTGTGCTTGTCTCCACCCCCCTCCAAGTGTTTCCCATCTTCCTCACTATCCCCAATGTATTTATACCTGTGATCTCTGTTTATCTGTTGCCAGTTCATCTTGTCTTGTCAGGTCTTACCAGCGTGTTTTCCCTTTTCCCTGCGTTCTCAAGTTCTGTTTCCTAGTTTCCCCAGTTTTGACCATTCTGCCTGCCCTGACCCCGAGCCTGCCTGCCTTTCTGTACCTGCCTGACTCTGAGCCGTTAACGAACCTCTGCCTGCCCTGAACCCGAGACTGTCTGCCGTTCTGTACCTGCCTGACTCTGCCCTGGATTACGGACCTCTGCCTGCCTTTGACCTGTCTTTTGCCTGCCCTTGACCTGTCTTTTGCCTGCCCCCTGTTTATGTCAATAACTGTCTGTGACTCTAGCTGTCTGGGTCTTATCTGGAGTTCTTATATTATAGCCTGTTTTAGATAAATGTAATCATTGAATACTGTAAGAGCTTTCATTGTCTGCTTATATGTACCCTTTATTTATCCTACGGTTATGACTTGGTGTCAGGGAGAATACTGTAAGAACTGCTCATGTTCTGAATTCTGTCGCTGTACATTTCAAAAGTGCTGAACAAATATTTATATTGACTACATACGTCCTAGCTTGCTCATTAATGTCTTAGGTGTAGCAGTGGTAAGGTGTTGGGATTGCTCATTGGACAGCTTTATGTAGGCCCTAACAGTTTGTGGGCACTGTTTGTTACCGTTATAGTGCAACTAATGTATTGTTTAGTGTTGTGTAGTGGCTTTGCTGGCATGCATCTAAAACATTTTTGGGGGGGTTTCCCACCAAGATTTACATGCTAAAATTACCACTGAGACATGGGATAAACAGAGAGAGTAAGGTAGTGTAGTAAACAACCAAAGATTTCAAGACAAAAAGTGGTGAAAGAAGTAGTAAAAAGTAGTTGTAAAAATCTGTGTTCTGTTCGAGACCACCTATAGCAAGACCGATTCAGGACCAAGACCGGAGCAAATCTGGACTGAGTCACGACCGAGACAGGGAGGGGGACAAGGGGTTCGAGACTGAGACCAGAAAAAAATGTGAGTAGAAAAATGCGAGTTCAATTCAAGACCACACTTGTAATTTTGGCAAATCACCACCATATTAAGAGTTCAAAATGTCCAGTATTTCTGTGTTCATGTCAGAACATCATATGGATTCTTTAGACATTCATAATGGTGAAAAAATACATGCTGAGGGAAAATAGAGCCACTATACAAATTATTACTAACTCAAACAGATTGGGGAACAATGGGCCTTCTACGCCTTCAGAGAAGTGAAGTATTTATAAAATAATGATTATAATATAATAAAAATAATAAGAATTATATTATTATTATCAATGATGTTCTGAATTAATCTCTTCGGTTTTTTGTTGGAAAGGCAAGGGATAACACTGAAGAGAGAACATTATCCAATCAGAAACTTCTGCCTTCTTGAAGGTCAACAGGTCACTGTGTAACAGCAAGCAATATTTTTCCCAGTCTAGCTAGCTAGCTTTTGTTGTCCACAACAATGCTTAAATCACATCAATCTGATTGGGTGGGCCTGTCAGGGCCTGGCTCACCCAGACCCATCCATGTCTACACACCTGATGTAAACAGCATCATGATGACAATTTCACATCACAAATAGCCTACTAACCAACACTTCGGACTAGACTTTTTCAATACCTGGTTTGCATACCCATTGTTGACTTAGTTAGCATTTACTGATAGATATATATCATAAGTTGAATGACTTTCCTACCCAAACGGATACCGATGTCATTCTTCTGTGAGCTGCTTCATGCAAAAACCATTTGAAGGCTGCACACTCTTGCTGTCTGAAGATGATATTCTGCTGAAACTAGGCTGTGTACGGCACGCATGTTAATATATTTCACGTGCTTGCGATTGTGTAGGCTACTTTGTGCCTGATTTCTCTATTGTACTACATAATTGTGTCACACTCTGATCTGTTTCATCTGTCTTTGGGCTTGTCTCCACCCTTCTCCAGGTGTCGCCCATGTTCCCATTATCCCCTGTGTATTTATACCTGCATTCTCGTTTTGTATGTTGCCAGTTCGTCTTGTCTTGTCAGGTCTTACCAGCGTTCTCTCCCACCTTCCTCTTCCTCTACAGTGGCTTGCGAAAGTATTCACCCCCCCTTGGCATTTTTTCATTTTTTTTGCCTTACAACCTGGAATGAAAATAGATTTTTGGGGGGTTTGTATCATTTGATTTACACAACATGCCTACCACTTTGAAGATGCAAAATATTTTTTATTGTGAAACAAACAAGAAATAACACAAAAAAACTGAAAACCTGAGCGTGCATAACTATTCACCCCGGCCAAGTGCAATACTTTGTTGAGCCACCATTTGCAGCAATTACAGCTGCAAGTCTCTTGGGGTATGTCTCTATAATCCTGGCACATCTAGCCACCACAAATTTTTTCAGCGTTTAGTTGACAGTCAAAATTGCACTGTGAATACAATAGGGGGAAAAATGTCTACCACTCACCCACTTGTCCAGGTGATGACATGACATCCTTCCCGCTGGTATAAGCGCTGTCATTTTAGGTTAGAGATAGCTAAATTACTTAGCTATCAAGCCATATAGCTAGCTTGCTAAATAAGTAGGCCTAAATAAAAAGGTATAGCCTTAGCTACGTATTGCATAGCTAGATTGATTGTGTTGAGAGGACTTTTTCATCAGTTTTTGTCCAAAATATTAGGTGAGTGAATCTGAAACAACTACAACCTGATAGCAATATTTATTAAACTATATACAGATGTATTGGTGAATTGTATTAATTAATCATGCATTGACTGCATCGATTTCATTCAGCCAACAATGCCGTACTTTAGTAATGGAATTTAGTCAAGTGTAACCTATTTTTAGAAACTTTTATATATTTGGTTTTGAAGCATACCATGCAAATGTTATATTTTCCAACGATATTATGATTATCTGTTTATTTCATTTCTGCAAAGTAGTTAAAATGGTGCCAGTTCCACAAATAATAGCATAAGACATTTTGGGGTCATTGTCTTTTGTCAGACAGCTTCACTCCAAATGTGCAGACAGATGTTAGGCTATCTGACGTAAAACAATGCTTTTAAGATATAACTAACGTGTGTGATAATTCTGGCTTTCTTTATCTCCTTAATAACCCTGAACTTTTATCCAATAGAAGGTGGGAGGATGTCTTTAAATCAGAGAGAAAGATGGCAGAAACCATAAAGTCACTCAGGTTGTGTCCCAAGTTGCACCCTATTCCCTGGTGCACACATTACTTTTGACCAGGACCCATAAGGTTCTGGTCAAAAGTAGTGCACTATATCGGGAATAGGTTGCCATTTGGGATGCAATCCCAGACAAGGTTGTGGCTCATTGCCATGGGGGTGACCAACCTGCGTGACCAACTGAAGAAAGAGCCTCATATAAAAATGACTGACACAGGTAATTCCATGACATTTCCAGATATTAATTGAATGTCATCCTCTCTATAATAAGCCCATCAATATCTCAGATTGTCTTTTTTCTGTGAGTATCCAAAAGCTGTCACTGGTCTGTCTGCTGTCTGGACAGCTCTGAACATTAAGGCCGGTCTACACACCACATGAGGGAGAGAGTTTTACTGTGTGTGTGTTTCAAATGTATTTCTTCCACTTGATGCATGTGTACTGTGTCTTCCTGCCTTTCTTGGGTCCACATACATTGCAGCGCTTGTTCTTGTTGCTACCGGCTGCAATCTAGAATGATCTAGAAACACTTAGTTCAGGAATTTTACTAAGATCTCAATCACTTACTCACATATATAGTTACAGCAGGCCAAGGTAGGAGACTCAGACACACATATGCAACAACATCACTCACACTTACTTTCGGTATTGGAATTGTTGGTTCTGTGGGTCAGAATGATGGGGCACCAGCATCCTCCTCCTGTATTCTCCTCACAATGACTGCAGAAGCTGGGGTCCTTGGGATATGTTGCCTCCTCTGGATTTGAGGTCTTACTAATGCCTTGCCCAGCTCCTCAAGAAAGAGCCGTCTCCTCTGAAGCTTCCTTCTGTTCCAATCTGGGTTTAACGCCATCCAGATGTCAAACACGTTGTACGCCGAGTTGTCCAAGATGATGAAGAAAATCACAAGTGGCAAGCATAGGGTTCTTCTTTTGCAGCTGTAGCCAGTCACCAGCTTGTCTAAATTGTCCAACCCTCCTTTCGTGGCATTGTAATCCATTATGATTTCTGTTTTTTGATGTTCCTGGCCACAGATTCTCCCATCCCTATGCAGCGTACTCAGTACCACATTTTTGTTAGAGGAATTCTTAGAGGAATTGATAGGCCTGTTCCGTGTATTCAAATGCTGAGGCGGGAGCTCTGTCTTGTTTTTTCGTACTGTTCCTACTATCCTCAGCCTCTTCTTGAGGAGCTCCTGTCCCAGCTTGTGCATAGTAAAAAAGTTATCGTAGTGGCTTGCGAAAGTATTTAACCCCCTTGGCGTTTTTCCTATTTTGTTACCTTACAACCTGGAATTAAAATTGATTTTTGGGGGGGTTTGTATCATTTGATTTACACAACATGCCTACCACTTTGAAGATGTTAAATGGTTTTTATTGTGAAAAAAACAAGAAATAAGACAAAACAAAACAGAAAACTTGAGCGTGCATAACTATTCACCCCCAAAGTCAACACTTTGTAGAGACACCTTTGCAGCAACTACAGCTTCAAGTCTCTTGGGGTATGTCTCTATAATCTTGGCACATCTAGCCACTGGGATTTTTGCCCATTCTTCAAGGCAAAACTGCTCCAGCTCCTTCAATTTGGATGGGTTCCGCTGGTGTACAGCAATCTTTAAGTCATACCACAGATTCTCAATTTGATTGAGATCTGGGTTTTGACTAGGCCATTCCAAAACATTTAAATGTTTCCCCTTAAACCACTCGAGTGTTGCTTTAGCAGTATGCTTAGGGTCATTGTCCTGCTGGAAGGTGAACCTCCGTGCTAGTCTCATATCTCAGGAAGACAAACAGGTTTCCCTCAAGAATTTCCCTGTACTTAGCGCCATCCATCATTCCCTCAATTCTGACCAGTTTCCCAGTCCCTTCCAATGATAAACATCCCCACAGCATGATACTTCCACCACCATGCTTCACTGTGGGGATGGTGTTCTCGGGGTGATTGGAGGTGTTGGGGTTGCGCCAGATATAGCGTTTTCCTTGATGACCAAAAAGCTACATTTTATTCTCATCTGACCAGAGAACCTTCTTCCATATGTTTGAGGAGTCTCCCACATACATGTTGGTGAACACCAAACATGTTTGCTTATTTTTTCTTTAACTTCTTATGGCTGCATGGGCAGTATTGAGTAGCTTGGATGAAAAGGTGCCCAGAGGTGCCCAGAGTAAACTGCCTGCTCCTCAGTCCCAGTTGCTAATATATGCATATCATTATTAGTATTGGATAGAAAACACTCTGAAGTTTCTAAAACTGTTTGAATGATGTCTGTGAGTATAACAGAACTCATATGGCAGGCAAGAACCTGAGAAAAAAATCCAACCAGGAAGTGGGAAATCTGAGGTTTGTAGGTTTTCAACTCATCGCCTATCTAATACACAGTGGGATATGGGTCATTTTGCACTTCCTACGGCTTCCACAGATTATTGCATGGTTTGCTTTTTCCGTAAAGCTTTTTTAAAATCTGACACAGCGGTTGCATTAAGAACACGTTTATCTTTAATTCTATGTAAAACATGTATCTTTCATCAAAGTTTATGATGAGTATTTCTGTTATTTGATGTGGCTCTCTGCAATTTCTCTCGATATTTTGGAGGCATTTCTGAACATGACGCCAATGTAAACTGAGGTTTTTGGATATAAATATGAACTTTATCGAACAAAACATATATGTATTGTGTAACATGAAGTCCTATGAGTGTCATCTGATGAAGATTATCAAAGGTTAGTGATTAATTTTATCTCTATAATGGCTGTGTTTTTCTGTGATTTGGCGGTGACCTAACATAATCTTTGTGGTCCTTTCTCTGTAAAGCCTTTTTGAAATCGGACACTGTGGTGGGATTAACAAGACGTTTATCTTTAAAATGGTGTGAAATACTTATCGATCCCGTTAACGGGATTGCAGCCCTAAGAAGTTTTCACCCGCGGTAACCTTCAACTGCATAGCATATAATTGTTTTTGTTCAGGCAATGTGTCACGGGTGTGCGTACTGGTAGCAAAGTCAGGTGCAGGAGAGAAGAGAGTTGTGAAGAGGCGCACACATGATTTAGGCAGGAGCAAACAGCAGACGGATGCAACTGCGTCAAAACCTCCAGCAAAAATGGCAAAAGTGCAAAGCGCGAAAAACAGTCACAAAAGCTATAGTTACCAAATAAACATACTTCGTGAAAAAAACACGGAACATGGAAAACCAGGCTGGCGCGTCACATAAAACACGTAACACAAAACAATTCAACACAAGGACATGGGGGGGAACAGAGCTATAGTTACCAAATAAACATACAATGTGATTAGGGAATGTAAACCAGGTGTGCGGGAAACAAGACAAAACAAATGGAACAATGAAAAATGGAGCGGCGATGGCTAGAAGGCTGGTGACGTCGACCGCCGAACGCCGCCCGAACAAGGAAAGGAGCCAACTTCGGTGGAAGTCGTGACACAATGTCGGAAGTGTAACTTTCTTGTAGCTGTCAAATCGGCAAGCAAGGGGCTCCCAGCATTAAGCTGTTGATACACTAGACCTGTCAAACTCAACTATGGACCGCAAAGCCACTTCCACTGCATTTTTTCATAGTTGCCCTCTAATCAGGAACTGATTAAGATCTGGGACACCAGGTGGGTGCAATTAATTATCATGTAGAACAGAAACCCAGAAAGCTCTGGACCTCATAGGATAAGAGTTGAATACCCCTGCACTTCAAGGTGTGCCTTTCAAGAGGCTGTGCGTGAGAATGCTGTACCCCCACAGAATACGGTAATATACTGTATTTTAGGAATTTGACAAACCTTGTCCTGAAACTCTGCAGTAACTTACTGGCCAATTGCTGCCAGTAATTTACTGTAATAAAGAACAAAGTACCAATAGCGCATTGCTGGAGTGCCCAAAAACTTCTGAACAGTGTATTGTTGTTTCTCACTCATTAACATATTTTGAGGTGTGTCTTCTAAGAGGCTATATTTGTTTCAGCTGTTAGTGAGTGTGCTGGACCAATTTATGTGATACACTATATAAGTATGTGGACACCCCTTCAAATTAGTGGATTCAGCTACTGTATTTCAGCCCCACCCGTTGCTGACAGGCATGCAATCTCCATATACAAACATTGGCAGAAGAAGAGCTCAGTGACTTTCACCATGGCACCGTTATAGGATGCCCCCTTTCCAACAAGTCAGTTCATCACATTTCTGCCCTGCTAGAGCTGCCCCGTTCAACAGTAAGTGCTCTTATTGTGAAGTGGAAACGTCTAGGAGCAACGAGGCCTCAGCCGTGAAGTGGTAGGTCACACAAACTCACAGAACTGTACTGCAGAGTGCTGCAGCGTATAAAAACCATCTGTCCTCAGTTGCAACACTCCCTACTGAATTCCAACCTGCCTCTGGAAGCAACATCAGCATAATAACTGTTCGTCAGGAGTTTCAGGAAATAGGTTTCCATGGCCGAGCAGCCGCACGCAAGCCTAAGATCACCATGCGCAATGCCAAAATACGTCTGGAGTGGTGTAATGTCGCCGCCATTGGACTCTGGAGCAGTGGAAACATGGTCTTTGGAGTGATGAATCACGTTTCCCATCTGGCAGTCTGACGGAAGAATCTGGGTTTGGCGGATGCCAGGCGAACACTACCTGCCCCAATGCATAGTGCCAACTCTAAAGTTTGGTGGCGGAGGAATAATGGTCTGGGGCTGTTTTTCATGGTTTGGTCTAGGCCCCTTAGTTTCAGTGTTGGAAAAGCAGGTGTCCACATACTTCTGGTAATGTAGTGTATGTGGTAGCATTTCCATAACAATTAAATGTATATTTGACAGGTCTAGTGAATCACCCACCAAAATTGGACCAAGCAGCGTGAAAGGAGGGAACAGCGCTTTGTGGAGGAATGGACCCGGGAAAAGGATGAGTGGAGAACAACCTGGGAAGAGATAGACAGGTGGGCGATCGATCCAGAGAAAGTGCCGGAGCCCGCCTGGGATTCGCTGGAGCAGTGCGAGGAGGGTTACTGGATAATGGAGTTGGAGAAAGGAGCACGATGGCGCGGTAGGAAGCCCTCGAGGAAACGCCAAAAGTTTATTGGTGAGGGGCACATGGGGAGTGTGGCGAGTTCAGATAGGAGACCTGCGTCAACTTCCCGTGCTTACCGTGAGGAGCCGAAGAAGGAACCAGAGCCAGTCGGGCTGATATTGGAGGTGAGCAATGGGAATGATACAGAGACTGTAAAGGATTTAATGGGGAGTTTGGAGGAGAGTGAAATGAGGGAGCTGCTGTGTTGGTGTTTGAGGCACAACATCCACCCGACAGAGCGTGTGCGGGATGTGATGTTACCTGAGTCAGCTCTCCATACTCGTCCTGAGGTGTGTGCTAACCGGCTGGGAATGACAGTGCCAGTCCCACGAACCAGGCCTCCTGTGCGCCTCCCTAGTCCTGCACCTCCTGTAACAGCCCCACGTACTAGCTCTCCTGTGGCAGCCCCTCGTACCAGTCCTCCGGTTCCGGTACCACGCACCAGGCCTATAGTGCACCTCGACAGTCCAATACGCCCTGTTCCTCTTCCCCGCACTAGCCTTGAGGTGCGTGTCCCCAGCCCGGTACCACCAGTTCCGGCACCACGTACCAGGCCTATAATGCGCCTCGGCAGTCCAGTACGCCCTGTTCCGCTTCCCTGCACTAGCCCTGAGATGCGTGTCCCCAGCCCGGTACCACCAGTTCCGGCACCACGCACCGGGCCTACTGTGCGCCTCAGCCGGCCAGAGTCTGCCGTCTGCCCAGCGCCGTCTGCGCTGTCCATCTGCCCAGCGCCGTCTGAGCTACCCGTCTGCCCAGCGCCGTCTGAGTCTGCCGTCTGCGCTGTCCGCCTGCCCAGCGCCGTCTGAGCTACCCGTCTGCCCAGCGCCGCCTGCGCTGCCCGTCTGCCAAGCGCCATCTGAGCTGTCCGTCTGCCCAGCGCCGTCTGAACCGCCCGTCTGTCCGGAGCCGTCAAAGCCGCCCGTCTGTCCTGAGCCACTAGAGCCGTACGTCAGTCAGGAGCCGCTAGAGCCGTCCGTCAGTCAGGAGCCACCAGAGCCGCCCGCCAGTCAGGAGCCGCCAGTGCCGCCCGCCAGTCAGGACATGCCAGAGTCGCCAGTCAGCCAGGAGCTGCCAGAGCCGCCAGTCAGCCAGGACCTGCCAGAGCCGCCAGTCAGCCAGGACCTGCCAGAGCCGCCAGTCAGCCAGGACCTGCCAGAGTCGTCAGTCAGCCAGGACCGGCCAGAGTCGTCAGTCAGCCAGGACCTGCGAGAGTCGTCAGTCATCCAGGACCTGCGAGAGTCGTCAGTCAGCCAGGACCTGCGAGAGTCGTCAGTCAGCCAGGACCTGCAGAGTCGTCAGTCAGCCCAGACCTGCCAGAGTCGTCAGTCAGCCAGGACCTGCCAGAGTCGTCAGTCAGCCAGGACCTGCCAGAGTCGTCAGTCAGCCAGGACCTGCTAGAGTCGCCAGTCAGCCAGGAGCTGCCAGAGCCGCCAGTGCCGCCATCCAGTCAGGAGCTGCCAGAGCTGCCCGCCAGTCATGAGCTGCCCGCCAGTCATGAGCTGCCTTCCAGTCATGAGCTGCCCTCCAGTCATGAGCTGCCCTCCAGTCCGGAGCTGCCCCTCAGTCCGGAGCTGCCCCTCAGTCCGGAGCTTCCCCTCAGTCCGGAGCTGCCCCTCAGTCCGGAGCTGCCCCTCAGTCCGGAGCTGCCCCTCAGTCCGGAGCTGCCCCTCAGTCCGGAGCTGCTCCTCCGTCCAGTGGCGTCCTCTAGGATAGTCTTCAGTCCGGGACTCGCTGTAAGGGTCCTCGCTCCAGAGGCGCCACCAATTGACTATGGTGGAGTGGGGTCCACGTCCCGCACCCGAGCCGCCGCCGTGAGAAGGCCCACCCGGACCCTCCCCTTCTGTGTCAGGTTTTGCGGCCGGAGTCCGCACCTTTTGGGGGGGGGGGGTACTGTCACACCCTGGCCTTAGTTATCTTTGTTTTCTTTCTTATTTTAGTTAGGTCAGGGTGTGACATGGGGGATGTATGTGTTTTGTATTGTCTAGGGTTTTTGTATGTTTATGGGGCAGTGTTCGGTCTAGGTATTTGTATGTCTATGGTTGCCTAGATTGGTTCTCAATTAGAGACAACTGTCTATCGTTGTCTCTGATTGGGAGCCATATTTAGGCAGCCATAGTCATTAGGTAGTTTGTGGGTGATTGTCTATGTCTTTACGTTAGTTGCTTGTGTCTGCACTTTCGTTTTATAGCTTCACGGTCGTTTGTTGTTTTTGTATAGTTTGTCAGTGTTCGTTTCGTGTTCGTCTTTGTTAATAAAAGAAGATGTATTGTTATCACGCTGCGCCTTGGTCCTCCTCTCTTCCACAATACAACGATCGTGACAGTCCTGAGCACTCTGGAACACGTTTTCATCAAGATCTCTCTGTACTTTGCTCCATTCATCTTTCCTTCGATCCTGACTACTCTACCAGTCCCTGCTGCTGAAACACATCCTCACAGCATGATGCTGCCACCACCATGCTTCACCGTAGGGATGGTAACATGTTTCCTCCAGACATGACGCTTGGCATTCAGGCCAAAGATTTCAATCTTTGTTTCATCAGACAGGAGAATCTTGTTTCTCATCGTTTGCCTCGCCTGGTTCACCAACTACCTCTCCGATAGAGTTCAGTATGTCAAATAGGAGGGCCTGTTGTCCAGACCTCTGTCAGTCTCTATGGGGGTGCCACAGGGTTCAATTCTCGGGCCGACTCTGTATACATCAAGGATGTCGCTCTCGCTGCTGGTGACTCTTTGATCCACCTCTACGCAGACGACACCATTCTGTATACCTCTGGCCCTTCTTTGGACACTATGTTAACTAACCTCCAGATGAGCTTCAATGCCATACAACTCTCCTTCCATGGCCTCCAACTGCTCTTAAATGCAAGTAAAACTAAATGCATGCTCTTCAACCGATCGCTGCCCACACCTGTCCGCCCGTACAGCATCACTACTCTGGACGGTTCTGACTTAGAATATGTGGACAACTACAAATACCTAGGTGTCTGGTTAGACTGTAAACTCTCCTTCCAGACTCACATTAAACATGTCTAATCCAAAATTAAATCTAGAATTGGCTTCCTATTTTGCAACAAAGCATCCTTCACTCATGCTGCCAAACATACCCTCGTAAAACTGACCATCCTACCAATCCTCGACTTCGGCGATGTCATTTACAAAATAGCCTCCAACACTCTACTCAGCAAATTGGATGCAGTCTATCACAGTGCCATCCGTTTTGTCACCAAAGCCCCATATGCTACCCACCACTGCGACCTGTATGCTCTCGTTGGCTGGCCCTCGCTTCATACTCGTCGCCAAACCCACTGGCTCCAGGTCATCTACAAGTCTCTGCTAGGTAAAGCTCCGCGTTATCTCAGCTCACTGGTCATCATAGCAGCACCCACCCGTAGCATGCGCTCCAGCAGGTATATTTCACTGGTCACCCCCAAAGCCAATTCTTCCTTTGGCCGCCTCTCCTTACAGTTCTCTGCTGCCAATGACTGGAACTAACTGCAAAAATCTTTGAAACTGGAGACTCTTACCTCCCTCACTAGCTTTAAGCACCAGCTGTCAGAGCAGCTCACAGATCACTGCACCTGTACATAGCCCATCCAATCTACCTCATCCCCACACTGTATTTATTTATTTATCTTGCTCCTTTGCACCCCAGTATCTCTACTTGCACATTCATCTTCTGCACATCCTACCATTCCACTGTTTAATTGCTATATTGTAATTCCTTCGCCACCATGGCCAATTTATTGCCTTACCTCTCTTATCCTAACTCATTTGCACATGCTGTATATAGATTTTTCTACTGTATTATTGATTGAATGTTTGTTTATTCCATGTGTAACTCTGTGTTGTTGTATGTGTCGAACTGCTTTGCTTTATCTTGGCCAGGTCGCAGTTGCAAATGAGAACTTGTTTTCAACAAGTCTACCTGGTTAAATAAAGGTGAAATAAAATGGTCTGAGAGTCTTTAGGCGCCTTTTGGCAAACTCAAAGTGGGCTGTCGTGCCTTTTACTGAGGAGTGGCTTCTGCGTGGCCACTCTACCATAAAAGCCTGATTGGTGGAGTGCTGAAGAGACGGTTGTCCTTCTGGAAGATTCTCCCATCTCCACAGACAAACTCTAGAGCTCTGTCAGACTGACCATCGGGTTTTTGGTCACCTCCCTGACCAAGGCCCTTCTCCCCCGATTGCTCAGTTTGGCCGGGCGGCCAGCTCTAGGAAGAGTCTTGGTAGTTACAAACTTCTTCCATTTAAGAATGATGGAGGCCACTGTGTTCTTGGGGATCTTCATTGCTGCAGAAATGTTTTGGTACCCTTCCCGAGATCTCTGCCGCGACACAATCCTGTCTCGGAGCTCTACGGACAGTTCCTTCAACCTCATGGCTTGGCTTTTGCTCTGACATGCACTGTCAACTGTGGGACCTTATATAGACAGGTGTTTGCCTTTCCAAATCAATCAATTTAATTTTCCACAGGTGGACTCCAATCAAGTTGTAGAAGCAGCTCAAGGATGATCAATGCAAAGGGGATGCACCCAAGTTCAATTTTGAGTCTTATAGTAAAGGGTCTGAATACTTATGTAAATACATTATTTATGTTTTTTATTTGTCATAAATTTGCCTATTTTCACTTTGTCATTATGGGTTATTGTGTGTAGATTGAGGATGGGGGAAAAATACAACCATTTTAGAATGAGGCTGTAACATAACAAAATGTGGAAAAAGGGAAGGGGTCTGAATACTTTCCCGAATGCACCATATACCTGCTGTAAACTGTGTACATGACAAATAAACTTTGATTTGATTTGATATCAATCCTTTTTATTTTGTTTCATGATTTTCAAGTTGAGCATCATTATTTTTATATAGCCTATACTCTCTTTCTGAACTTTTAACGCTGGTCGGCCAGCTGTGGCTTTGTGACAATGATAACAAGAGCAGCTGCATTCCGATTTGACAGGTCCAAAGCATTACACCTCTAACCTTGCCTAAACAAAAACAACTATATGCTATGCAGTGTGTTGTTTATCTCTGGCTCAAAATCAAAGGATTGAATCTAAGCTTATGAGAATTTATGAATGGTTTTCTCCTTTGCCACATCCTTTGTTTTCAGTAGTATTTTTTTATATTCTGAAGGTGTTTATTTCTACTACCGTGTGGTGGGAAACATTGTAGATCAGACTCAGATGTACACGACTGGTACAGTGTAGTCTGCCCTTGTCATTTTCATTTGTCCACATTCACCACTGAGATAAATAGAGAGCTTCACAGACGAGAAACGTCACCGACTAAAATGCACTTGTTCACACCTGTTCATATTCCTTCCAGTGCTGGGGGTATTGTGTTATAAAAGTAACGCATTACGTAATCACATTATTTTCATGAGTAACAGAGTAAAGTCATGCTTTTTCAAATTGGTAATATTATTACAGGTACTTTGTCAAACCACGCATGCGTTACTTTCAGAATAATATCTCTTCCAGGCGAGTGTTTACATGATGCAATCTTGATTTGTTTCCTCATTTCGTTCTCGAGCGAATCAGAGAAAGGCTGTTTGGAGAAATGTCATGACAGCTTCTGTCCCTAGAAATGAGGGCTCACCTCTCATCCGTGCCATTGATCGCTTCTGTGATAGCAAAGCTCATAGAGGGCCTTCCCATCTAGTGGCAAGTGTGCCCTTTATACATCTCTACGGGTCCGTGTATGTGTGGTCTATAAGCAGAACTGGCGGCTTTGAGATAAAGATTTTGAATGAAAAGATAGGAAATCTGTACAGATGTTTGGCTGAGAGTATATATGGCTAATTTAGCAGCTTGTAGACTAGCACAAGAAAGCACCTAAGTTAGTAAGTAGCCTATCATTGGTAGAAGACGTACGGCTCGCCTTGCTCCCTCTGACAGTCAAACAAACTATGAGATAAAAACAAAATGTCTTTAAAGTAATGCAAAGTAATATAACTAGTAATATAACATGTTACTTATCACACATAGAAATATTGTAAAGTAACATGTTACTTTTTCAAGTAACTAATCCCAACACTTATTCCTTCGCATACTCAGTGTTATGCATGAGAAATTGGTGAGAAGGTCAATTTGAAGAACAGTCTTGACCACAGAAAAAAGTATAACTTTGTAATCGTGACAACTTCTTAAGGATCCGCTCCTTTTTTACATTTTTTCCTGAAATTACATACCCAAATCTAACTGCCTGTAGCTCAGGCCCTGAAGCAAGGATTTGCATATTCTTGGTACCATTTGAAAAGAAAACACTTTGAAGTTTGTGGAAATGTGAAAGGAATGGAGGAGAATATAACACAGATGTGGTAAAAGATAATACAAAGAAAAAACCAATGGTTCTTTTGTATTTTTTTGTACCATCATCTTTGAAATGCAAGAGAAAGGCCAAAATGTATTATTCCAGCCCATGTGCCATTTAGATTTTGGCCACTAGATGGCAGCAGTGTATGTGCAAAGTTTTAGACTGATCCAATGAACCATTGTATTTGTTCAAAATTGTGTATCAAGACTGTCCAAATGTGCCTAATTTGTTTATTAATAACTTTTCATGGTCAAAATTGTGCAATCTCCTCAAACAATAGCATGGTATTATTTCACTGTAAAAGCTACTGTAAATTGGACTTGCAGTTAGATTAACAAGAATTTAAGCTTTCTGCCAATATCAGATATATCTATGTCCTGGGAAATTTTCTTGTTACTTTCAACCTCATGCTAATCACATCAGCCTACGTTATCTCAACCGTCCCATGGACGGGACACCGATCCCTCTTCTGAAGCATTTAAGGGTCCCCACCCACCCACCCACTTACACACCCATCAACACACACCAGTAACATACTGCAGCATACCACAAGGTCGAATTTTGGCGGGTGAATTTTTATGGGGAAAAGAGCTAACAATCCTACAATTCTTCACGTTGTCATGGAGCAAAGATAAATATTTTCAGATTTAGAGCTAATCTCGTGCTATTTTACACATTTTGCCATGAAGCTGAGAGACAATTTTCCTCTTTTAAAAATGAATTTACTGCAATACTACACATATTGCCAAGGGGTAGAGAGAAAAATGTGCACTTTTATAACTAATTGTATGCTATTCTAAACATTTTGCAATGGGGCTAAGATAATTGTGCATTTTAAAGCAAATTTCCTGCTATTCAATACATTTTGCCATGAGAGAATGTTTCAGTTTTGCAGTTTTACAGCACATTTTGTGACGTAGCTTATTATGTGTTCATATTCTATCTGGGGAAGGGGTGGGGGGGCGACTTCCAGTGCAAGGTGTGTTACGCCACACACACACACACACACACACACACACACACACACACACACACACACACACACACACGCACACACGCACACACACACACACCACGCTCCCCACAATAAAATGTCAAAAAGAAATGTCCTTGTTATCTCTTTTCTGCAATAATCCACACATCTCTTGAACCTCTGACTGATAAGGTAATCTCCCTGTGTCCCTCAGTTGGATCCAAACAGTTTTTAATTAATACAGCAACATGGATACAGCAGTTCTCTAGTTTCAAGGTATTCTGGCTAGAGCAAAATAACTACAGTTTGCTTTACTTTCAACAGGACGTTAGAGACATTTTTATCCAAAACAGGACAGTACATTCTGATTCATTCAGCCATTGTATTGATATACTGTGGTAAACAGTTGATTTTTATGACCAGAAATACAAAATCACAAAGTTAAGACGTCAACGAATATTGAGAAAACTAAAGTAGTTCAAGAAGAAAATCAACAGCATCAAAATGCAGTGCAGAACACAGCTCTACTTGAACACAATAAGAGGCCAGGGCACAGTATGAGAAATCCAATCAGACACTCCAATCTTGAGAGATGTATTAGTGCCCTGCCAAGATTCCCGGAACAATAGATAATTGAGGTCATCAAGAATTCTCTCCATTTTGAGGCTTGCAGGCAGGCAGGCAACACTGAGTGTTGTTTAGTGTTTAGCTCGTAGTCTAAGATTACAACTAAAGGATCCTTACTGGTGTCCATTAGGATGGCAATCATTTCACAATGGATAGAATCGACTCCCCCATCATCCATGGGATGTCAATCTGTTTCTAACCTCTAAAGGTCTAAGCCTTTGGGGGGAATTTGAATTTTAAGACCCCTGGAGGTATCACCCCAAAGTAATATATTTGATATAATATTGAATTTGGCCAATACTGCTAAAGCCCATAGAAATTTAATAACACATTCATAAATGGCAAAACAGACAGTCCAAAAGTAAATCTGAAGGAATAAGGTTTTGAAGGTCTGGGATCTAGGAATATAAGAAAACTCAGGAAATATTTTTGTTTTTTGGACACATATTTAACCCCTTTTTCTTGTTGGCACAAAACTACCTCCATACTTCCATAATTTATTAAAAACAGTACCAGGTTACCTTCAGATGAGTCCAGTGACACTTAGTAGGGTCATTTTAGTTTGTATCCCAAACGGTTTGGATGCTGCAGACATAAGTTGGCACATCGGTGGGACCAACTTCAGACGATTCCCGTGTGCAAAACATAGAATGCCATTGTGTTTGTGAGAGCCTCCCCTTTCCATGCATTCAGACTCTCAATTTGGAGATTGCCCCATTTTGAGAATTCTTGGTTGGTGAGCTGACCCCAGACCTCAAAAGGTTTCAAAAAGATAAAGACATTCAAGTATTATATTATTAGCTATGTACAGTATTTTTGCTTTGTGCAAATAATTGTAGTACGAACGGTTGGGGGGAGATAAATAAACAGATAAATATTCGCGGTATTTACAATATTGTTTGTGCTCCCCTGGTTTCCTTTTTCTCATTGCAACAGGCCAAAAATCTTTCTGCTGTGAATGCACATTGCGGTATTTCGCCTAACATATATCAGAGTTTATCAAGGACAACAACCTCTCCCTCAACATGATCAAGACAAAAGAGATGATTGTGGACTACAGGAAAAGGAGAACCGAGCACACCTCCATTCTCATCGACAGGGCTGTAGTAGAGCAGGTTGGCGTTCACATCACCAACAAACTAACATGGTCCAAGCACACCAAGACAGTCGTGAAGAGGGCACGACAAAACCTATTCCCCCTCAGGAGACTGAAAAGATTTGGCATGGGTTCTAAGATCCTTAAAAAGGTTTTACAGCTGCACCATCGAGAGCATCCTGACGGGTTGCATCACTGCCTGGTATGGCAACTGCTTGGCCTCCGACCGCAAGGCACTACAGAGGGTCATGCATACGGCCCAGTACATCACCAGGGCCAAGCTTCCTGCCATCCAGGACCTCTATACCAGGCGGTGTCAGAGGAAGGCCCTAAAAATTGTTAACCAGCCACCCTAGTCATAGACTGTTCTCTCTGTTACCGCACGGTAAGTGGTGCCGGAGCACCAAGTCTAGGACCAAAAGGCTCCTTAACAGCTTCTACCCCCAAGCCATAATACTCCTGAACAGCTAATCAAATGGCTACCCAGACTACTTGCATTGCCCCCCCCTACGCTGCTGCTATTCTCTGTTATTATCTAATTACCTCGACACCAGTGCCCAGCACATTTACTCATTGACTCTGTACCGGTACCCCCTGTATATAGCCCCGCTATTGTTATTTACTGCTGCTCTTTAATTATTTATTATTCTTATCTCTTACATGTTTTTGGTATTTTCTTAAAACTGCATCTTTGGTTAAGGGCTTGTACATTTCACTGTAAGGTTGTATTCGGCGCCTGTGACAAATACCATTAGATTTGATTTGATCAATGTATCAATTCTTAGTGCACTCTGAAAAATAATGGGTTGTTTGGTTGACCCAACTGCTATGTTGGAGGATTTTGGTCACTTAGTTGGGTTGTTCTCTTTCAAACTGCTGGGTTATTGATGCTGGGTGCTGGGTTATTGGTGCTTGGTTATTGAGATATGTGGGTCAGATCAGAAGACTGAAGGCTTTACATTTTAGGGGCATGGCTTTCAGATTTTTAGGCACCTTGATCGTACATTTCATTCTTGATGTTTAGGCCAAGGTATAATTCATTGTGTGCTCTAGGGCAACGGTGTGTTGATATCATTTGTTGTCCTGGCAACTGGACCTTTTTTGGAACACCATTACTTTTGCCTTACTGAGCTTCACTGTCTGCGCCCAAGTCTGACATAATCTGTGCAGAAGATTAAGGTGCTGCTGTAGGCCCTCCGTGGTTGGGAATAGAAGCACCACATGATCTGCAAACAGTAGACATTTGATTTTTGAGTTCAGTAGGGTGAGGCCGCGTGCTGCAGACTGTTCTAGTGCCCTCGCCAATTCATTTATAAACACTGTGTGAGTATACAAAGCATCAAGAACACCTACTCTTTCCATGACATAGACTGACCAGGTGATTCTCCAATCACATTGAGCTGTTTTCTGAAATGTTGTTCCTTCTTTTTTTGTTTCTTTTTTTTGTACTGTTTTAGTGTCTCTCTCTCCAGCATCCTGTCCACTGCCAACAGCAGAAACACTTTTAACAGCAGGGTAACACATTAAATGTACACTCTGACAATTGGTTTCTTTGTGGAACATTTCAACTCCTCTTCTTTGACCGCAAGTTTTTTTTGCCAGCTACCATGACATTCTGATTTCCCTCGGATGTCTCCGATAAAAAATGTACATCTTCATATTGTTTTCTCTCTCCGCCAAGGAAAGGAAGCCATACTGTTCACAACACTTCAAAACGCCGCATCCCAAATGGAACCCTATTCCCTGTATAGTGCACTACGTTTGATCAGGGGCACTATATAGAGAATAAGTTGCCACTGAAATGTAGACTCCCCGGAAGGAATTGTGTATCATAATCATTTAAAGACTTCTCATACCGTCATTATCCCTACTTTCAGGATAAAAGCAGTAATTGCTAAAGACGCCGACAGCTTGTTTTGTGTGACTTTGAAATTATCTCTGTCAGTCGTCTTAATGTTTTCTGTGCTAGGGGATATGTTGAGGGACTTAAAGTGTGTGTGTGTGTGTGTGTGTGTGTGTGTGTGTGTGTAAGTGGCCTTGTCCTTCAGACGCTCTCGCTTATCTCCTCACTCCACACCTTAAACACTTAACACGGATGTTAGTGTAAGTGATCGATCCACATAGCTGTCCATTCCAAGGCTTTGAATTTCTTCCTCTGAACTTCTGTGTTTTACCCACATGCAATGGTTCATATCCTATCCTATAGGCAAAACCTTGGTTGGATTAGTGTGTTTCTTAATCAGAAAAAGCTTCTCATCAAGGTTATGATGTTCTACTACACCTAATGCTGACAAAAAAACATTCTGTTTTTATGTCTTTCGTTAATTGTAAATATACAGTAAATGAATAAGGAATTTAGAGTTTAGACAAAGCACCTCTAGTTCCACAAAAGCATAGTTTTGTTTCAAGCAGTTTACAAGGTCATGAAAAATCTATAGCAATTTTTCTTTACAGAACATCAACGTGAGGAAGAACTGTGCAAAACGAAATATTTTTTATACGAAAAGTTCTGGTAAAGTTTGTCAAAAAGAACCAGTATGATGATTAAAGTTTTATGCTTTTAGCAGTTGAGTGGTTGAGCACAGATCTCTCTCCCCACTCACCAATCTCAGTCCGTGATCTGCATGACAAACATGTCATTATGCTCATTGGCAAAATAAGCAAATCCCTCCTCCTCAAATCAAATGTTATTTGTCACATGCACCGAATACAACATGCACCAAATACAACCTTATCATGAAATGTTTACTTACAAGCCCTTAACCAACAATGCAGTTCAAGATATAGAGTTAATAAAATATTTACTAAATAAACTAATGTAAAAAAATATCAAACAAAAGTAACAGGAGATTTACAACAACAATGAGGCTATATACAGGATGTACCGGTACCGAATCAATGCACAGGCGTACAGTTTAGTTGAGGTAATTTGTAAAGTGACTATGCATGGCTAATCAACAGCGAGTAGCAGCAGAGTAAAACAATAGGAGGGTTCAATGTAAATAGTCCAGGTGGCCATTTTATTTTATTATTTATTTTATCAGCAGGCTTGGGGGTAGAAGCTGTTAAGGAGCCTTTTGGTCCTAGACTTGGCGCTCCGGCACCACTTGCTGTGCGGTAGCAGAGAGAACAGCCTATGACTTGGGTGACTGGAGTCTTCGAGAATTTTTTGGGCCTGTCTCTGACACCGCCTATTATATAGGTCCTGGATGTCCGGAAGCTTGGCCTCAGTAATGTACAGTGCCATACACACTACACTCTGTAGTGCCTTACGGTCAGATGCCGAGCAGTTGCCATGCCAAGGAGTGATGGAACCGGTCAGGATGCTCTCGATGGTGTAGCTGTAGAAGTTTTTGAGGATCTGGGGACCCTCACCAAATCTTTTCAGTCTTCTGAGTGGGAAAAGGTGTTTTCGTGCCCTCTTCATAGCTATCTTGGTGTGTTTGGACCGTGATAGTTTGTTGGTGATGTGGACATCAATAAACTTGAAACTCTCGACCCGCTCCACTTCAGTTACCGAGGGCCTGTTCGGCCCTCCTTTTCCTATAGTCTGCGATCAGATCCTTTGTCTTGTTGTCACATTGAGAGAGAGGTTGTTGTCCTGGCACCACACTGCCAGGTATCTGACCTATAGGCTGTCTCATCATTGTCGGTGATCAGGCCTACCACCGTTATGTCATCAGCAAACTTAATGATGGTGTTGGAGTCATGCTAAGCCACGCAGTCGTGGGTGAACAGGGAGTACAGGAGGAGACTAAGCATACACCCCTGAGGGGCCCCAGTATTGAAGATCAGTGTGGCAGATGTGTTGTTGCCTACCCTTCCCACCTGGGGGTGGCCCTTCAGGAAGTCCAGGATCCAGTTGCAAAGAGAGGTGTTTAGTCCCAGGGTCCTTAGCTTAGTGATGCGCTTTGTGGGCACTATGGTGTTGAACTCTGAGCTGTAGTCAATGAACAGCATTCTCACATAGGTGTTCCTTTTGTCCAGGTGGGAAAGGGCAGTGTGGAGTGTGATTGAGATTGCGTCATCTGTGGATCTGTTGCGGCGGTAAGCGAATTGGAGTGGGTCTAGGGTTTCTGGCATTATGGTGCTGATGTGAGCAATGGCCAGCCTTTCAAAGCACTTCATCACTACCAACTGTTACGGGGCGGTAATCATCATTTAGGCAGGTTACCTTCACTTTCTTGGACACAGGGACTATGGTGGTCTGTTTAATCCATGGCATCTGGTTGGGAAATGTACGTACGGTCACTGTGGGAACGACGTCGTCGCTGCACTTATTGATGAATCCTGAAACATATTGGTTCCTCCTTTAAAAGTTGTGTCACACTGTGGCACACCTTGCGTGCTGCTGCAGCATTCTGTGGCACGTCATTTAATTTTCAGCCATTTTTTCTGTTACTGCTAGTTTGACCACCAGAGGGCATCTTTGAGAAGCATTTGATAGAAGCATTTTGTATTCCGTATTGGCATTACCAGAGAAATTAAAACATTTTTTGTAATAACATAGTATATGGGATTGATTTCAAGAAATTTGGCTGAAGTAATTTGATTCATATTATGGTGTTTCTATTCAGAGAACAACGAAACCCTCAGGGTTTCCGCTGTACAACGCGACGGTCGGGAGTAGTCTACAGGATTGGAAGATTCTAAATTGTTTGCCTTCATTTGTTCCAATATTTCTGTATCAGTGACATTTATTCCCATAGTAATTGGTTATGGATCCATAACTAAATCAATATCTGCATTTTGAAAGAGTATTTTTTGATCATTCTTTTATTAACGAAACGCGTTTATTTGTTTATTAGGCTACTGTGCAGTCTAGAATACATACTGTAGTAAATATGGGAAAGTGCCTAATTTCTTACTTAAGGGAGAGCAATCCTTGTCTGTACTACAGAATGCTGGGTACGCGAGAGACCGGTGTTATTTCATAGTTGGGATGTCTTCACTATTATTGTACAATGTTGAAAATAGTAAAAATAAAGGAAAATCCTGGAATGAGTAGGTGTGTCCAAACTTTTGACTGGTACTTGCTTAATTAATTTGATTAACATTATGGTTCTATTCCATGAAAAATGAAAAACCCTCTGGGTTTCCAGAGGAAGGACTGAGTGATGATGGCATCTCAGGTAAGCAGCACTGGGCGTTCTTCCGTCCAACTTTTACATAGCTACTGTAGTAGTTAGCTCCTACAATTCAGTATCGGTTCATAACATTCTACTATATTACATACATACATACCATAGAATGATAAATCATATGCAATTATTATTCTCAAGCTAACCAAAAGCATTTAGCTATGAACGCCTGTTCTCGCCATTTTCAGTTGACTTAATCTAACTTTCTTTCATGGCAACTCATAAGCAGGCCATGTTATTTGTTTCATAGTCGATATATAATCATATTTCATGACAGTGTAACGGTTAGCTTTTTTACATAAGGATGAAAGAACAGAATGTGTCTGTCAGGGAATGCTATTCTGATATGTCAGATGAAGAGTTAGACCAGAAAGTCAGTGCGATTAAGGCAAGGATGCCCCATGCTGGCTTTAGAATGGTTAAAGGAAGTCTCAGAGCAATGGGCCATCATGTACAATGGCGAAGAGTTAGGGAGTCTTTGCAGTGTGTAGATGGTGCAGGTATCATTGCATATTTCCTATCACCTAATGAACAACCACAATACCGGTCTGGTGTTAAGCTTTCTGTGCTGTATTGACGTATCCTGAAAATGACATCTGCTGCTTTAGATTGAACGGTCATATCTCAGTTATTGTTTTCATATCTACAAAAAATAAGCAATTTTCTTTACTTTCAGAGAGCGAGCTGATCAAGGGGTCGAAAATGTAGATATTACCAGATGTTCACTGTTCGAGGAACAGGCCGTGGAAGCTTTATTGCTGGCAAAAGTGTCCATAACCAGAGGTAATTAAACTGTTCTGTGTTCATTTTCTCTCTTCCTCTCCGCCTGTCTTGTTGTACATGGAACCTGTCTCACATGCATTAATTTAAAAAAACGTAAAATGTCAGCTGCTAAATTTCAGATTTACACCACATAAACACAGCCATTTTCTATATATATATATATATTTATTTTTTTCCCCCTTTTCTCCCCAATTTTCGTGGTATCCAATCGCTAGTAATTACTATCTTGTCTCATCGCTACAACTCCCGTACGGGCTCGGGAGAGACGAAGGTCGAAAGCCATGCGTCCTCCGAAGCACAACCCAACCAAGCCGCACTGCTTCTTTAACACAGCGCGCCTCCAACCCGGAAGCCAGCCGTACCAATGTGTCGGAGGAAACACCGTGCACCTGGCCCCCTTGGTTAGCGCGCACTGCGCCCGGCCCGCCACAGGAGTCGCTGGAGCGCGATGAGACAAGGATATCCCTACCGGCCAAACCCTCCCTAACCCGGACGACGCTAGCCCAATTGTGCGTCGCCCCACGGACCTCCCGGCCGCGGCCGGCTGCGACAGAGCCTGGGCGCGAACCCAGAGACTCTGGTGGCGCAGTTAGCACTGCGATGCAGTGCCCTAGACCACTGCGCCACCCGGGAGGCCCAACACAGCCATTTTCACTGGACTATCTGTTGCTATCTGTTGCTGCCAAGTCATGATTTCCCTGGGGGTTAGCCTTGCAAAATCCAAGTGGTGAGACACATAGCCCTCTATATTTAAATGTTTCAGATACACTCTGATACGTGTCTGCGTCACATACAGTATCTTCTATTGACATTATCTTCTATTGTTTGTCCTCATGTGTCTGTTTTTCAGCATAAAGTACTCTGTAGACACTTAGTGTGGACACCAGGTGAGACCACACACACACACTATAACAGTCTCTCTCCTTCACTTCATCCCTGTCCCCCTTCTCCCTAAATCCTCTAGGTTATATCAGCTGTTTTGGTGAACCCCTCCCGCATCTGAACTGGCTGACACAGAGGGCACAGCATGATCATAGGTGAGAGGTCACTTTGTCGGGTCAACAGGAAGTATGATTA
The DNA here is from genome assembly GCF_016432855.1 of Salvelinus namaycush. Classification (NCBI taxonomy): domain Eukaryota; kingdom Metazoa; phylum Chordata; class Actinopteri; order Salmoniformes; family Salmonidae; genus Salvelinus; species Salvelinus namaycush. Next base: position 32,424,536 of record NC_052314.1, on the reverse strand, counting down.
AAGAGATGCTTTACATTTAAATACAGATAGAGATGTAGTAGTCCCAGAGTTAATGATCCACGGTCAGTTTTGCATTTCACGTCCTGATGATTATGATGACTGACCGTGTTAGAATTTTAAAAAACAAAGCTTAATCATGCTCTCTATCTATCTGTCTCTCGTCTGCAGGTATGTTTTGATGTGAGAGAGGAGCCAGTCCCGTCTTCGCCATCTCACCCACTCTTAATTAAGATAGCCTTCGGGCCAACTGGGGGCCCAAGGCTGGTTAGGAAACACCGCTAGAGAGACTTTAATTGTGATGAACTGAGAGAATATTAGGGTAGCACTGTAATTCATTAATCATATGCTGTCTGCCTCTGCTCTCACCTCTTTCCGTTTCTGTCTTCTACACCTTGTCTTTCCTCCTTGTTTTATAATGCACAACATATGTGCATTAAAGTACCGATTGAACTTGTATTTATAATATAATATTACAATTATCATAATTATAATGCATGTATTATGTATTTATAACACCCGGATAATGAAATTCTTTCAATAAAGGGTTTCATATTCTCCACTGGTTGAAATTAAGTATCTCAATAAAATACTATCCTGTGTCCTCAGATTAATGCAGATGAAGGGAGTTAGATATGCATAGTTCTTTTCTGTATATATGAATTACAAATCAGCCTTTACTTAAATCATGTTTCTGTAGCTATGCAATAGACTAATGTGTAATCATTGATGTCCCAGGAGCAGGAGTGGTAAACACTGTTGAAGTGTACTGTATAATTGTAATACATTCATGCAGACACATCATCATTCAAAGAATGGAGTTTGATACGACTGAAAAACAATGTCTCAGAGATTCATTCCTGAACCGCACCTTTATTTGCCAAGGAAGAGTACGTTATCAGTGAATATATTCAATGTACAGGCTACAATGTGGGGATCTCATGCGTAGTAATAACTACAGTACATGTATATAGGACTTGCATCCTTGGTACAATAAAGTTATCATATTTTACTCTATCCATAGGCTACATTAATGTCATTCAGACTTGAAGTTGATACAACTATGACAGGTGAGGTTCATAGATAGGTTCTGAACTAATATTCATACCAAATGTTTTAGGGTCCATACACAGATCGGCTACATACTGTAGCTAGCTACACATCCATAGGCATACAGTTATTTTTTATCCTCCACTACACAATAAGCAAGTAAATAGTTAGCTAGCTATGTTACTTCAGCTGCATTGCAAGGCAAGCTTACACAATTGTACGTTCAATGTGCAGTAAATGCTTTAGCTAGCTAGATTCTTTACATCCACTGTTTCACAAGACAACAGCCTGGTTTGCTGGTTTTCTCAAGAGTCCCTAAAACATGAAACAACACGAATTACAATTAATTCTCATGTCATAACACTAGCTAGCTAGCTGGCTAATTTTAGCTAGTCAGATAACTTGCTAAATAGCGATTTAAAAAAAATTCACTTAGTGACAAAAAAATATGCACAAATGTTTGTCTCTACATTAACTAACATATTCCTCTCAATTGTACATGTTTTGCTTGACTCGTTATGACTTTATAACTACTTACATTTGGTTCCGCCGTAATGTTTTGACAGCCATCTTCACCCAGGGATGGGTGGCTTGCATCAAATTTGTCATTGATATGATTGGTCCTATAAAAACCTTGGGACCCAAATGCATAATGAGTGCTCTAACTCCCCCTTGTGGTGGTCTGGAGCAATGAAGCCGTGACGCTGGGTACCTCTAAGTCCCACGGTGCAAGCTCGCAACTTTTAAAGGAGGAACCACTGTAGGTATTACAGACTCAGCCATTTAGAGGTTGAAAATGTCATTGAAGACACTTGCCAGTTGGTCAACACATGCTTTGAGTAAACGTCCTGTTAATCCATCTGGCCCTGCGGCTTTGTGAATGTTGACATTTTTAAAGGTCTTACTAGCATTGGCTATGGAGAATGTGATCACACAGTCGTCCGGAACAGCTGGTACTCTCATACATGCTTCAGTGTTGCTTGCCTCGAAGCAAGTATAAAAGGCATTTAGCTCCTCTGGTAGGCTCGCGTCACTGGGAAGCTCGCGGCTGGGTTTCCCTATGTAGTACGTAATAGTTTTCAAGACGGTGTAGTAGGATTCAATCTTAGTCCTGTATTGACGCTTTGCCTGTTTGAAGGTTCATATGAGGGCACCGCGGGATTTCTTATAAGCGTCCAGATTAGTATCCTGCTCCTTGAAAACGACAGTGCAAGCCTTTAGCTCGGTGCAGATGTTGCCTGTAATCCATGGCTTCTGGTTGGGAAATGTACGTACGGTCACTGTGGGAACGACGTCATCGATGCACTTTTTGATGAATCCTGGAACATATTCCAGTCTGTGCTAGCAAAACAGTCCTGTATTGTAGCTTCCGCGTCATCTGACCACTTCCGTATTGAGCGAGTCACTGGTACTCAAGTATATAAAAACTTTTACCATCACTATCACCCTTTCCAATCCAACCCCACTTCATGAGGACACAACACAATGGCCACCACATTAATCAGCTAACCGAGGCTAATTTTGTCGGAGCATGGAACAGGGATTTACATTTGGAAGAGAAATAAAAGAGAAGTTGCCAGCTTGGTTAACAAACTGTGTGATTAGAGGGACCTGGGCATCTCAGTCAATTAATGCGAAGGCTGTTTGGCCCACTGAGACATAGGCTTCTCTCTCCTCCCAGTTAGTCAGTCAGTCAGTTACTGTCTGTGGCCCAAATGGCACCCTATTCCCTACATAGTGAACTACTTTTGGCCAGAGCCATATAAGCCCTGGTCAATGTAGTGCACTATATAAGGAATAGGGTGCCATTTGGGACGCAGCCCGAGTCGGTCTCACTCTGTAGGACTTCTACATATCAAAACTGGCTTGGAATGAAGTACTTCTACCCCATAGCATTGTCAGCTAACCTTCAGGAGAGCATAGGGATTATTAGAAATTATAGAAAGTGGGCTATTCAGTCAGTGTACGAAGAGTCTATTCAACAACTTCATTTGAGTAATCTGTTGTAGATGAACCATTGTTTGCTATGCATGAGTACACTGAGGAGCTGAGTCACAACTTAATATTCTCCTTTCCTTCATATCAATACATTTCCAAAGTAGCAACGTGCCCGCAAAACTAACCTGCGCATGGGTTGCACTAACTTTCACTTATTATATTTTTGTGAAGAATTTGAGGTACAGTTTTGCTGTTATTTGTTGTTTAATCATACATTGTTGGCAGTTTACCTGAATCAATTTTTACAAAACCATAGTCATAGATCGAAACGCATATTGAAAGGGAACACTAGGAGGATTTATTGGGAGGGATGTCTCCATCCTTTTTTAGCTTCTGCCCAGCACCACTACAGCAAGAACAAACAGGGCCCATAGCCTCACCTCTCAGCACCACACAGCCATGTCTTTCCCTCAGATCCATCACAGAAAGAGAGAGGAGAGAAAGAGAGAAGCAGCCATACAAACACAATCACAACAACAAACTGCAGGGTGCAATGAAGAAAGAGACGCTTGAAATGCAGGTGGCAGAGATTGAGATGCTCCATCTCCCTCCCTGAGCAGTGGAATGCACCCAGAGGACAATCTGAGAAAGGTGCAGGATGGAGTGTGACCAGATGAAACGTCTGGCCTCCCTGTTGGAGTCATGAGATTGGATTCCCTGCTCGCCCTCCTGCATGCTACAAGCCCACAGAATAACACTGGCATTTGTAGAGTCGCGGGGACAAGGCGACAGAGGCCAGGTAGCGCACGATACAAAACATTGGAGGACAGATTAAAAAGGCACAGAGGGAAAAGTGGAGAGTAGAAGAGAAGAAAAGTGAAGATAAGAGGGAGAAGAGAATAAAGAGTCGAGTGGAAAATAAAAGAGAAGAAAGGAGATGAGAAAAGAAGAGGAAGCACTGTGAATCCATTTCACTGTGTCTGTGGAGGCAGAGCAGAGCCAACCTGGAATGGGATGAGGTATTACTTTGTGGATGAGAGCTCTGTAATGATGCTACACTGTGGTTTAAAGACTCACTTGGCCAGGCCTCACTTTGTTCTCCTGTTCTGAGAGGAAGCCATTGCTAAACACTGTCTGTGTCCCAAATTGCAACCTATTCATTATTCAGTGCACTACTTTTGTCAAAAGTAGTGCACTATATAGGGAATAAAGTGCCATTTGGGATGTAGTTGTAGCTAAATGTAGCTTTGCTTCATAACATTTCTCAGTTGTCTTCCAATGTTTAGAACTTCAAGGATAAGTAAAAGACAGTAGTTACTATTGGGAATGAATATTGAGATGAATATCAAAGCAAGTGAGCTTAGAAGCATATAAATCAGAAAGCTCAAACATTAGGCATTACGCTGTACAATAAAATAAGAATGTTATTACATAAGCGAGCAAAGTGAGGGAGAGACCCTCAAACTCTAACCCTGACAAATTTCACTGGCTCTTTATTCCCTCTCTGAGGGAGCAAAACTCTCAGCTCTTAGCTACACATTTTAGAGGATACAGTAGAAGAGACTTCAGAGATAATATGAGTGCGTCCAAAATGGCATCCTATTTGCTACCTAGTGCACTACTTCTTACCAGAGCCCTATACTCCCTGGTCAAAAGGTAGTGCACTATGTAGAAAATAGGGTGCCATTTGGGACACACCCTATGATGCATTAGCCCCAGGGGAAACAACCTGCTGTATATTGAATTTGGCCTTTACTGCTGTAGCCCATAGAAACACATTGAATAACACATTCATAAATGGAAAAAAAAGACAGTCAAAAATGTATCATAAGTATTAGGGGTTTGAAATGTCCATATTAAACATATTCAACTCCCTTTTATGGGGGCACAAAACTACTTCCATTCAGTTTTTAATCCGGTACCGGGTTACCTATGACAGTTGTGGGGGTTGTAGAACAAAATGGAGAACACCATCGTGTTCGTGAGAGTCTCCATTTTCCATAGAGGGGTTATATTAATTAGCCCAAACGGTTCGGACGCTACAGAAAGAAGTTGGCACATTGGCGGTTCCGACTTCACACAAGTCTCGTTGTTTGTGAGAGCGTAGGGTTCTATTTGGGATGTGGTGGATTGAGGAGCAGCACATACAAAATATTTCTAGCTTAAACAGACAGATTTTGATGTTTTTTTATTTTAATTTTGTTAATTGATTCTAGAGGGTTAAAATTGTCCAAAATAAACAAAAATAGCTTCTTAGCGTGGGGCAAATTCTCAAGCAAGAATTTTGCTATGACTGTCTTAGTGGGGAGGGGAAAATGTAAAATGTGCTATTATTGGCAGAGTGGTTTTGAACTCTCATTCTTATTAGTCTTATTGGTGTAATTTACCGCATGGTGTGTATGCTATGCTTGTAATCGTTAAAGACTGGGGAGTGTTTCAGTATAAAAAGAAACGGAATGGAGCTCAGCACAGGCAAATCCTAGAGGAAAATTTGGTTCAGTCTGCTTTCCACCAGACAGTGGGAGATGAATTCACCTTTCAGCAGGACAATAACCTAAAACACAAGGCAGAATCTACACTTGAATATCTTACCAAGAAGACAGGGAATGTTCCTGAGTGCTTGAAAATATATGGCGTAACCTGAAAATGGTTGTCTAGCAGTGAACAACCAATTGTATGGAGCTTGAAGAATTTTGAAAATAATAATATGCAAATGTTGCATAATCCAGGTGTGGAAAGCTCCTAGAGGCTGACCCAAAAAGACTCTGTAATCACTGCCAAAGGTGATTCTAACATGTATTGACTTACAGGGTTAAATACTTATCAAACAAGATACACTGAGTGTACAAAACATTAATTAAGGACACCTGCTCTTTCCATGACAGACTGACCAGGAGAATCTAGGTGAAAGCTATGATCCGTTATTGATGTCACTTGCTAAATCCAGTTCAATCAGTGTTGGTGAAGGGGAGGAGACGGGTTAAAGAAGGATTTTAAAGCCTTGAGACATTGATTGTGTATGAGTGTCATTCAGAGGGGGAATGGGCAAGACACAATATTTAAGTGCCTTTGAACTGGGTATGGTAGTAGCTGCCAGTTTGTGTCAAGAACTCCAACACTGCTGGGTTTTTCACACTCAATAATGTTCTGTGTGTATCAAGAAGGTCCACCACCCAAAGGACATCCAGACAATTTAACACAACTGTGGGAAGCATTAGTAGTCAACATGGGCCAGCATCCCTGTGGAACGCTTTCGACACCTTGGGGGATGCTACTCAATATTAGAAAGGTGCCCTTAATGTTTTGTACACTCAATGTATATTAGTGTTTTATTTTTCAAAGAAAGAAGACAAGTAGGTGGCCAGTACATTGCAATAAACTTTAGTGAACTATTAACAGAAAATACACTTAGCAAAAATATCAACGCAACATGTAAAGTGTCGGTCTCATGTTTCATGAGCTGAATTAAAAAGTCGCCACAATTTTCCATACACACAAAAATCTAATTTATTTAATATTTTGTGGACAAATGTGTTTATATTCCTCTTAGTGAGCATGTCTCCTTTGCCAAGATATTCCCTCCACCTGACAGGTGTGGCATATCAAGAAGCTGATTAAACAGCATGATCATTACACAGGTGCACCTTATGCTGGGGATAATAAAAGGCCACTTTAAAATATGCAGTTATGTCGCACAACACAATGCCACAGATGTCTCAAGTTCTGAGGGAGCATGCTGACTGGCATGTTGACTGCAGGAATGTCCACTAAATCTGATGCCAGAGAGTTTTATGTTCATTTCTCTACCACAAGCTGCCTCCAACGTTGTTTTAGAGAATTTGGCAGTACATCCAATCGGCCTCACAATCACAGACCACGCGTAACCACTCCTGTCCAGGACCTCCACATCCGGCTTCTTCAAATGTTGGATTGGGGGGGGGGGATGCTGAGGAGTATTTATGTCATTTCAATTGACTGATTTCCTTATATGAACTGTAACTCAGTCAAATCTTTGAAATTGTTGCATTCATATTTTTTCCAGTATATTTACCAAAGAATGCATATCGGAGCAGTCAGCATAGTGCAGCAGGACGCACAACTGCAAAGCCTTTCGTCTTCCTCAGGCAGTGTTCTCTGTTTCAATTTTTTATACATCTTTTACAAATTGTATAACTTTTCTTCCACTTTGGCATTACAGATTATTTTGTGTAGTTCATTGACAAAAAAATAACAATTACATCCATTTGAATCCCACTTTGTAACACAACAAGATGTGTCACGACTTCCGCCGAGGTCGGTCCCTCTCCTTGTTCAGGCGGCGTTCGGCGGTCAACGTCACCGGCCTTCTAGCCAACGCTGATCCACTTTTCATGTTCCATTTGTTTTGTCTTTGTTGTCTACACACCTGGTTTCAATTCCCCCATTACATGTTCATTATTTAACCCCCATGTTTGTGTGCGTGTTTGTTCTATTTGTTCAGGCTGTTACTGACGGCTGGTATTTTGTTGTCGGGTTTTGTTATTATGCCCGTTTATTTTCTTGGTACCGGTATTGTTCCCTTCCCGTATTGTATTTATACTAGTGTTTTCTTGTATTAAATACCTTGTCCACGCATCTCAGCTCTCCTGCGCCTGACTCCATTCACCAGTTACCCCCAGCCTTGACAGAAACACGCACCCCTTGGAATGAAGTCAGCAGGAGCAGATGCCCCTGCAGTAGGGGTTGAGGAGCGAGTCCAGCAGCACGCTGCTACGCTACAGCATCTCGGCAGTGCCATGGATTGCGTTCTACAAACCATGGAGCGCTGGGAGAGAAGAGGAGTTCCTCCAGCGTTTCCACCAGTACCACCAGTCTCACCATCACTCACCTCTCCTTCACCCGGGCCCAGTGGGATTCGGCTCGCCCTCCCAAGGGAGTATGATGGAACGGCAGCGGGTTGTCAGGGGTTCTTGCTCCAGCTAGAGCTCTACTTGGCAACTGTCCACCCGGCTCCTTCGGGCCGTGAGAGCGTGGCCGCCCTCGTCTCCTGCCTCTCAGGGAAAGCCCTGGAGTGGGCCAATGCCGTATGGTGGGAAGAAGTAGTGGTGTTGGACCACTTCGAGGATTTCACCCGCCCCTTCCGCTTCCACCTGAAGCAGGGGACGAGGAGCGCACAGGAGTTCGCGTTGGAATTCCGGGCCCTGGCTGCCGGCGTGGGATGGAACAACAGGGCCCTGATCGATCACTACCGGTGCAGTCTGCGCGAGGACGTCTGTCGGGAGTTGGCCTGCAGGGACACCACTCTCACATTCAACCAACTGGTGGACCTGTCCATCTGGCTGGATAACCTGCTGGCTACCCACGGATGTCCAGATCGGGGTCTGTCGGTTCCATCCCCCAGCACCACCACTCCGACGCCCATAGAGCTGGGAGGTGCTGCACTTAGGGAGACCGGAGGAGGGGCCATTCCATGCACCATCTGGGGCCGCAGAGGGATAACCTGCTGGCTACCCGCGGACGTCCAGATCAGGGTCTGTCGGTTCCATCCCCCAGAGGAACCTCCCCAGCTCCTACCGGCACAGATGGTGCATGGAACGGCCCCTCCTCCGGTCTCCCTAAGTGCAGCACCTCCCAGCTCCATGGGCGTCGGAGCGGTGGTGCTGCACTTAGGGAGACCGGAGGAGGGGCCGTTCCATGCACCATCTGTGCCGGTAGGAGCTGGGGAGGTTCCTCTGGGAGTCGAGGCAGCAGGCAGGGCACTCTCTTATCACCCCAGGTGAGTCGGCACCAGGCTCACCCAGAGCACCCTATTGCTCACATGTTTTTGTTTATTAATTTTCCTGAGTTTTCCCCGCATTCCTAGCATAAGGCGCTCGCAGATTCAGGCGCAGCTGGGAATTTTATAGACAGATCATTTGCCCATTGTTTAGGGATCCCCATTGTTCCTGTGGATATGCCCTTCCCTGTGCACGCCCTAGATAGTCGACCCTTAGGGTCAGGGCTAATTAGGGAGGCCACCGCTCCACTGGGCATGGTTACGCAGGAGGGTCACAAGGAGAGTATCAGTCTCTTCCATTTTTGATTCTCCTGTGTTTCCCGTGGTGCTGGGCCTACCCTGGTTGGCCTGTCATGACCCCACTATTTCGTGGCAACAGAGGGCTCTCACGGGGTGGTCACGAAAGTGCTCAGGGAGTTTTTAGGCGTTTCCGTCGGTGCTACTACGGTGGAAAGTCCAGACCAGGTCTCCACCGTGCGCATCCCCTGTGAATATGCCGATTTGGCTCTCACCTTGTGTAAAAAGAAGGCGACTCAATTACCACCCCATCGACGGGGGGATTGTATGATACATCTCCTGGTAGACGCAGCACTTCCCAGGAGTCACGTGTATCCCCTGTCGCAAGAGGAGACGGCGGCTATGGAATCATATGTTGCCGAATCTCTGGGGCAGGGGTACATTCGGCCCTTCACTTCATCTGCCTCCTCGAGTTTATTTTTTGTGAAGAAGTAGGATGGAGGTCTGCGCCCGTGCATTGACTATCGAGGCATCAACCAAATCACTGTGAGGTACAGTTACCCGCTACCTCTCATAGCCTGTGCGATCGAGTCAATGCACGTGGCGCGCTTCTTCACAAAATTGGATCTCAGGAGCGCTTACAACCTGGTGCGTATCCGGGAGAGGAACGAGTGGAAGACGGCATTTAGCACCACCTCAGGGCACTATGAGTACCTCGTCATGCCGTACGGGTTGATGAATGCTCCATCAGTCTTCCAGGCCTTTGTAGACGAGATTTTCCGGGATCTGCACGGGCAGGGTGTAGTGGTGTAAATCGACGACATTCTGATATTCTCCGCTACACGCGCCGAGCATGTGTCCCTGGTGCGCAGGGTGCTTGGTCGACTGTTGGAGCATGACCTGTACGTCAAGAGTGAGAAATGCCTGTTCTTTCAACAGTCCGTCTCCTTCCTAGGGTACCGCATTTCCACTTCAGGGGTGGAGATGGAGAGTGACCGCATTTCAGCCGTGCGTAATTGGCCGACTCCCACCACAGTAAAGGAAGTGCAGCGGTTCGTAGGGTTTGCCAACTACTACCAGAGGTTTATCCGGGGTTTTGGTCAGGTAGCGGCTCCCATTACCTCACTGCTGAAGGGGGGGCCGGTGCGTTTGCAGTGGACAGCTGGGGCAGACAGGGCTTTTGGTCACCTGAGGGCTCTGTTTACCTCGGCTCCGGTGCTGACTCATCCGGATCCCTCTTTGGCGTTCATAGTGGAGGTGGACGCGTCCGAGGCTGGGATAGGAGCCGTGCTCTCTCAGCGCTCGGGTACGCCACCAAAGCTCCGCCCCTGTGCCTTCTTTTTGAAGAAGCTCAGCCCAGGGGAGCAAAACTATGATGTGAGGGACCGGGAGCTGTTGGCTGTCGTTAAGGCCTTGAAGGCATGGAGACTTGGCTTGAGGGGGCTAAACACCCTTTTCTCATCTGGACGGACCACCGCAATCTGGAGTACATCCGGGCAGCGAGGAGACTGAATCCTCGTCAGGCAAGGTGGGCCATGTTCCTTACCCGTTTTGTTTTCACCCTGTCCTACAGACCAGGTTCCCAGAACGCGAAGGCAGACGCACTGTTCCGAATGTATGACACAGAGGAGCGGTCCATGGATCCCACTCCCATACTCCCGGCCTCTTGCCTGGTGGCACCGGTAGTGTGGGAGCTGGACGCGGACATCGAGCGGGCGTTACGTACGGAGCCCACTCCTATCCAGTGTCCAGATGGGTGTCTGTACCTTCCGTCTGCTGTCCGCGACCGTTTGATCTATTGGGCCCACACGTCACCCTCCTCTGGTCATCCGGGCATTGGTCGGACAGTGCGCTGTCTTAGTGGGAAGTACTGGTGATCCACCTTGGCTAAGGACGTGAGGGTTTACGTTTCCTCCTGCTCGGTGTGCGCTCAGTGCAAGGCCCCTAGGCACCTACCCAGAGGGAAATTACAACCCTTACCCGTTCCACAATGGCCGTGGTCACACCTGTCGGTGGACTTCCTGATGGATCTTCCTCCCTCACAGGGTAACACCACGATCCTGGTTGTTGTGGATCGGTTTTCTAAGTCCTGCCGTCTCCTCCCTTTGCCCAGTCTCCCTACGGCCCTACAGACTGTGGAGGCCCTGTTCACACACGTCTTTCGGCACTACGGGGTGCCTGAGGACATAGTATCTGATCGAGGTCCCCAGTTCACGTCATGGGTCTGGAGGGCGTTCATGGAACGTCTGGGGGTCTCGGTCAGCCTTACCTCAGGTTTTCACCCCGAGAGTACCCTCAGGTGGAGAGAGTAAACCAGGATGTGGGTAGGTTTCTGAGGTCTTATTGCCAGGACCAGCCGGGGGAGTGGGCGGCGTTCGTGCCCTGGGCAGAGATGGCCCAGAACTCGCTCCGCCACTCCTCCACTAACCTCTCCCCCTTCCATTGTGTACTGGGGTACCAGCCGGTTCTGTCGCCTTGGCATCAGAGCCAAATCGAGGCTCCTGCGGTGGATGATTGGTTTAAGCGCGCTGAGGAGACATGGGACGCCGCTCATGTAGCTCAAAAAAGCTAGTAGCGCCAGTCCCACCTACTTCCGGCGCCGACCGAGATGGCCGCCTCGCTTCGCGTTCCTTGGAAAATATGCAGTATTTTGGTTTTTTATGTGTTATTCCTTACATTGGTACCCCAGGTAATCTTAGGTTTCATTACATACAGTCGGGAGGAACTACTGAATATAAGAGCAACGTCAACTCACCACCGTTACAACCAGGAATATGACGTTCCCGAAACGGATCCAGTGTTTTGCCTTCCACCCAATACAATGGATCTGATCCCAGCCGGCAACCCTATGCGACGCCGTAAAAGGGGCAAACGTAGCGGTCTCCTGGTCAGGCTTCGGAGACGGGCACATCGCGCTCCACTCCCTAGCATACTACTCGCCAATGTCCAGTCTCTTGACAATAAGGTTGATGAAATCCGAGCAAGGGTAACATTCCAGAGAGACATCAGAGATTGTAACGTTCTCTGCTTCACGGAAACATGGCTAACTCAAGAGACGCTAACGGAGTCGGTGCAGCCAGCTGGTTTCTTCACGCATCGCGCCGACAGAAACATACATCTTTCTGGTAAGAAGAGGGGCGGGGGTGTATGCCTTATGATTAACGAGACGTGGTGTGATCATAACAACATACAGGAACTCAAGTCATTCTGTTCACCTGATCTAGAATTCCTCACAATCAAATGTCGACCCATTATCTACCAAGGGAATTCTCTTAGATTATAATCACAGCCGTATATATTCCCCCCCAAGCAGACACATCGATGGCCCTGAACGAACTTTATCTGAATCTTTGTAAACTGGAAACCACACACCCTGAGGCTGCATTCATCGTAGCTGGGGATTTTAACAAGGCTAATCTGAAAACAAAACTCCCTAAATTCTATCAGCATATCGATTGTGCTACCAGGGCTGGTAAAACCTTGGATCATTGTTATACTAACTTCCGCGACGCATATAAGGCCCTCCCCCGCCCTCCTTTCGGAAAAGCTGACCACGACTCCATTCTGTTGCTTCCAGCCTACAAACAGAAACTAAAACAACAAGCTCCCTCGCTCAGGTCTGTTCAACGCTGGTCCGACCAATCTGATTCCACGCTTCAAGACTGCTTCGATCACGCGGATTGGAATATGTTCCTCATTGCGTCCAACAACAATATTGACGAATACGCTGATTCGGTGAGCGAGTTCATTAGAAAGTGCATTGACGATGTCGTACCCACAGCAACGATTAAAACATTCCCAAACCAGAAACCGTGGATTGACGGCAGCATTCGCGTGAAACTGAAAGCGCGAACCACTGCTTTTAACCAGGGCAAGGTGACCGGAAACATGACCGAATACAAACAGTGTAGCTATTCTCTCCGCAAGGCAATCAAACAAGCTAAGTCCCAGTATAGAGACAAAATAGAGTCGCAATTCAACAGCTCAGACACAAGAGGTATGTGGCAGGGTCTACAGTCAATCACGGATTACAAAAAGAAAACCAGCCCCGTCGCGGACCAGGATGTCTTGCTCCCAGACAGGCTAAATAACTTTTTTGCTTGCTTTGAGGACAATACAGTGCCACTGACACGGCCCGCTACCAAAACCTGCGGGCTCTCCTTCACTGCAGCCAAGGTGAGTAAAACATTTAAACGTGTTAACCCTCGCAAGGCTGCAGGCCCAGACGGCATTCCCAGCCGCGTCCTCAGAGCATGCGCAGACCAGCTGGCTGGTGTGTTTACGGACATATTCAATCAATCCTTATCCCAGTCTGCTGTTCCCACATGCTTCAAGAGGGCCACCATTGTTCCTGTTCCCAAGAAAGCTAAGGTAACTGAGCTAAACGACTACCGCCCCGTAGCACTCACTTCCGTCATCATGAAGTGCTTTGAGAGACTAGTCAAGGACCATATCACCTCCACCCTACCGGACACCCTAGACCCACTCCAATTTGCTTACCGACCCAATAGGTCCACAGACGACGCAATCGCAACCACACTGCACACTGCCCTAACCCATCTGGACAAGAGGAATACCTATGTGAGAATGCTGTTCATCGACTACAGCTCAGCATTTAACACCATAGTACCCTCCAAACTCGTCATCAAGCTCGAGACCCTGGGTCTCGACCCCGCCCTGTGCAACTGGGTCCTGGACTTCCTGACGGGCCGCCCCCAGGTGGTGAGGGTAGGTAACAACATCTCCACCCCGCTGATCCTCAACACTGGGGCCCCACAAGGGTGCGTTCTGAGCCCTCTCCTGTACTCCCTGTTCACCCACGACTGCGTGGCCATGCACGCCTCCAACTCAATCATCAAGTTTGCGGATGACACTACAGTGGTAGGCTTGATTACCAACAACGACGAGACGGCCTACAGGGAGGAGGTGAGGGCCCTCGGAGTGTGGTGTCAGGAAAATAACCTCACACTCAACGTCAACAAAACAAAACAAAGGAGATGATTGTGGACTTCAGGAAACAGCAGAGGGAGCACCCCCCTATCCACATCGACGGGACAGTAGTGGAGAAGGTGGAAAGTTTTAAGTTCCTCGGTGTACACATCACGGACAAACTGAATTGGTCCACCCACACAGACAGCGTTGTGAAGAAGGCGCAGCAGCGCCTCTTCAACCTCAGGAGGCTGAAGAAATTTGGCTTGTCACCAAAAGCACTCACAAACTTCGACAGATGCACAATCGAGAGCATCCTGTCGGGCTGTATCACCGCCTGGTACGGCAACTGCTCCGCCCACAACCGTAAGGCTCTCCAGAGGGTAGTGAGGTCTGCACAACGCATCACCGGGGGCAAACTACCTGCCCTCCAGGACACCTACACCACCCAATGTCACAGGAAGGCCATAAAGATCATCAAGGACAACAACCACCCAAGCCACTGCCTGTTCACCCCGCTATCATCCAGAAGGCGAGGTCAGTACAGGTGCATCAAAGCAGGGACCGAGAGACTGAAAAACAGCTTCTATCTCAAGGCCATCAGACTGTTAAACAGCCACCACTAACATTTAGCGGCCGCTGCCAACATACTGACTCAACTCCAGCCACTTTAATAATGGGAATTGATGGAAATTATGTAAAAATGTACCACTAGCCACTTTAAACAATGCCACTTAATATAATGTTTACATACCCTACATTACTCATCTCATATGTATATGTATATACTGTACTCTATATCATCTACTGCATCTTGCCATCTTTATGTAATACATGTATCACTAGCCACTTTAAACTAAGCCACTTTATGTTTACATACCCTACATTACTCATCTCATATGTATATACTGTACTCTATTCCATCTACTGCATCTTGCCTATGCCGTTCCTTACCATCACTCATTCATATATCTTTATGTACATATTCTTTATCCCTTTACACCTGTGTGTATAAGGTAGTAGTTGTGGAATTGTTAGGTTAGATTACTTGTTGGTTATTACTGCATTGTCGGAACTAGAAGCACAAGCATTTCGCTACACTCGCATTAACATCTGCTAACCATGTGTATGTGACAAATAAAATTTGATTTGATTTGATTTGTGATTTGATGTGCACCTTCAGCGGGCTGTGAGGCTCCAGAAAACCTGCACAGATCGCCACCGCAGTGAGGCCCCGGTGTTCGCACCGGGGGACCGGGTCTGGCTCTCGACCCGAAACCTGCCCCTCCACTTGCCCTGCCGGAAGCTGGGCCCGCGGTTTGTGGGGCCATTCAAAGTCCTGAGGAGACTGAACCGTATTAACCCCTCGTTCCATGTGTCTCTCCTCAGGCCCGGTGGTGGCTGGTCCACTCCAGGAGACTTAGGTGCGGGAGGTTCCTCCGCCCCCTCTGGACATCGAGGGGGCCCCGGCGTATGCAGTTCGATCCATACTGTACTCGAGGCGTCGGGCGAGGGGCCTTCGGTACCTCGTGGAGTGGGAGGGGTACGGTCCGGAGGAGAGATGCTGGGTGCCGAAGGCTCTGGGCTGTAATTGCTGCCAAAGGTGCTTAAACAAAGTACTGAGTAAAGGGTCGGAATACTTATGTAAATGTGTTTCATTTTTTATATATATTTTAAAATTCTTAACCTGTTTTTACTGTGTCATTATGGGCTATTGTGTGTAGATGAGAGGGGGGGGGGCATTTTAATACATTTTAGAATAAGGCTGTAACATAACAAAATGTTGAAAAAGTCAAGGGGTCTGAATACTTTCCGCTTGCACACGGGACACATATTAGTACTATATGTTCCAGAATGTTAAACAGTATGTTCTAAAGAAAATGGTAATAATGAGTGTGTCCCAATGAGTCTATGTCCCGGATGGCACCCTATTCTCTATGTAGTACAATCCTTTTGACCAGAGCCCTATAGGCCCTGGTCAAAAGTAGTGTACTATAAAGGCAATAGGCTGCCATTTGGACAGACCCTGAGACCATGGGGGAGACGTGTATATCAATAACAGAGGTAGTTTTGTTTAAATATTCAGAGACGTGGAGGACAAGTCATACAGGGCTTCTGGAAGTCACAGATATTGCATGTCCCAATGAATGATTCAGAAGGAATATGTTTTCAGAATGAATTAAACACAATGTGGTATACAGTACACCGAGCTGTCTAAGTGGGCAAGGGAAACAGGATAAATTCCCTTGTGTTCAATCAAAAAGTAAGAGAACATGTAATTTCACCTTAACTAAACCCAGACCAGCTTCACTACCATTATTATTATTAAACATGGAAATTAACCTATGCCTGCTTTCTCATGGAGTAAAAGAGCATACGTCAAGTTAAGTAATATAAAATAAGATTTTTTTTAAATATATGATCTCCCATCAAACTGTATGGCGTTGTTTGGTAAAAGTATTCTACTATGGTTGTTCTCCTAGACAACATTTTCCATGGGGATAAAGAAATGCAATGCAACACTGGATTTTAAATGGTTACATTGAATATTATCAAAATATGATGACAATGATTGATAATGTCACTGTCATGCAATCCAAGACCAGACATTGTATTAATACAACGAGTATATGTAACGGCTGTCGGTGGAAGAAGGTGAGGACCAAAGCGCAGCGTGGTACGTGTTCATGTTTGTTTATTTACACTGAACACTAAATACAAAAATAACAAAAGGGAAAAACCGAAACAGTCCTGAAAGGTGAAAAACACTAAACAGAAAACTACCCACAAACACAGGTGGGAACAGGCTACCTAAGTATGGTTCTCAATCAGAGACAACGATTGACAGCTGCCTCTGATTGGGAACCATACCAGGCCAAACACATAGAAGTACAAAACATAGAACAAAACATAGAATGCCCACCCCAACTCACGCCCTGACCAAACCAAAATAGAGACATAAACAAGGAACTAAGGTCAGGGCGTGACATTATCCCCCCCCCCCCAAAGGTGCGGACTCCGGCCGCAAAACCTGAACCTATAGGGGAGGGTCTGGGTGGGCATTTCACCGCGGTGGTGGCTCTGGTGCGGGACTTACCACCCTTGCAGTGGGCCCGGGACAGGCGGGCGACTCTGGCGGCTCCGGAATGGAGAGCGACGCTGGAGGCTCCGGACTGGAGGGCGACGCTGGAGGCTCCGGACTGACGGCCTTCGTTGGAGGCCTCGTGCCATCACTCCTCACTGGAGGTTTCGTGCCATGGATCCTCACTGTAGGCTTCGTGACATGGATCCTCACTGGAGGCTTCGTGCCATGGATCATCACTGGAGGCGTCTTGCCATGGAACATCACTGGAGGCTTCGTGCCATGGATCATCACAGGAGGCTTCGTGCCATGGATCATCACAGGAGGCTTCGTGCCATGGATCATCACCGGAGGCTTCGTGCCATGGATCATCACCGGAGGCTTCGTGCCATGGATCATCACCGGAGGCTTCGTGCCATGGATCATCACCGGAGGCACCGTGCCATGGATCATCACCGGAGGCTTCTTGCCATGGATCATCACTGGAGGCTTCTTGCCATGGATCATCACTGGAGGCTTCCTGCCATGGATCATCACTGGAGTGGAGAGACACACAGGAGGCCTGGCTCTGGGAGAAGGCACAGGACTCACCAGGCTGGGGAGACATGCAGGAGGGTTAGGGCTTAGCACAGGTACAGAACTCACCAGGCTGGGGAGACATGCAGGAGGCCTTGTCCTTGGCCGAGGCACCGGATGCACTGGACCGTGGAGGCGCACTGGAGGTCTCGAGCAACGAGCCTGCACAACTCGTCCTGGCTCGATGCCCACTCTAGCCCGGCAAGTGCGGGGAGCTGCGATGTAGCGCACCGGGCTATGCGTGCGCATCGGGGACACCTTGCGCTTCACCACATAACACGGTGCCTGCCCGGTCACTCTCTCGCCACAGTAAGCACGGGGAGTTGGCTCAGGTCTCTTACCTGACTCCGCCAATCTCCCCGTGTGCCCCCCCCAAAAAAATGCTGGGGCTGCCTCTCGTGCACGTTACCTCGAGCAAAGTCATTCACGTGGAGGAGATTCTAGATCAAAAGAGAGAAAAGGGTAAAAAGAATGGGTGCTGGTCCGCTGGAAAAACTGGTCACAAAAGTTCAACAGTTGGGTATTAGAGCACAATGTGGTGGAGGCATCGGGGTTTAACTTAAACCCTCATTCATGCTAAATACAACATAATTCGCGTGTACACAGGAGTGCATCATGGAACACAGCGGCTTCTACCTGACCCTCCCCAGTAATGCGTCTGCACATATATATCGTAATAACCAAAGTTCGAATTATACAACCAATTTTCCAAAGCCTATAGAGCTATCAGAGGCCTGGGGAGTAGGTTTCAGCGAGATTACATACCTCCATAGTTGGTATAATATCAAGGATAAGGACCGTGATTTTTATTGCAAAAGGATATCGGATCCTCCGAAACTTATAAAGCTTAAAAAAGGGTTCTATAGAACCGTCGACAGGATCGTCTCAGAGTTGAATGACTCCTAATCCTGAACAATATGGAAATACTCTTTATCTACAACCCTATACATAAACATGTACAAATCTCAGGGGATGATGATGGGGGTATAAAGACCAGCGGTAATTTAGCCAACATGTTACGGATGGGTCCAAATAAATGGACGTACTGTATGTGAAAGATAAATTATTCCCATTCCCTGCGGATATACATGCAGGGTTTTACAACATATTTGTGTATACCGACATCATATCCTATCAAAGGGTAGGAGACAGTTGTGTGCCCCTCCTGAGAACAGTTCATATAGAGGGAAAGGATGGTGATATAGTCACTGTTAACTACGACAAGCCACACTATGTACCTGTAAGCAAGAAATATATTGAAAACATTCTGGTTGAGCTTAAAATGGATCAGAACGAAAACATCGAATTTACTTATGGTAAACCGATTGTAAAACTCCACTTTAGACCCACCAAAACCTTTCTACATATATAATATATTATTAGTATTATATATTTTTATTTTTATAAACAGAATACAAATACATTAAAATGGTTATGGAACACAACCACCATCTCGACCCTAACCGCTATGTCTCATACTATGTTGATCAAGTGGGTAATGGGTTACCAGGCTATTATGGATCCCGACCATGCACGGTTCGAGGATAGGCGATATATTTCGTAACCTCTTTAGGATAGTTTTACCGTTTATGAAGAGAGGCCTCAGCATAGTCAAACCACATTTAAAATCAGCGGCTAAAAATATAGTACGTGAGGTTGTATCCAATGCTATGACCAGAAGGGCGTCACCAGATGCCGAGCATCAAGAAGGCTCAGGGCTTATGATGTTGTCTCGAAGACCAAAAAAGAGACCTCCGGGTATAAGGTGCAGGCCTGCCTCTAAAAAGTGGAGGTTAACCGTTAAAAGAAACTCAGTAAGTCAAAGACGTGGTAAAGTGAGGGGGTCTAGACCAAAAACGAGAAAAAGAATACTCGGAAGTATTTTCGAAAAGAACAAGCAACATGGCTCTTTTACACCGCATGTCCTCTGAAGCTATAAAGACAGAGCTCGATCTTTTCACGGCCCCCTTAACCCAATTTTCAATAGATAGGTCCAGTTATGTGGAGATAGCCCCACTCTCTGCCATTACAGAGAACGGTCCTATAGAATTTTTCATATCAGGCCACGATGACAACTATCTGGACCTCAACAACACCTTGGTGCATTTACGTCTAAAAGTGACCAAAAGAGATGGTACTAACTTTGCAAACAATGCCAAAGTGAGTCTCATTAATTACCCCTTGGCCACCATCTTCTCCCAAGTGGATGTGACTTTGGGTGAACGCCTAATCAGTCAAAGCAGTGCCACATACCCTTATAGGGCCATCATGGACTGTTTACTCAACTACTCCGAAGACACTCTCAAGACACAATTCAGCGCCGGGCTGTTTAGCAAGGATACTGCAGGAGTCTCTATGGAATCGATAGACCCTTCCACCATTGCAAACAAAGGACTGGAGGCACGTGCTCGCTACTGTGCCGAATCTCGAGAGTTTCATTTGCTAGGGCCGATACACTGACATTTTCTTTCAAGACCATTTACTCTTAAATTCGGTTGATTTAAGACTAAAATTAACCAGGGCCAAGGATGAGTTTTGTCTGATGTCTGCCCAAGACGGTGACTTTAGCTTAAAAGTGTTGGGGGCAACGCTTTTTATTAAAAAAGTGTCTGTATCTACGGCAGTTCGTCTGGGTCACTCACAGGCTTTGATGAAAGGAAATGCCCTTTACCCTCTCCGAAGAATTACCATGAAAACCTTTAGCATACCTGTGGGCAGTAGAATCTGCAGTCCTGGAAACCTTTTTCTAGGGCCTTTACCCCGCTACATGGTTATAGGTTTGGTTGATCACGCCTCTAATACAGGCAGCTTACATAAGAACCCATTTAATTTTCAACACTTCAATGCAGAGTATGTAGCTCTCTGTCAGGACGGACGTCAGGTCCCTGCTAAGGCTTTCCAACCTCAATTTAATAACAACATATCTGTGCGAGAATTTTACAATCTATTCCTGGCTACCGGGAGGCATCTAAAAGATCTCTCTTTACCTATTGATAGAAATGATTTTGCAGAGGGTTACACATTGTATGCTTTCAATTTATCACCTGATGATGACACCTCAGGAAATATGTCTGTGGTGTCCCAAGGTAACCTCAGGCTGGAAATGCGTTTCCGTACACCTTTAGCCTGTACAGTTAGCATGATTGTTTATGCATGCTCTGATTCAATCTTGGAAGTGAATGCCCGAAGACAGGTCTTAGTGGATTATTATTAAGGATCGTTGAGCAAAGACATGAATACCCAAGAGATGGAAGGGCTCATGAGCCGATTGATTGGAAAACAATTTTGTGGAGTGTGGGCTTGTGATGAATTACCTATTGAGAAATGGCCGGAGCGGCCGGCCATGGTTATTGTCAATACCCATTCTAAACACATGCCGGATGAACATTGGCTAGCTGTGACATTAGAAGACGAAGGAGGAAGAAAAATCTCAACTTTCCCCCCGGTTTTTCACATTTCCCCAAATCTATTAAAGAGTTTTTGACCAAAAACGGATCAAAGATGTACTACAGCATCAAACAAGTGCAAGATAACCTTTCCACTACATGTGGTCAACACTGTGTATTCTACCTATGCCAAAGAGCCCGGGGAGTTTGTTTTGAAGATGTTATGTCTCTTTATATTGATGATTTAAGAAGTAATGATAACGTTGTAGCTTGTTTTGTTAGAAAATATCAAAGTGTTCAAATATGTGTCCTTTAAGACCATGTAATCAAGGCGTATGGTCACGTCAAATGTTTCAAGAATGCCACAAATGTTAAATTGCTTACATTTTTCAAATAAAATGTATTGAATTTAATCATAGTCATTCAAAAGTCATTCAAAAGTCTAACCACCCTGAGAGATCGGGATTAGGAAAAGGTCCGGAGACGTTCAGGGAGGTAAATGAGTTATCATCATCCCTTTCATAGGGGGGAGGGTTTGTTGGGACATCTTTAGGGGTGCTGTAGCTCGTTGAAGGTTTTTGTTTTATAGCTTGAATCTGTTGACGATTCAAGCTCGGGGTACCCCCGAGAGGGGAATGTTGAGGATTGCCAGGGCCTTAAAACTTCTTTGGGATAGGGGGGAGCATTTTCACTTTTGGATGAATTGGTGCCCATAGTGAACTCCCTCCTACTCTGTAGGATATTACTATTGGATAGAAAACACTCTGAAGTTTCTAAAACTGTTTGAATTATGTCTGTGAGTATAACATAACTCATATGGCAGGTAAACTTCCAAACAGGAAGTGAGAATTCTGAGAAGGGTCGATGTGAAAGTCATTGCCTATTCAATTCCCTGTAATATATGGATCTGTCTGCACTTCATACGCCTTCCACTAGATGTCAACAGTCAGTAGAACGTGGAATGAAGCCTCTAGTGTGATGTGGGGCCGGATGGGAGCTATTTGAGTCAGTGGTCTGGCAGAATGCTAGTTCCTGGTCACGCGCGCTAGTCATGGAATGGCCATGTGCCATTACTTATACAGACATGAAGAAATGCTCCGGTTGGAACGTTATTGGATATATATGATAACAACATCCTGAAGATTGATTCTCTACTAAGTTTGACCAGTTTATTCGACTTGTAATATAACTTTTTGAAGTTTTCGTCCAACGTTTGCCTGCATCTGCGCCAGCGTTTGGACACGTGTACTACACATGCTAGCTAAAGTTGCTAATTGGACATAAGTAATGGACATTATCGAACTAAAGAACGATTTATTGTGGAACTAGGATTCCTGGCATTGCATTCTGATGAAGATAATCAAAGGTAAGGGAATATTTATGTTGTAATTTCGTATTTCTGTTGACTCCAACATGGCGGAGAAATTTTGTTAAATCTGAGCCCCGTCTCAGATTATTGCATGGTGTGCTTTTTACTAAAGTTTAAAAAAAATCTGACACAGCGGTTGCATTAAGAACAAGTGCATCTTTAATTATATGTAAAACATGTATCTTTCATCAAAGTTTCTGACGAGTATTTCTGTTATTTGACGTGGCTCTCTGTAATTACTCCGGATATTTTGGAGGCATTTCTGAACATGGCGCCAATGTAAACCGAGATTTGTGGATATAAATATGCACATTCTCGAACAAAACATAAATGTATTGTGTAACATGATGTCCTATGAGTGTCATCTGATGAAGATTATCAAAGGTTAGTGATTCATTTTATCTCTATTTCTGCTTTTGTGTGACTATCTTTGGCTGGGAAAAATGGCTGTGTGTTTTTTGGATTTGGTGGTGATCTAACATAAATATATGTTGTGTTTTCGCTGTAAAACATTTAAAAAATCTGACACAGCGGTTGCATTAAGAAACTGACGCCACCCGGGAGGTCTTCTGTCATCAGAAACCTTGTGGGCTGCCGTGGTACTTTTAAGCAAGTCAAGCATATGTGAACCCTTGACAACAGCGCCCTGAAGGATCAACTCTCCTTTGTCATTCCAAGTAGCGGTCCCCTTTGAGTCTTTTATCTTGTTCACAATGTATCTAACATTTTCCTGTTACGTGCCGGAACATGTGTCAACATGTCATGCATAACTTAATCTTCAACAGGCATTTGATCTTCAGCCGGTAAGATCGCAGGTACAGGCATTACAGGGGCTTGGCTCTCTCTAGGCACGTCATCTTTTAAAGGGTCCGGTAGGGAAAGCATTAAATGGTTGGTCTCTCTCTCACCTTGTTTTACCAAGGCCAAATACCTTTGCAAGAGGTTTGTGTATTTTTGGACCCTTTCCTAGGGGTTCAATCCTTTTCGGTTCAAAATATCCTTCATGGCCGTATCCAAATCATTTCCCGCTGTTTGTCTGATATTTTCAGGACCCTGCATTTGTTTTTTAAGTCTATCCAACTCTTGTTGAGGCACCAAGTACATTTTATTTGCCATCACCCTCTGTGTTTAACCCCCACGTCTGGCAGCAATAAGGCTGGTGATGAAGGGCACAGCTATAGTTAGCAAAGGCAGAAGAAAACCCCCAGACTGTTGTATGCTATGTCTTTTCTTTTGAAGACTGGCCCTTTTATTGGCAAAGAGTTTGATCGCGGTCTTTTGTCACTTAAATTGTTTTAATTGGGTCAGGGTGAGTGGAATGCGTCCTTTGAGAAGATTCAAAGCAATATCACATAGGGATAATATGAGATCTGAAGAACAGTGACCCAAGATGGCTTTCCATTCTTTAGCGGTAGCCCCAACTAGGCTTCTCAAGAGGGGCAGGTTTATTTTTAAACGCAGAGAAATAGCGGTTACTTTTTAGGAATGTAAGCAGCCGGCCACTCCCACGGGAACAGGCCGGTTCGGAGCCTCAGGTGTTCTGGAGTATTTGCTTTTAAATCCATGATTAAATAAGAAAATGGCGCTTTGGTAGCGTCCTCATAGCTCTCAATAAAGTAGGATTTCCTTCCCGGGTACATCTGCTGAGCTAGAGTGTTAATTTGTAGTTTGTCTCTAGGGTTTTTGAACAAAACCATGTAATTGGCGTTCAAACTAATGGTATGGCTATTTTTACCTTGGTGAAACACATTCTGCACCAAGTAAAGCACGGATAGGTTTCTATGATGAGTATATTGGTTAAAAGCTCGTGCAATTTCAGGATGTTCGCTACCTGCAAATAGCATAGCGTCCAAAACCAGCAGATTGTATTTATGAGGAGGTAAAAGTTCATCATCAGACAGGGATTCAGGTATTCCTTCAACACACTTGATTTTTATTTTCTTCAACAGTTCATCATACAAATGTTGATAACACGAATAACACCACACAATATTGTCAGGCTTCTGAGATAACACATGTTCAGAATTCTCTAAAATACTTTTTACAAAACAAGTTTAACTTTTACTTGGTACTCATCCCGGATCCGGGAGCACCCTCATCAGTAAAAAAGCTGACTAGCATAGCCTAGCATAGCGCCACAAGTAAATACTAGCATCTAAATATCATGAAATCACAAGTCCAAGACACCAGATGAAAGATACACATCTTGTGAATCCAGCCATCATTTCTGATTTTTAAAATGTTTTACAGGGAAGACACTATGTATTTCTATTAGCTAACCACGATAGCAAAAGACTCAACTTTTTTCCCCACCATTTTTTTACTGCATAGGTAGCTAGCACAAATTCGACCAAATAAAGATATAAATAGTCACTAACCAAGAAACAACTTCATCAGATGACAGTCTGATAACATATTTATTGTATAGCATATGTTTTGTTCGAAAAATGTGCATATTTCAGGTATAAATCATAGTTTTACATTGCAGCCACCATCACAAAATCTCACCAAAGCAGCTAGAATAACTACAGAGACCAACGTGAATTACCTAAATACTCATCATAAAACATTTATGAAAAATACACAGTGTACAGCAAATGAAAGACAAAGATCTTGTGAATCCAGCCAATATTTCAGATTTTTTAAGTGTTTTACAGCGAAAACACAATATAGCATTATATTAGCTTACTACAATAGCCAACCACACAACAGCATTGATTCAAGCCAACAGTAGCGATAACGAATAAACCAGCAAAAGATATAAAATTATTCACTAACCTTCTCAAACTTCTTCAGATGACAGTCCTATAACATCAAATTACACAATACATATATGGTTTGTTCGAAAATGTGCATATTTAGCGGCACAAATCGTGGTTATACAATATGAATAGTAGCCAAAATGCAAACAAAATGTCGGGAGAAATCTTGGGAGAGGCACCTAATCTAATCAATAACTAATCATAAACTTGACAAAAAAATACAGGTGGGACAGCAAATGAAAGATACATTAGTTCTTAAGGCAACCGCTGTGTTAGATTTTTAAAATTAACGTTACTACGACATACAGCGTGCGTTAAAGCGAGACCGCACCGAAATTAATGGCGGAATAATAGTTTAACATTTATCAACAGAACAACGAATTAACATCATAAATAGTTCTTACTATTTGATGAGCTTCCATCAGAATCTTGTGCAAGTTGTCCTTTGTCCAGAATAATCATTGCTCGGTTGTAGATTGTCGTCTTCAACTTTGGAATTAGCAGCAAACATTAGCCATGTGGCGAAGACGTGTCCAACTCACCATAACGCAGCACAAATAAAATACCGAAAATCGCAATATACTGATATAAACTGATATA
The DNA here is from genome assembly GCF_016432855.1 of Salvelinus namaycush. Taxonomy (NCBI): domain Eukaryota; kingdom Metazoa; phylum Chordata; class Actinopteri; order Salmoniformes; family Salmonidae; genus Salvelinus; species Salvelinus namaycush. Next base: position 32,398,855 of record NC_052314.1, on the reverse strand, counting down.
ACTCGGTTTAAAATAACTACATTATTGTAACGGAATTCCTCCTCCTCTTCATACGAAGAGGAGGAGTAGTGATTCGACCAAAGTGCAGCGGGGTGTGAATTCATAATGATTTATTAGACAAGACAAAAAACGAACTAACTTGAATAACTAACAAAATAACAAAACGGAGTAGACAGACCTGGACATGCGAACTTACATAAAACGAAGAACTCACGAACAGGAAAATGACTACACAAAAGAACGAACGTACAAACAAACCGAGACAGTCCCATGTGGCGCGACAAACACAGACACAGGAGACAACCACCCACAAACAAACAGTGTGAAAACACCTACCTTAATATGATTCTCAATCAGAGGAGATGAAAACCACCTGCCTCTAATTGAGAACCATATCAGGTACCCAAAACCAACATAGAAACAGAAAACATAGACTGCCCACCCAAAACTCACACCCTGACCAATAAACACATACCAAACAACAGAAAACAGGTCAGGAACGTGACAGAACCCCCCCCTCAAGGTGCGAACTCCGGGCGCACCCCTACAACTCAAGGGGAGGGTCTGGGTGGGCATCTGTCCGCGGTGGCGGCTCCGGCGGTGGACGAGGACACCACTCCACCACTGTCTTTGTCCCCCTCCTTAGCGTCCTTTGAGTGGCGACCCTCGCCCCCGACCAAGGTCCAGGAACCTTCACCAACGCTCCTCTAAAATAGAGGAGACAACTCAGGACAAAGAGGTAGCTCAGGACAGAGAGGTAGCTCAGGACAGAGAGGTAGCTCCGGACAGAGAGGTAGCTCCGGGCAGAGAGGTAGCTTAGGACAGAGGGACAACTCTGTACTAATGGCAGCTCCGGACTGAGTGGCAGCTCCGGACTGAGTGGCAGCTCCGGACTGAGTGGCAGCTCCGGACTGAGTGGCAGCTCCTGACTGGCTGGCGGCTCTGGCAGCTCCTGACTGGCTGGCGGCTCTGGCAGCTCCTGACTGGCTGGCGGCTCTGGCAGCTCCTGACTGGCTGGCGGCTCTGGCAGCTCCTGACTAACGGACGGCTCTAGCGGCTCCTGACTGACGGACGGCTCTAATGGCTCGGGACAGACGGGCGGCTCTAATGGCTCGTGGCAGACGGATGGCTCAGAAGGCGCTGGGCAGACGGATGGCTCAGAAGGCGCTGGGCAGACGGATGGCTCAGAAGGCGCTGGGCAGACGGATGGCTCAGAAGGCGCTGGGCAGACGGATGGCTCAGAAGGCGCTGGGCAGACGGATGGCTCAGAAAGCGCTGGGCAGACGGATGGCTCAGAAGGCGCTGGGCAGACAGATGGCTCAGACGGCGCTGGGCAGACAGATGGCTCAGATGGCACTGGGCAGACGGATGGCTCAGACGGAGCTGGGCAGACAGGCAGTGCAGAAGGCGTTGGGCAGACGGCCGACTCTGACCCGCTGAGGCGCACAGTAGGCCTGGTGCGTGGTGCCGGAACTGGTGGTACCGGACTGGAGACACGCACCTCAAGGCTAGTGCGGGGAGCAGGAACAGGGCACACTGGACTCTCGATACGCACTATAGGCCTGGTGCGTGGTACCGGAACTGGAGGTACCGGGCTGACGGCACGCACCTCAGGGCGAGTGCGGGGAGAAGGAACAGTGCGTACAGGGCTCTGGAGACGCACAGGAGGCTTGATGCGTGGTGCCGAAACTGGAGGCACTGGGCTGGAGACACGCACCACATGGAGAGTGCGTGGAGGAGGAACAGTGCGTACAGGGCTCTGAGGACGCACATGAGGCTTGGTGCGTGGTGCAGGCACTGGTGGTACTGAGCTGGGGCGAGAAGGTGGCGCCGGATATACCGGACCGTGTAGGCGTACTGGCTCCCTTGAGCACTGAACCTGCCCAACCTTACCTGGTTGTATGCTCCCCGTCGCCTGACCAGTGCGGGGAGGTGGAATAACCCGCACCGGGCTATGTAGGCGAACCGGGGACACCATGCGTAAGGCTGGTGCCATGTAAGCCGGCCCAAGGAGACGTACTGGTGGCCAGATATGTAGAGCCGGCTTCATGGCACTTGGCTCAATGCTCAATCTAGCCCTACCAGTGCGGGGAGGTGGAATAACCCGCACCGGGCTATGCACACGTACAGGAGACACCGTGCGCTCTACTGCGTAACACGGTGTCTGCCCGTACTCCCGCTCTCCACGGTTAGCCTGGGAAGTGGGCGCAGGTCTCCTACCTGCCCTAGACCCACTACCTCTTAGCCCCCCCCCAAGAAATTTTTGGGTTGTACTTGCGGGCTTTTCGGGCTTCCGTGCTAGACGCGTCCCCTCATAACGCCGGTTCCTCTCTCCGGTTTCCTCCGCTCTCCGAGCTGCCTCCAGCTGTTCCCATGGGCGGCGATTAACTCCAACTTTAGCCCATGGTCCTTTTCCTTCCATGATTTCCTCCCAAGACCAGAAATCCTGCTTCGTGCGCTGTCCGTTAACCCGCTGCTTGATCCGGGTTTGGTGGGTGGTTCTGTAACGGAATTCCTCCTCCTCTTCATACGAAGAGGAGGAGTAGTGATTCGACCAAAGTGCAGCGGGGTGTGAATTCATAATGATTTATTAGACAAGACAAAAAACGAACTAACTTGAATAACTAACAAAATAACAAAACGGAGTAGACAGACCTGGACATGCGAACTTACATAAAACGAAGAACTCACGAACAGGAAAATGACTACACAAAAGAACGAACGTACAAACAAACCGAGACAGTCCCATGTGGCGCGACAAACACAGACACAGGAGACAACCACCCACAAACAAACAGTGTGAAAACACCTACCTTAATATGATTCTCAATCAGAGGAGATGAAAACCACCTGCCTCTAATTGAGAACCATATCAGGTACCCAAAACCAACATAGAAACAGAAAACATAGACTGCCCACCCAAAACTCACGCCCTGACCAATAAACACATACCAAACAACAGAAAACAGGTCAGGAACGTGACAATTATGATGTTTTTAACACCTATATCGAATAAAATCAGAGCCGGATATATCTAACGCCTATAACGAGAGCTTTTCAGAATGCAATCCTGAGGTCTGTCTTGCGTCATGACGAACGTTGAAAAGACTGCACACCCGGTTCCAAGAGCTTTTGTACGGCCTCAGATCTACCTAGACACCCCATTCCAATTCTCACTGCTTACTGACATCTAGGGGAAGGCGTATGCAGTGCATGTCGACCCATAGATTACATGCAAATTAATAAACTGACCCTGGAACAGAGTGCCCGATTTCAGATTTCTCAATTCCTGACAGGAAGTTTGCTGCAAAATGAGTTCTGTTTTACTCACAGATATAATTCAAACGGTTTTAGAAACTAGAGAGTGTTTTCTATCCAATAGTAATAGTAATATGCATATTGTACGAGCAAGAATTGAGTACGAGGCAGTTTAATTTGGGAACGTTTTTTTACAAAGTCGAAATGGCGCCCCCCTATTGAGAAAAGGTTAACTTCTTGCGAATATAGGGGGTGCTGTTTCGCATTAGCATAATTTGCACTACAGATTAAACGGCTTCCTACTCAATTCTTGCTCGTACAATATGCATATTATTATTATTATTGGATAGAAAACACTCTCTAGTTTCTATAGCCGTTGGAATTTTGTCTCTGAGTGAAACAGAACTCAATCTACAGCACTTTTCATGATAGGGAGTCAGATTTCAAACATTTTGGCCACTGATCTGGAGTCAGTTTAAAGGTCCGTGTAAATGCTATGAAGAAACAGACACTTCTTACGTCTTCCCCTGGATGTCAGTGCGTGATGACGCTTTGAATGGAGTCGATTGCGCAATCAGGGGCTGTATAAAACAGCAAATACCGGAAGTAGCTTCCCTTTGCTGCCTGCGCCTTGCGCGCGAAGGACATCGGACTCAGCCTCCTTCCAAGCGTTAGTTTAGCCAGTAATATTTCTCCGGTCATGTTTTTACCCGTTATAGGTGTTAACAGCATCATAAGGTAGTTAATTTGAACCGTTGTATAGCAATTTATATCCTTTTAGTGCGATTTTGAGGCATTGCTTTGTTGTGCACTTTGAAGCGCTGGGCACGTTTCGGGGTCCCGGTCGTACGTTAGTGGGCATTTCGACGGACAAGTGGACATCTTTCGACCAAAAGAAGATTAGACCCAAGAAAGGATTCTTTGCCCAAGATTCTGATGGAAGAACAGCTCACAGTAAGAACAATTTATGATGATAAATCGTGTTTCTGTCGAAAAATGTTAAACGCTTACGCCGCCATTTTGTTTTGTATAGCTTCGCTTGGCGAACCCTGTATTGCACAGTAAGGATAATTTAAAAAATGTAAATCAGCGATTGCATTAAGAACTAATTTGTCTTTCGATTCCTGTCAACCCTGTATTTTTTAGTCAAGTATATGATTAGCTATTGATTAAACTAGATCACTCAAAGATGGCGACCGACATTTCCAGGCTTGTTTTGCTACTATTTTCATTGTATAACCACGGTTTTTTATGGCTAAATATGCACATTTTCGAACAAACTCTATATGTATGTTGTAATATGATGTTACAGGAGTGTCATCTGAAGAATTCTGAGAAGGTTAGTGAAAAAATTAATATATTTTGGCGATGATACGATATCGCTCTCTTTGGCTAGAATCAGTGCTCGGGTAACGTTTGCATATGTGGTATGCTAATATAACGATTTATTGTGTTTTCGCCGTAAAACACTTAGAAAATCTGAAATGTTGTCTGAATTCACAAGATCTGTGTCTTTCCATTGCTATGTGCTGTGTATTTTTAAGAAATGTTTTATGATGAGTAAATTGGTAATACAAGTTGCTCTCTGTAGTAATTCTAGTCGCTTTGGTGAGATTTGTGATGGTGGCTGCAATGGCAAACTATGATTTATACCTGAAATATGCACATTTTTCTAACAAAACCTATCCTATACCATAAATATGTTATCAGACTGTCATCTGATGAGGTTTTTTCTTGGTTAGTGGCTATCAATATCTTAGTTTAGCCGAATTGGTGATAGCTACTGGTGGAGAGAAAAAATGGTGGACAAAGAAAAATGGTGTCTTTTGCTAACGTGTTTAGCTAATAGATTTACATATTGTGTCTTCCCTGTAAAACATTTTAAAAATCTGAAATGGTGGCTTTATTCACAAGATCTGTATCTTTCATTAGGTGTCTTGGACTTGTGATTTAATGATATTTAGATGCTACTATTTAATTGTGACGCTATGCTAGCGATGCTAATCAGTGTGGGGGGGGGTGGGGGGTGATCCCGGATCCGGGGTTGAGGCTCGTTAGAGGTTAAAATGCTGTGATGTTGGTAATAGCATAATAATTGGCGTTTTGCACATAAAAGTACAGAATCTGAGGATGAGGTTATGGGTTGTTTTGGAATTTCAAGAGAGCTGCATTAGCTCTACTGTGGTACAAAACCACAATCTTGATGTTCAGAAAGTTTTCAAATTTGACTATGTCAGAGAAAGCCACCGCATCCCGTATACCTAGACCTACGGCCGTTTGGAGCTCTCTAGCCTTGTGTAACGCCGCTAGATCCGTACATCCAGGGTTGAGTAAATGTGCTAGGCCTATTGCTAAGCATAGCTTATTACCAGGATTGTGAACGTTTATGAGATATGCCCTTTCATTGCTTATGATTTCTGATTGCATGAGGCTATCTAGTTTCCTTCTCTGCCCCCCGCCACCCTGGGGTTGACGTATTATTTGCACTGCAAGCTAAATTTGATTGAACAAGTCGTTCCAGCAGGGCTATAAATTGATCAAGATCTTTGGCACCATTAGGTAAAACAAGAGATACAGTGTTTTGCATGCTATCTCCACAAATTTCCAACTGTAAGACATCACGAGGTTCACCATAAGCTGTTGCCCTGTCTAACAGTTTGTCCAGAGTATCCAATATCATCACATAAAACACCGCATAGTCAAGATTCTGATTCAGCCATGTGAAATTGAAAAACTGTCGAATCTCTGTATTGCTGAATTTATTTCGGTACACAACCCGGACACTTCTATCAAGACCATATCCCTCCTGATTTATTAGACAATTTTCCAATTCCTCAAAAACATCGTATTGCGTTTCAGACTCTTCGGACATGGGAGGTAATGGCGGGGTCTGTGTGGGGTCCTGTGTAGAAGATCTTATGCTCTCATTCATTTGGTTAATTAACAATATGAGTGAGTCAGGGATCTGGGATAACGGGTTTTCATCGGTCGTCCCGGATTCATTCATATGATTAATTCATTCTATGAGTTCGGCGGGATTCTGGGATAACAGGGTTTCATCTATCGGAATTATGTCTGTTACCCCAGCCTCATTCATCTGGTTAATTAAAGCGTGGAGTTCGGCAGGAATCTGAGATAACAGGGTTTAAACTGTCTGAATAATGTCTCTTGGCTCATCCATTTGGGTAATTAATGATGTGTGTTCTTGTGGTATTCTGGAAGGATCCATGTTACATATAGGTTTTAAGCGCCTGTATTTGCATTTTTTAATCGGATTGTTGTTTAAAACAATGAAAATAATGTTTTTTTCAGACTATGACGATACACGCCAGGTAGAATCTGGAACGCCTGGTGAAAAAAGTCTAGAGCATCAGGCATCCGCGATTCGTCAGAACAGTCAGCGTCAAAAAAGCAGAGGTAATTTAATTATATATTGTTATATATAGTATTATATCTGAAATGTATTTGACATTTTTATCTAATATATTTTATGTTTAATAACCTATTTTGTATGTATATTTTTCTTTCAGACTCCTCCCCGGCATATAACGGCACAGAAGACCATACATAACGAGAGCACGCGGAGGATTTCGGCGCACCGTACATTCCCAATAAAACACCGAAACCGGATGATTTCAACGTTTTAAATGACATTTCAGAGGTAGACGATTTTATGTTGTGCGAGGCGGTCAGCCTTCTTGATTCAGCCAGCCTTCATGATTCAGCCAATTCAGCCAATGAGCCTGAAATACAACAAGCTAGGTTTCTCATTGCCTTTTACGGGGCTCTAAAATCCAGAAAGGTTTTGCTCCACAAACGAATGGTGGCTTTACTCAAGAGGCAATACAGTCAAGATTTATCCTTCTGGCATAGAACAATGCCACGTTTGTTAACTTCTCTGCGCTACGGATCCCTTTTACGGGATCCCTTTCCTAAACAACCGCTAGAATTGCAGGGCGCCAAATGCAAAAATATTACTAAAAATATTTATAATCATGCAATCACAAGTGAAATATACCAAAACACAGCTTAGCTTGTTGTTAATCCACCTATCGTGTCAGATTTAGAAAATATGCTTTGCAGCGAAAGCAATCCAAGCTTTTGTGAGTGTAGCTTTCAATGCTACAACAGCTAGCCCCAAATTAGCATGGTCACGAAAGTCAGAAAAGCAATAAAATTAAACGCTTACCTTTGATAATCTTCGGATATTTGCACTCACGAGACTCCCAGTTACACAATAAATGTTATTTTTGTTCGATAAATATTACTTTTATAACAAAAAAACGCCATTTGGTTTGCGTGTTATGTTCAGAAAACCAAAGCCTCGTTCCGTTCGAAGAAAATTCCAAAAAGTATCCGTAATGTTCGTAGAAACATGTCAAATGTTTTTTATAATCAATCCTCAGGTTGTTTTTAACAAACATAATCGATAATATTTCAACCGGACCGTAACCTATTCAATAAAAGAGAGAAAGAAAATGGAGAGCTACCCCTCTCGCGCGCAGGAACTAATCAGAGGACACCTGACTAGTTTTGAAAAATCTCGCAAATTTTTCAAAATAAAAGCCTGAAACTATGTCTAAAGCCTGGTCACAGCCTGAGGAAGCCATTGGAAAAGGAATCTGGTTGATACCCCTTTAAATGGAAGAAAGACGGGCCAGGAAACACAGATTTCTTTTTTTTTAAACACTTCCGGGTTAGATTTCCTCAGGTTTTCGCCTACAGAATCAGTTTTGTTATACTCACAGACAATATTTTGACAGTTTTGGAAACTTTGGAGTGTTTTCTATCCTAATATGTATATTATATGCATATTATACGATCTGGACCTGAGAAATAGTCAGTTTACCTTGGGAACGTTATTTAAAAAAAATAATAATAATCTGACCCCTAGCGTCAAGAGGTTAACCCCAAGGGTCAGTCTAGACATGTTATATTCCGTCTGTGGGTTTTGACTTTTGAGCCCCCACATCCTCTGGGGTGAGATACATTGAGACGATTCTGTGCAAAGGACACGAAAGTGCCAAGCCCAGTTGAAGAGACACACACACACCCACGCGCACGCACACGTCTTTTCCGAAAGCCTTTTTCTTCGGGACAGGCATGTTGATAGAGCGAAAAGACAGAGTCCCTTCGTTAAAGGTGAGATACCGCTTTAAAACCATTTATTTAATTTATAATATTTAGTACATACCTTTTAAAACACACTATAATTAGTTCAACATTTTTACTGCGCAATATTTAAACATGCACGTATGTTTTATGTATAAACATTGTAGGACTACAGTTGTACATCATTACCACACACAGCACTGTACTTTAATAACCTTTAAATGTTTATGTTTATAACATGCTGTTGTAGGAAAGACTGTATTCATATAAAATAAGACATTGTTTTTTAAGACATTGCATTTCTCCCCGACCGACCGGGGTGAGAGAGAAGAGACAGATTCAATTTGTTGAAGGTGAGATACGGCTTTAAAATGCGTTTATTTAATTCTAAATCTTTAGTACAGACCTTTTAAAACATGCTATAATTAATTAAACAATTTTTACTATTCCTTTCTTACAGATAAAGGGCCCGGCTATAGGGTTGTCTCTGACCCTCCATCAGTTTCCAATTCCCGGTCGTCAAGACAGGCTCTCTTGCACGCTCCAGCATGGCTCCGTAAGTTTTCACTCCATGGATAGATCAAACGCCTTGCATGTAGACCCTGGGTATGTCGTAAGGATAGAAGTGGCCAGCGACGTAATTGTTCATGATTTTGGAAAAGACTGTCCAGCTTATTCATCAGGGTTATGAATATAGGATAATCACGCCATTTAAAGCTAAACACTGGCATAAAAAAGTTTACATCCTTGCAGGCTTTGGAAAATACATACTGTATGAACTGACAGATTTGGTTGCATTTGTACTTTCATATTGTTCACATGCTAAAATTGTCACTTTGGAGTCGGGGCTATACGCCATTGAAGAGATTCTTATTGCTTTCAAATCACCGCGCCCGCACACCAGCTCTTCCTAAGCATAGCCTGGCAGGGTTGTACCACTCAGGGCCTGTTCAATTTGACAGAGCGCTAGCCGTATCTTAAGCCATTCTCTCATACGCAGCATAGGAGAAAGACTCCCGGGTTTTGCATGATAAAGGGGGTTGGGACCGCTGTCTGTGAAAATCTTCACAGTTGAATCCTCAGGTTGGAATATGTAAGTCATATGTCCATCACTCGTATCCAAAACTCCTTTAAAACATTTGGGGGCCTCATACAAAATGTCCTCGATGCTTTTATCATTGGGATCATGACAAGAGGCGCATAGCACCCCGAGAATTGGCCTAGGAGACATAATTTTCTGTTTAAATTTCTGGGTTTATTTTTAAAATCTTGTTTAGTGTTCTGGGGGCGCATGTGTTGTTCTGGGTCTTATTTATAATGCGTCTTCCCCCAACACAATACCCCCAGGACATTCCTGCTTCATAGACAACAGCGCTAAGGGCAATAAAATAGGGGGTGTGGGGCCATCCTCTTTGAAATGTTCAAACACATCCCCCCAGTTCAACGAGGTCCCTACACATCAATCATCATGACAACTTCAAAGGAATAGATGCAATATATGCATAAATTAACACACACTCTAACACGTGACAACAGGAACAAGATGCACTTATATGGGCATAACCACGTGATAACTTCCCGCCAGGATGTCCTGACAGGATGCCCATATTTGGGCATGCCCTGGAGCACGTGATAACTTCCCACCAGGATGTACTGACCGGATGCCCATATTTGGGCATGCAAACGTCATCCGGACATAGGGTCATGAATCAAACGTTTGACGCATGCCGCCTACTGTATTCTCTCTGAAAAGCATTACAGGTGAAGCTGGTTGAGAGAATGCCAAGAGTGTGCAAAGCTGTCATCAAGGCAAAGGGTGGATACTTTGAATAATCTAAAATCTAAAATAGATTTGGATTTGTTTAACACTTTTTTGGTTACTACATGATACCATATGTGTTATTTCATAGTATTGATGTCTTCACTATTATTCTACAATGTAGCAAATAGTAAAAATAAAGAAAAACCCTTGAATAAGTGTGTGTCCAAACTTTTGATTGGTATTGTATATATATTGTAATTTAAAAAAAATGGTTTGTTGTTGCCTGTTTTGCATGTTATTTTGGCATTAATACATCTCACATATGAGTTTGAAAAACAATGTAAAAAAAATTGTATTGAGTTAATGAAGCTGCATACAAACAAGGTCTCTTTTTTGCTTTCTTGAGTAAGGCAGCTCCAAAATGCAGGTGTTTCAGCTTAGCTCAGTGCTTTCTGTGGTGGAGTGGCAGCCAGCGGAAAATACATAGCGTAGGGGTTGGTAATCTTCAGCGTCAGCTGGAGTGGTGTAAAGCTCGTTCTCTGGAGTGATGAATCTGGCAGTCTGAAGACGAATCTGGGTTTGGGGGAAGCCAAACGCTTCCTGCACCACTGCATAGTGCCAACTGTAAAGTTTGGTGGAAGAGGAATAATGGTCTGGAATTTCTTCTTCTTCTTTGGTATTATGGCGGGCTCCAAACAAATGTTATATAGTAGGTGCATCCCACCACCTACTGTATTGACTTTGTGTCAGCCTAATATTCTGTAGTATGAATTCATTACACTTTGCCCTACCAACTGACCCTACATCCATTAAAATCTCATCACTGTTTCACTACTTTGCCCTATCTGATCCTACACCAGGCCAGAAGCCTGGGAGGACCGGACGCAATCGTTCAAAACACCTTATAACTCTTCTGCAGTAAAATATCATACACCCAATTACTTCTCCGCAGCTGCCACCACAACATCTACCCTCTGTGATTTACATTCCATTCCTGTGGTACAGTTGACAACCATGGCCATGAATGCCAAAAAAAACAACCTTACTGAAGCACATGTTATTCGTATCACTCTTGTGACGACCCTCCCACTCTGTCTGCCGAATTCTTTCTCTTTGCTCTTGTTTTCCTTAATAGGATGTTGGTGGGCGGAGCCGGGAGGGTCGTCAGCAAAATGGGACACACCTGGGCTTGGGTGTGTCCCAGGATAAATGCACCTCTTCCCCATACATTGAGGAGACTCTCTCCATGCAGACACAGGGTTGTGGCATTTTTGTGACATTTTTTTTTTTTTTTTTTGCATTGGCACCTTTCAACAACCCTCATTATCACATTTATGCACGCAACCACTCACTTATACTACTGATTACTGTCTACACACACCATTGTTAATTGTATTTAGTTTACTTTAGTTAATAAATATATTTTGTTATTCCTTAGCTCCACGTTGTCTCCCTTTTTGTTGTGAACTTTGAGCCGGTTCATGACACTCTCTATTGGCCTCGGCCTACTCACAAAGATCCTCTTAGGATCCCTCACCCTGGACTCATCTTCCTCTACTTCTCTCTTCACTGCCTCAGCATTCGACACCTTCTGCACTACTCTGATGGCAACCTCAACCTGCCTTTCTCTCACTGGACACCTCTGATCTCCAGCACCAGTTACCCCTACAGTTTACACAAACACCATAATGGGTTCAGGAAAAAAGCTCTCACAGGATAACTGACACATCCTAACTTGACTTTATCTGGTAAAGTATCTGCATTAAACTCAGTATATTACAGACAGTGTCTTCTCTGTTTCACCACGCTCTCCACCGGGTCTGCGTCGCATCAAACGATGGTCGTCACGGACACCGGTAATCTTCAACTTCAGTTGACCCTCCTCAACACTTAATGCCACTCGGGTTATCACTCCTTTCAATACCCCTTTTCCTGCTCCGGAGAGGAAATCAAGTCACAGTTCTCGTGCCCAGTCCTGTGGTGTGGAGCGCACGCTCCCTCTGGATGGCAGAAATGCTAAAAATCTACACGATTCCACTTCGAGTGACTTTCACTGAACCAACATTTCCCAACCTCTTCTCCACCCAACCTGACACCACATATGGATCATCAAAAAAGGCAAGGATCCATTCTATCCAAAAATCTCACTCCCACTGGGCAAAAATGTTCTTTATTACCATTGGGACAATTCTCAAACTCAGCGGTCTTCACCACACCTGCCACTGCAGTTAATTCATCCTCCTTGTCATGTTCAATTTCCTTCTGAAGTACTCCATATTTACTCTTAATGTGTACCACCTTCTTACCGACCTCTATAGGTTCCCCTGACTCCATCTTCAAGTCATTCATACGTAGAGTAATTATGTTGAAGACCAGTAAATCCTTAACTGTAACAAAATGTTCCATAACAGTGAAATCATTTTTTACTTGCTATGACTGTGATAAGTTGCTAAGGACAAGAGTGCCCGCTAAATGACGAAAATACAAATATTAAAATGTAAACTTGCAAACATTGGGTAATATGTCACTGGGTAATAACAGTAATATGCTGTAATTGTTACAGTAAATTAGATTACAGCAACTGACTTGGTACTGTAAATAGATTACAATAACATTGTTGGTACAGCAAAATGGATTACAGTAGCTGTACTGTAAAATAAATTGCAGTAATTTACTGACCAATTACTGTAAAGGAAATGTTTCACATTGTAGGGTTGAAATGGTTTTTGGCACTCCATAAATACAGTATGGTACTGCGTTCTGAATTACAGTAAATTACTGTAGGCACTTGGCATGTAAGTAGATTTACAGGACATCATTTTTCATATTTCCTAAACTACAGTATATTAGTGTATTCTGTGGGATACAGCATTCTTACTCACGGGTTCAGCCTCTTACAAGGCACGCCTTAAAATATGTTAATGAGTCAGACTCTTTCCCCGCCCACAATGCACCACAATTAATTCTGTTAAACATATTTAAGGTATTTTACTGTGCATTCATCAGTGTTTTACTGTTGAATTACATTATTTTTTTATTTCACCTTTTTTTGTTTAAATGTCACCTTTAAATGTCTTTCAGTGTGCGGTAAAACACATTTACGGTATGTTACTGTGCATTTTCGAGTGCTTTACTGTTGAAAATACAGAAATGTCTTACAGTGTGGTTATCAAGGGCTATTTTCTGAGGCAGTCTGTATGTGAAAGGTCTATGGAACAGGTAGCTATTATAATAAATGTCAGATTAAATTTGTTATAACCCACATTGTTCATGCATGTCTCTATGAAAATATCATTAGTTGCATATGTTTTTATTATGGGCCTCAAGTAATTTGCCTATAACATAAATCATATTGGGACTAACATGCATATTGCAGGCAAACATATGTCTATGGATCCTCTGCATGTATTGGTGCAGACAATGTGGTATTATTTGTGTCCTGTTCATGTTTATTACCTACGTTATGACCCTGATCTTCACGCTGACATTCAGTTAAATATTCTACAAGTCTGGGAAGGACCAGGATGACATTCAGGCTCCTTAAATAACAAATTAAACTCATTTATTTTTATTTTTAAGGAGAGTAGTGTAAAAATGTCAAATTCCAACAAAGATCTAATACAAACTTCTGAAAGTAGATGTATGGTAGTACAAATATAACATAAAAAGGTAACTTGAATGCTATCATTTTAATTGGAGCAATCTCAGATTGTCATAATATGTCTGCTTCAATAAGGGGATAATGCTTGAGGCGTCCGCATGCTTCACAGCTGAAACAGTTCAGAAGAGTTTGTGCATATATTATGATGTCTTTTTGTGATGTTTTTGTTCGGGCACAAAAAAATAATTATTGAGGCAAGCCGAAGTTGCTAGCCAGAGTCTACGCCCCTTCATCAGTGATTGGCCAACAGTAGGGATTCTTCAGTAAAGTCTTTATTGTCATTCAACGAAAGACGACTCATTTTCATGCTTCTTTTTTCATTTAGAAATATTGCACCAAACATCTTAGTTAGATGTAAAATTGCACGACTGAGATCTCAGCAAAAACGTCATAATCAATTACAGATTACTTGAGTTATCTTAGAGACATTTTGACTACTTTGAGGAAGTGCATACTGACTAAGGCGTTTCAAAATGATTGACAGTACTATTGCCTCTTTTTGGCTAGCCGCCAGCCGAACTGAAGCATGCTGATCCCTTTAGCATACATCCTTTAACCATTTAATGACCATGGTTGGTAAGCCCTTATTTAGAGAGAGAGAGAGAGAGAGAGAGAGAGAGAGAGAGAGAGAGAGAGAGAGAGAGAGAGAGAGAGAGAGAGAGAGAGAGAGAGAGAGAGAGAGAGAGAGAGAGAGAGAGAGAGAGAGAGAGAGAGAGAGAGAGAGAGAGAGAGAGAGAGAGAGAGAGAGAGATTTTTTGGGACATTACATTACCACGACTATACCAGTTCAAGGTTGAGTTCAACTTTATTTGCCATATGTAATAATAAATAAAGAAATAAATTCCTCTAAATGACAATGGATGTGCTTGCCCAGCCACAGAGGTCATTCCAAGAACGTACAGTACATCCGTAACCCAGCTGTCCACTCCCTCTGCCATGTGTTTTTGTCTTCGGGGTCATTCTGAAAGGATAATCAGGTCAGATTAGGACCACTTCCTACTGTAGGAAGAACATCTGTAAAGCCGGAGAGCAGTGTTTATCTGTGCCCTCTGACAAAATACATGTTCACAGTACATATATTTGCATTGTTAAAATACAATAATGTTCCAGTTGTGATGGGATGTGAATGCTGTACCAAATTATTTGGATGATGACTAATAAATGGATAACAGCGTAGCCAGCAGCGCTTATATTAGATCCATATAGTACATGATGCTGGATAAATTAGTCATAGACCAGAGCAACACTGAGCCTATCGTACAGAAAGACATACAGGCACATCCACCCCTAGGCAGGCTAAGTGGTTTACCTAGATACAGTGTTGCAGGGACAAGCAGGGTTGTTTCTTATTTTCTTGTTTCTTGATCCTGTTTTCTTCAACAATGCAATATCTCTTTCCCCACTCTGACATAGGCTTACTCTACCTTGTGTACTGCCTCAAGGAAATTAGCTTATTCCCAACTAATATCCCCCTGACTTGAGTCACAATTTATTTTATTTAACTGTTGGCCCAAGCATGACATTCTGAGGCAAAATGTACATAAACAAAAAAAAGGGCCCCAATGTTATCCAGTAGGGTGTTATGGAATTTTGCATGTGTTGAGTTTTATTATACAGTCAGCCTACCTGCATTCCTCCTGTGCCAATAATCATAACATCAGCATAGTAACCTTATCATGTTTACTGAAAAGGCATATCAGTCCACACACCCATGTTCCTATGCTTGCTTTCTAATTCCATGCTAAGTATATACTTTATGAAACAGCAAAACAGCTTATATCACTAAGTTGAGGGAAGGTTATCAGAAAGTTACGAAAGGGAAAACGTAATAAGTCACTCCATGGCAGATCAGTGAGAGGAGGATTGAAAAACTTCTAGATGAGTCTCATTCCTTCACAGATAACAAACTCCATAATAGAAAATGATGGAGGCGTACAGTACGTACCTCTTGGTTGGCGAACTGGTCCCAAGACCAATTAAAATCACACAAAACAGATGGCAGAAGACCAGCCTGGATCGAAAAGCCTCCCACTAACTAGCATTTGCAATTAATTGACTTAACACAACAAACAATGCTGCAGCAGCACAACAACTGCAACTATTCAAAAGGTAATATTATCCATTTTTTTTATGTTTTATCATATTTGTGAATCTCTGAGCGATATTCTATCGATTCCCGGGGTCATTTCATGTTTTCATGTGTATCTTAAGTCAGACTGGCTGTATTTCTGCCTGCTTATATGGCAAATATAGCTCAAATACACATTCTAACATTAAATGACCCCGGGAATCAATAGAACATTGTTAGAGATGCACAAATACGATATAACATTCAAAACAGGTAAATGTTTCCTTTAGGGGAAGATCATGAGGGATAGACTGTATTGTTGTTTAAAAGGGCTTGTAAGTAAGCATTTCACAGTAAGTTCTACACCTGTTGTATTCGGCGCATCTGACAAATAGAATTCGATTTGATTTGATAGACTAAACTAATACACTAAAACACCTCATGAGAACTATTACTACAGACATTACTGAAACTGCAGTATATCAGGTAACCTGAATAGTGATACATGAATATACAATTATGTTGTTTAAGGAAGTAAATCCCTTGGCGTCAAACAAATTATCTCAAACATAGGTAAAAGATCAGGTGTCAGGAAATGTGTTGAGTTCTGGTCATTTTACAATACAACTTAACTGTACTGTACGATACTTGTATGTATACTCATATCTGACAGAAGATCTATCCTGTATTAAAAGTTACCTTCCATACCATAACTGTTCTTTTTAACCTCTGGGAGAAGAGGCTGAAAACGACTAAATGGACTCTCTCCTGTTCCCGGATTATGATGCGTTTGAATAATGTACATTAAATAAATAAAGTTGGACATAAGGCATGTGGCCTTAGGGTTGAACTAACAACAAAACCACAACAGATGCTGTATGGCCAACTCTGAGAGGTTACATTCTACATTTTACTCATTTAGCAGACGCTCTTATCCAGAGTGATTTACAATTAGTGCATTCATCTTAAAATAGCTAGCTGAGACAACAAAACACAATCATATCAAGTCATTTTCCCTCAAAGTATTTATCAGCAGTCAGTGCTACAGTAGGAGGAAAATACAAGATATATAGATAGAGTCTGCCCTGCAGCAAGACACTACAGAACTGTAAAATCAGATTATACTCCAGCGCCAATAGAAAACAACTTTAGACAAACCATGTTTGAGTCCCAGATGGCACCCTATTGCCTATATAGTGCACTATGGGCCCTGGTCAAAAGTAGTGCACTATGAAGGGAATAGGGTGCATTTGGGATGCACAACATGTTTCCCTGGTCACTGTCATTTTATTCATGTAGTCACAAATTAGCAGTCTGGAGATATGGAGATATTCATAAACTCTTGGTAGGACAATGAAAGTTTCCTTCAAAACTCAATCTTTTATTGTTAACTTTCACAGTTTTTTTGTTCAGTGGGAAACTGAGGGCTTTCTACACCTTCAGAGAAGGCCTAAGGATTTATAAAATAATTGGTATAGTTTTCAAATATATATTTAATCTTTTCAATAATATTTCAATGGTATTCTAATCAAATCAAATTTATTTATATAGCCCTTCTTACATCAGCTGATATCTCAAAGTGCTGTACAGAAACCCAGCCTAAAACCCCAAACAGCAAGCAATGCAGGTGTAGAAGCACGGTGGCTAGGAAAAACTTCCTAGAAAGGCCAAAACCTAGGAAGAAACCTAGAGAGGACCCAGGCTATGAGGGGTGGCCAGTCCTCTTCTGGCTGTGCCGGGTGGAGATTATAACAGAACATGGCCAAGATGTTCAACTGTTCATAAATGACCAGCATGGTCAAATAATAATAATCACAGTAGTTGTCGAGGGTGCAGCAAGTCAGCACCTCAGGAATAAATGTCAGTTGGCTTTTCATAGCCGATCATTAAGAGTATCTCTACCGCTCCTGCGGTCTCTAGAGAGTTGAAAACAGCAGGTCTGGGACAGGTAGCAAGTCCAGTGAACAGGTCAGGGATCCATAGCCGCAGGCAGAACAGTTGAAACTGGAGCAGCAGCACGGCCAGGTGGACTGGGGACAGCAAGGAGTCATCATGCCAGGTAGTCCTGAGGCATGGTCCTAGGGCTCAGGTCCTCCGAGAGAGAGAAAGAAAGAGAGAAAGAGAGAATTAGAGAGAGCATACTTAAATTCACACAGGACACCTGTGTGAAATGGCATTTAATTTAAGATCCAATCTGGGGAGATAAACCTTGCTAGCTAACTCAGCCATTGGTTAGGCCCTCCGAAGCAAAAGAAGACATCTGGCATTCAACCATAGTCCCAGTTGATATTTGATAGAACGATGCAGCCAAACTTGCCTGTGTGGAAACAACCTGGGGTGACCTACAGTAGGTTACCCCATTGACTCACAGCAAAAACATAACTGTAATGATGTACATTGAGAGTCGGGAAGCAAGTTCAGGGAGTGAATACATTTAATCAATAAATGACCAAAACACGAACAGCGCACCAACATGAAACAGATACAGGAACAATGACGACTGGGGAAGAAACCAAAGGGAGTGACATACAGTATATAGGGCAGGTAATCAAGAAGGTGATGGAGTCCAGGTGAGTGGAACGCCGGTGACAGGTGTGCACCCTAATGAGCAGCCTGGTGACCTAGAGGACGGAGACGGAGCACACGAGACAATAACCTTTTTAAAAAGAAATGCTTTTTTTGTCTGCTTGTTTTAGTCAATTAGAAAACTACTGTACATTAAAGGTGCAATATGCAGAAATCACTCTGCCATTTCCTGGTTCCTAAAATTGTAATAGCTTGCCTAATTTCAGTTTGTGACAAAACAATCTGCCATTGTATGGAGAATCATTGTACAATATAAACCACTGTGAATTATATTTTCCATAACCCCAAATATTGTATTTTCAGCTGGTGTACAAAACCAAAAGTAAAAGACGCAAAACAAAACGTAAGAATGAGAAGCATAGAAATAGAGCACATACAGTGGTTCCTCCTTTAAAAGTTGCAAACTTACACCGCGGGACTTTGAAGTAATTTGTGGTTTAGTACGATACCCTGTGCCACCACTTCATTGCTCCAAACCAGCGCAAGGGCGAGTTAGAGCACTGATTATGCTTTTGGGCCCTTCTGTGTCTCTAACTGACAATGAATGGGCGACATAAACCTAAATAGAAACTGATAATTGTGCACGACTTCAGTAGTACCCGCAATAGTACCCACAAAACACCAGTCTCAACGTCAACAGTGAAGAGGCGACTCCGGGATGCTGGCCTTCTAGGCAGAGTTCCTCTGTCCTGTGTCTGTGTTTTTTTGCCCATCTTAATCTTTTATTTTTATTGGCCAGTCTGAGATATGGCTTTTTCTTTGCAACTCTGCTTAGAAGGCCAGAATCCCGGAGTCGGCGCTTCACTGTTGACGTTGAGACTGGTGTTTTGCGGGTACTGTTTAATGAAGCTGCAAGTTGAGGACTTGTGAGGCGTCTATTTCTCAAACTAGACACTCTAATGTACTTGTCCTCTTGCTTAGTTGTGCACCGGGGCCTCCCACTCCTCTTTCTATTCTGGTTAGAGCCAGTTTGCGCTGTTCTGTGAAGGGAGTAGTACACAGCGTTGTACGAGATCTTCAGTTTATTGGCAATTTCTCGCATGAAATAGACTTTTTTTCTCAGAACAAGAATAGACTGACAAGTTTCAGAAGAAACTCTTTGTTTCTGGCCATTTTGAGCCTGTAATCGAACCCACATATGCTGATACTCCAGATACTCAACTAGTCTAACGAAAGCCAGTTTAATTGCTTCTTTAATCAGAACAACAGTTTTCAGCTGTGTTAACATATTTGCTAAAGGGTTTTCTAATGATCAATTAACCTTTTAAAATTATAAACTTGGATTAGCTAACACAACGTCCCATTGGAACACAGGAGTGAACGTTGCTGATAATGGGCCTCTGTACGCCTATGTAGATATTCCATTTTTAAAAATCATCCGTTTCCAGCTACAATAGTCATTTACAACATTCACAATGTCTACACTGTATTTCTGATCAATGTGATGTTATTTTAATGGACAAAAAAAAAGTGCTATTCTTTCAAAAACAAGGACATTTCTAAGTGACCCCAAACTTTTGAACGGTAGTGTGTCTTTGAAAATAACTCATGTGCGTGAAACATTGTTGCATTCAAACTTTAGATGACCAGTTACTTTGTGTGCTGTACGTGAAAAATATGTTCGCAATGGGAAGTAATAGTTGTACATTTCTAAATGCTTTTTTATTTTTATGATTGGGACCTACTGGTTTATTATGTCCGAGTGAATGGAATGCTTATACTTTAACATCATGCTGTGTGTGTCTGCTGTCTGTTTATCGGCCCTACAGTATGTTTTTTTTTCAAGAAGTATGCTCTCATTCATGGATTGTGCTGGTGTTAGGATCACTGTCCTATCAGAATTATGAGCACACTCACATCCTTTGATGTGTCACTGTTGTCACTTTTTGTGAAAGTGTGATAGTGATGGGGTGAGGCTACCATAGCAGTGTGTAAGCAGTGTGATTCAGTGGGGTGCATTAAGAAGGATGGAGGCTACTGTGTTCTTGGGGCCCTTCAATAATATAGACATTTTTTGGTACCCTTCCCCAGATACAGTGGGGCAAAAAAGTATTTAGTCAGCCACCAATTGTGCAAGTTCTCCCACTTAAAAAGATGAGAGAGGCCTGTAATTTTCATCATACACTTCAACTATGACAGACAAAATGAGAAGAAAAAAATCCAGAAAATCACATTGTAGGATTTTTTATGAATTTATTTGCAAATTATGGTGGAAAATAAGTATTTGGTCAATAACAAAAGTTTATCTCAATACTTTGTTATATACCCTTTGTTGGCAATGACAGAGGTCAAACATTTTCTGTAAGTCTTCACAACTAAAAGATACCAAAACCGATTTACTCCAATCAATGTAAGCTAAATATGATGTGGCTGTCCATGGTTCTGATTTATGTGTGCATGTGTGTGTGTATGCGTGCGCGTTCGTGAAAGTAGAAAAATATGTTGACTCGCTCTTGTCACGAACCGGCTCGAAGCCCGTAACAAAAAGGGAGACAACGTGGAGATAAGGAATAACAAAATATATTTATTAACTAAGGTAACCTATATACAAATAAACAATAGTATGTCTGCGTGGAGAGAGTCTCCCAATGAATGTGGAAGAGGTCTATTTATCTTGGGACACACCCGGGCCCAGGTGTTTCCCATGTCGCTGACGACCCTCCCGGCTCCGCCCACCGGCATCCTAATAAGGAACAAGAACAAAGAGAGAATACGGCAGACAGAGTGGGAGGGTCGTCACACTCTACATGTAGAGAAATGCCATCCTCCTCTCTTTCATGTTGACGAAACGGTCTATCACGCTGTCATACAGTACACACTTTTATTTTTTGTTGTCCTAGGCTACCTGGCTAAAATGCTTGCTCGCTAGCCTAACTTCCATTCATGGGAAACGTTAACTAATTAACATTAGCCTTCTACATCTAGCTACATATTGAACTTCCATCCTCTCAGGCTAGGGGTACAACAATGTATGAATGAATGGTTGGATCAGAAATCCTGTTATAATCATTGGCCAGTATGGAGAATTAAGTAAAACCACAAGTCCAAATCCCTATCTCCATACATGGCTAACTTAGGAAAGGGACAATTTTAGCTAGCTAGCTAGCCACTGGAGGACAACAACACAATGAGATGCAACAATTAAAGTTTTTTCTGTCAATGACATATGCTTTCAATGAGATTTGAATAAGAGTGATGCCAAAATCCAAACTGGCTTCCCTTTTTTTGGTGGTGCGGCAGTACCATTCACAGTTGAGTTCGCTCAGTTTAGCTCAACGCTGATTGGGAATGATGGCCTTCTTGGCAGAGTTGCAAAGAAAAGGCCATATCTCAGATTGGCCAATAAAAAGAAAAGATTAAGATGGGCAAAAGAACACAGACACTGAACAGAGGAACTCTGCCTAGAAGGCCAGCATCCCGGAGTCACCTCTTCACTGTTAATGAAGCTGCCAGTGGAGGACTTGTGAGGCGTCTGTTTCTCAAACTAGACACTCTACTTGTCCTCTTGCTCAGTTGTGCACCCGGGCCTCCCACTCTTCTTTCTATTCTGGTTAGTGCCAGTTATTGCTGTTCTGTTCTGTGAGTAGTACTCAGCATTGAACGAGATCTTTAGTTTATTGTCAATTTCAGGCATGGAATTGCTTTCTTTTCTCAGAACAAGAATAGACTGACGAGTTTCAGAAGTCTTTGTTTCTGGCCATTTTGAGCCTGTAATTGAACCCACATATGCTGATTCTCCAGATACTCAACTAGTCTAAAGAAGGCCAGTTTAATTGCTTCTTTAATCAGAACAACAGTTTTCAGCTGTGCTAACATAATTGTAAAAGGATTTTCTGATGATCAATTATCCTTTTAAAATGATAAACTTGAATTAACTAACACGACGTCCCATTGGAACACAGGAGTGATGGTTGCTGATAATGGGCCTCTGTACGCCTATGTAGATATTCCATAAAAAAATCTGCCGTTTCCAGCTACAATAGTCATTTACAACATTAACAATGTCTACACTGTATTTATGATCAATTTATGTTATTTTAACGGGCAAAAAAAGTTGCTTTTCTTTCAAAAACAAGGACATTTCTAAGTGACCCCAAACTTTTGAACGGTAGTGTAACGTCCTGACCAGAGTTCGTATGTGTTTTGCTTGTTTAGTGTTGGTCAGGACGTGAGCTGGGTGGGAATTCTATGTTGTGTGTCTAGTTTGTCTGTTTCTATGTTGGGTTAAATGTGTTGCCTGATATGGTTCTCAATTAGAGGCAGGTGTTTGACGTTTCCTCTGATTGAGAGCCATATTAAGGTAGGCTGTTCTCACTGTTTGTTTGTGGGTGAATGTTCCTGTGTCAGTGTTGGTGCTACACGGGACTGTGACGGTTAGTGTGTTTTGTCATTTTGTATAGTGTCTTGTTTTTGTTTGATTAAATTCATTATGTCTAATTACCACGCTGCACATTGGTCCTCTGATCCTTCTCGCCTCTCCTCGTCTGAGGAGGAGGACGACGTAGACTGCCGTTACAGAATCACCCACCAAACAAGGATCAAGCAGCGTGGCAACGGGCAGCAGCGACAGCAGCAGCGGTACCAGGAGGAATGGTCATGGGAGCAAATATTGAACGGAGAAGGACCCTGGGCTAAGGTTGGAGAGAATCGCCGCTCTCGGGAGGAGATGGAGGCAGCGAAAGCCCAGGATCGGTGGTATGAGGAGGCAGCACGGAAGCGTGGCTGGAAACCCGTGAAGAAACCCCAAAAATTTATTGGGGGGGGGGGGGGGGGGCTAAAGGGTAGTGTGGCGAGGGCAGGTAGGAAACCTGCGCCCACTTCCCATGCTTACCGTGGAGAGCGGGAGTACGGGCAGACACCGTGTTATGCGGAAGAGCGCACAGTGTCTCCTGTACGGGTGCATAGCCCGGTGCGGGTTATTCCACCTCCCCGCACTGGGCGGGCTAGATTGAGCATTGAGCCAAGTGCCATGAAGCCGGCTCTACATATCTGGCCTCCAGTACGTCTCCTCGGGCCGGTGTACATGGCACCAGCCTTACGCATGGTGTCCCCGGTTCGCCAACACAGCCCAGTGCGGGTTATTCCACCTCCCCGCACTGGACGGGCTACGGGGAGCATGCAACCAGGTAAGGTTGGGCAGGTTCAGTGCTCAAGGGAGCCAGTACGCCTGCACGGTCCGGTATATCCGGCGCCACCTTCCCGCCCCAGCCCAGTACCACCAGTGCCAACACCACGCACCAGGCTTCCAGTGCGTCTCCAGAGCCCTGTTCCTCCTCCACGCACTCTCCCTGTGGTGCGTGTCTCCAGCCCGGTACCACCAGTTCCGGCACCACGCACCAAGCCTCCTGTGCGTCTCCAGAGCCCTGTACACACTGTTCCTTCTCCCCGCATTCGCCCTGAGGTGCGTGTCCTCAGTCCGGTACCACCAGTTCCGGCACCACGCACCAGGCCAATAGTGTGCATCGAGAGTCCAGTGTGCCCTGTTCCTGCTCCCCGCACTAGCCTTGAGGTGCGTGTCTCCAGTCCGGTACCACCAGTTCCGGCACCACGCATCAAGCCTCCTGTGCGTCTCCAGAGCCCTGTACGCACTGTTCCTTCTCCCCGCACTCGCCCTGAGGTGCGTGCCCTCAGTCCGGTACCACCAGTTCCGGCACCACGCACCAGGCCTATAGTTCGCTTTGAGAAACCAGTGTGCCCTGTGCCTGCTCCCCGCACTAGCCTTGAGGTGCGTGTCTCCAGTCCGGTGCCACCAGTTCCGGCACCACGCACCAGGCCTACTGTGCGCCTCAGCAGGTCAGAGTCGGCCGTCTGCCCAACCCCGCCTGCACTGCTCGTCTGCTCAACGCCGTCTGCACTGCTCGTCTGCCCAGCGCCGTCTGAGCTGCCTGCCTGCCCAGCGCCGTCTGAGCCATCTGTCTGCCCAGCGCCATCTGAGCCATCCGTCTGCCCAGCGCCATCTGAGCCATCCGTCTGCCCAGCGTCATCTGAGCCATCCGTCTGCCCAGCGCCATCTGAGCCATCCGTCTGCCCAGCGCCATCTGAGCCATCCGTCTGTCCCGAGCCATTAGAGCCGCCCGTCTGTCCCGAGCCGTCAGAGCCGTTCGTCAGTCAGGAGCCGCTAGAGCCGTCCGTCAGTCAGGAGCCGCCAGAGCCGCCAGCCAGTCAGGGGCTGCCAGAGCCGCCAGCCAGTCAGGGGCTGCCAGAGCCGCCAGCCAGTCAGGGGCTGCCAGAGCCGCCAGCCAGTCAGGAGCTGCCAGAGCCGCCAGCCAGTCAGGAGCTGCCAGAGCCGCCAGCCAGTCAGGAGCTGCCAGAGCCGCCAGCCAGTCAGGAGCTGCCAGAGCCGCCAGCCAGTCAGGAGCTGCCATTCAGTCCGGAGCTGCCATTCAGTCCGGAGCTGCCATTCAGTCCGGAGTTGCCTCTCTGTCCTGAGTTGCCTCTCTGTCCTGAGCTACCTCTCTGTCCTGATCTACCTCCTAAATCATGTGGGGGCCTTGGGGAGGATTCTTAGGCCAAGGTCGTGGGCGAGGGTCGCCACTCAAAGGACGCTAAGGAGGGGGACAAAGACAGTGGTGGAGTGGTGTCCTCGTCCACCGCCGGAGCCGCCACCGCGGACAGATGCCCACCCAGACCCTCCCCTTGAGTTTTAGGGGTGCGTTCGGAGTCCGCACCTCAGGGGGGGGGGGGGGTACTGTAACGTCCTGACCAGAGTTCGTATGTGTTTTGCTTGTTTAGTGTTGGTCAGGACGTGAGCTGGGTGGGAATTCTATGTTGTGTGTCTAGTTTGTCTGTTTCTATGTTGGGTTAAATGTGTTGCCTGATATGGTTCTCAATTAGAGGCAGGTGTTTGACGTTTCCTCTGATTGAGAACCATATTAAGGTACGCTGTTCTCACTGTTTGTTTGTGGGTGAATGTTCCTGTGTCAGTGTTGGTGCTACATGGGACTGTGACGGTTAGTGTGTTTTGTCATTTTGTATAGTGTCTTGTTTTTGTTTGATTAAATTCATTATGTCTAATTACCACGCTGCACATTGGTCCTCTGATCCTTCTCGCCTCTCCTCGTCTGAGGAGGAGGACGACGTAGACTGCCGTTACAGGTAGTGTACATATATCTTTTTTTCTTTTTTTTCTTTATTATTTTCCCCCAACCCTACCACCTCTCCCCTAATTGGAATAAACTAATGGATAACAATACTTATGCTTTTTCTTATAAATACTATATACATTTCATGGACAGAGTATATTTTACACTAGTTATCTTTTTTTGATTGTTTGTTTTTAGTCCCACCCTTCAGCAACCCTCAACTCTTCCCATCTACAGTATCTCTGAACACCATCCAGTTTTTATATTTATCAACTGTGCTGTGATGTTTCACTAATGTGGCTCACCCCATGCTTCAACAAAGTACTGAGTAAAGGGTCTGAATAGTTATATAAATGTGATATTTCAGTTTTATTTCAGAATTTGCAAAACAATCTAAAAACCTGTTATGGATTTGTCATTATGGGGTATTGTGTGTCAATTAATGAGGGGAAATATGTAACCAAAGGGTCTGAATAGTTTCCGAATGCACTGTATATACGAAGAAACACAGGATCCTTCCTGGCTACATCTTAATCACTTTTCTACTAAATGATGAAACTGTTATACTTTTTTATTTATCACAATTTTCTTTAACCAATGTTGGTCTTTAATATAGGGCCAACAGATACATTCCTTACATTCTCATTCTCCTCAGTTGGTTGTAATTTTGTATAGACAAAAAGAGAAGACATGTCCGTATATTTTTGTTAACTGCATGTGTGACATAACTCCACCTTCTTTCCAAAGATTATATATATATATATATTTCTTTTTTTTACAATAATATTTGTTCTGTCTTTTCTGGTGGATTAAACTGAATCTACAACAAGCTTTCTATGGTTTGTTTTATAAATAGCTATAATTTGGAGATTGTCATTTTCAAATAACCGGAAGTGAGAGGCTGTAATCTGAATAAAGGGAAAAAGGCCATTCATGAACACGGGGTGAGCCATTCTTACTATACTAGTTGTTTTCGAGGAGAGGTGATTTGATGATGTTGAAATGTTAAAGTTGAACATTTGCTGGAATAGGGAAGGCAGCTACTGTTATCTTTGCGACTTGTGGTGACTAGTTGTTTAGTGGTCCGAAAGTGGCAGAAACTTACTTGAACATGTTGTAGGTATGTAACTGTCTGTTATATGCTTTGTGCTCTAATCTGGACAGATGCTGTTATCCGGTTTTGTGATAAAACAAAGAATTTGAATTTATTCTGCCACTGTGTCTTCTTATTGTCTCAGCCTCAGGCCTACAGTTGAAGTCGGAAGTTGGCAAACACTTAGGTTGGTGTCATTAAAACTCGTTTTTCAACCACTCCACAAATTTCTTGTTAACAAACTACAGTTTTGGCAAGTCGGTGAGGACATCTACTTTGTGCATGACACAAGTAATATTTCCAACAATTGTTTACAGACTGATTATTTCACTTATAATTCACTGTATCACAATTCCAGTGGGTCATAAGTTTACATACACTAAATTGAATGTTCCTTTAAACAGCTTGGAAAATTCCAGAAAATGATGTCATGGATGTAGAAGCTTCTGATAGGCTAATTTACATAATTTGAGTCAATTGGAGGGGTACCTGTGGATGTATTTCAAGGCCTACCTTCAAACTCATTGCCTCTTTGCTTGACATAATGGGATATCATAAGGTGAATGCACCAATTTGTAAGTCGCTCTGGATAAGAGCGTCTGCTAAATGACTTAAATGTAATGTAAATGTAAAATCAAAAGAAATCAGCCAAACCTCAGAAATTGTAGACCTCCACAAGTCTGGTTCATCCTTGGGAGCAATTTCCAAACGCCTGAAGGTACCACGTTCATCTGTACAAACAATAGTATGCACGTATATACACCATGGGACCACGCAGCTGGCATACCGCTCAGGAAGGAGACACGTTCTGTCTCCTAGAGATGAATATACTTTGGTGCGTGAGATGAATGTACTTCACCTTGTGAAGATGCTGGAGGAAACAGGTAAAAAAGTATCTATATCCACAGTAAAACAAGTCCTATATCGACATAACCTGAAAGGCGGCTCAGCAAGGAAGAAGCCGCTGCTCTAAAACCGCCATGAAAAAGCCAGACTATGGTTTGCAACCACACATGGGGACAAAGATCGTACCTTTTGGAGAAATGTCCTCTGGTCTGATGAAACAAAAATAGAACTGTTTGGCCATAATGACCATCGTTATGTTTGGAGGAAAAAGGGGGAAGCTTGCAAGCCGAAGAACACCATCCCAACTGTGAAGCACAGGGGTATCAGCATCATGTTGTGGGGGTGCTTTGTTGCAGGATGGACTGGTGCACTTCACAAAATAGATGACATCACGAGGCTGGAAAATGATGTGGATATATTGAATATATTGAAGCAACAGGAAGTTAAAGCTTGGTCGCAAATGGGTCTTCCAAATGGACAATGACCCCAAGCATTCTTCCAAAGCTGTGGCAAAATGGCTTAAGGACAACAAAGTCAAGGTATTGGAGTGGCCATCACAAGGCCCTGACCTCAATCCTATAGACAATGTGTGGGCAGAACTGAAAAAGCGTGTGCGATCAAGGAGGCCTGCAAACCTGACTCAGTTACACCAGCTCTGTCAGGAGGAATGGGCCAAAATTCACCCAACTTATTGTGGGAAGCTTGTGGAAGGCTACCCAAAATGTTTTACCCAAGTTAAACAATTTAAAGGCAATGCTACCAAATACTAATTTAGAGTATGTAAACTTCTGACCTACTGGGAATGTGATGAAAGAAATAAAAGCTGAAATAAATCATCCTCTCTACTATTATTCTGACATTTCACATTCTTAACATAAAGTGGTGATCCTAACTGACCTAAGACAGGGAATTTTTACTAGGATTAAATGTCAGGAATTGTGAAAAACTGAGTTTAAATGTATTTGGCTAAGGTGAATGTAAACTTCCGACTTCAACTGTATATATCACAGTCACAAGGCATATGAAGTAACAGGTTATAGAGCAAGCAATGCAATTATCACAACACAAGGGTATAATATGGCTTTTTTTCTGGCTTCCCCAGTGATTTTACCCACACCGCTACTGGATATGAGTAAGACCTTTAAAAAGGCTAAAATTCACAAGGCCGCAGGGCCAGACGAACTACCAGGAGACCTACTCAGAGCATGCGCTGACCAGCTGAAAAGTGTCTTCACTGACCAACCTCTCCCTGACCCAATCTGTAATACGTACACTTTTCAAGCAGACCACCATAGTCCCTGTGCCCAAGAACACCAAGGTAACCTGTCTAGATGACTATCGCTCCACAGCACTCACATCTGTAGCCATGAACTGATTTGAAAGACTGGCCATGGCTCACATCAACATGTCAGTCACCCTGGACCCTATCCAATTCGCTTACTGCCCCAAAAGATAAACATAAGATGTAATCTCTATTGCACTCAACACTGCCCTTTCCCACTTGGACAAAAGACCTAGAGAGTAAGCTGTTCATTGACTACAGCTCAGCACACCATGGTGCCCTCCAAGCTCATCACTAAGCTAAGGACCCTGGGACTGAATATCTTCCTCTGCAACTGGATCCTGAACTTTGGGACGGGACGCCCCCATGTGGTAAGGGTAAGCAACAACACATCTGCCACGCTGACCCTCAACACAGGGCCCCTTCAGGGGTGACTGCTTAGTCCCCTCCTGTACTCCCTGTTCA
Source organism: Salvelinus namaycush (assembly GCF_016432855.1). Classification (NCBI taxonomy): domain Eukaryota; kingdom Metazoa; phylum Chordata; class Actinopteri; order Salmoniformes; family Salmonidae; genus Salvelinus; species Salvelinus namaycush. Next base: position 32,369,640 of record NC_052314.1, on the reverse strand, counting down.
CCCACAACTGTGCACGACTCCAACACCATAATTACGTTTGCTGACGACACGACGTTCGTAGGCCTGCTCACCGACGACGATGAGAAAGCCTAAAGGGAGGAAGCCAGAGACCTGGCAGTGTGGTGCCAGAACAACAAACCTCTTCCTCAATGTCAGCAAGACAAAGGAGATGATCTTGGACTACAGGAAAAGAGGGCCAAGCACGCCCCCATTCACATTGACGAGGCTGAGGTGGAGCAGTGCGAGATCTTCAAGTTCCTCGGTGTCCACATCTCGAAGGATCTATCATGTTCCAAACACACCAACACAGCCGCGAAGAGGGCACGACACCATCTATTCCCCCTCAGGACGCTGAAAAGATTTGGCATGGGCCCTCAGATCTTCAAAAAGTTATACAACTGCACCTTTGACAGCATCTTGACTGGTTGCATTACTGATTGGTATGGCAACTGCTTGGCATCCGACCGCAAGGCGCTATAGAGGGTAATGTACACGGGAGCATCCAGGACCTCTATACCAAGCAGTGTCAAAGGAAGGCCCTAAAAATTGTCAAAGACTCCAGCACCCAAGTCAGACTGTTCTCTCTGCTACCACATAGCAAGCAGTACCGCTGCACGTCTGGAACTGAACAGCTTCTACCCCCAAGCCATAACACTGCTAAATAGTTAGTTAAATTGTTAACCATCGGCATCATCGGACTGAGCTTATTGTCATTGCAGGCAATCTCAACGCTGTGTGTTACAGGGAAGACATCCTCCTCCCTCATGTGGTAGATACTCTTCCTGCAGGCTCATTCTGACATGATCCACCAGCATGACAATGCCACCAGCCATACTGCTCGTTCTGTGAGTGATTTCCTGCAAGACAGGAATGTCATTGTTCTGCCATGGCCAGCGAAGTGCCCGGATCTCAATCCCATTGAGCGTGTCTGGGACCGGTTGGATCGGAGGGTGAGCGCTAGGGCCATTCCCCCCAGAAATGTCTGGGAACTTCCTGGTGCCTTGGTGGAAGAGTGTGGTAACATCTCACAGCAAGAACGGGCAAATCTGGTGCAGTCCATGAGGAGGAGATGCACTGCAGTACTTAATGCAGCTGGTAGCCACACCAGATACTGACTGTTGCTTTTGATTTTGACCCCCCTCCCCCTTTGTTCAGGGACACATTATTCCAATTCTGTTAGTCACATGTCTGTGGAACTTGTTCAGTTTATGTCTCAGTTGTTGAATCTTTTTATGTTCATACAAATATTTACACATGTTAAGTTTGCTGAAAATAGACGCAGAGTACGTTTCTTTTTTTGATGAGTTTACTATACCAAACGTAACATGTCATACTAATTTGAGTGTCCCGGGTTTCAGTTTACTATGTTATGTTTACCCTGGAGTCCAGGTTGATATACCGCACTACTTTGTCCAATTGCAGGTCAAAAGTATTGCATTATGTATTGAATAGGGTGCACTATTTAGGGAATACGGTGCACTATTTAGGGAATAAGGTGCCATTGGGACGCAATCATAGAGGAGCCTGAGATTCGAACTGTGTCTGTGTGTGACTGTTGTGATGTAGTCATGCTGTGTTGATGACATAAACTAAAACAAACAGAGGTGGTGGATTGTGCTCATTATTTTACGTCAGTACAGATGATGACTTTCTATTTTTACTGAAGTGGGTTTATGTAAATGTAAAATTATGCAGGATTATCACTTTAACCTGTCTAGGACTGGGGTGCCGCTAGCGGCACCCCCCCCCCCCCCACTGAAAAGCCAGGGCGCGAAATTCAAAAAAAATATTTTTTTTAAATATTTAACTTTCACACATTAACAAGTCCAATACAGCTAATGAAAGATACAGATCGTGTGAATCCAGCCAACATGTCCGATTTTTAAAATGTTTTACAGGGAAGACACAATATGTAAATCTATTAGGTAAACACCTTAGCAAAAGAGACCATTTTTTCTTTGTCCACCAACACCACTAGCTATCACCAATTCGGCTAAACTAAGATATTGATAGCCACTAACCAAGAAAAAACCTCCTCAGATGACAGTCTGATAACATATTTATGGTATAGGATAGGTTTTGTTAGAAAAATGTGAATATTTCAGGTAGATATCATAGTTTACAATTGCACCCACCGTCACAAATCGACTAGAATAAATAGATAGAGCAACGTGTCTTACCTAATTACTAATCATAAAACATTTCGTAAAAATACACAGCATACACTAATCGAAAGACACAGATCCTGTGAATACAGACAATATTTCAGATTTTCTAAGTGTCTTACAGCGAAAACACAATAAATCGTTATATTAGCATACCACATATGCAAACGTTACCCCAGCATTGATTCTAGCCAAAGAGCGCGATAACGTCAACATCGCCAAAAGATATAAATTTTTTCACTAACCTTCTCAGAATTCTTCAGATGACACTCCTGTAACATCATATTACAACATACATATACAGTTTGTTCGAAAATGTGGATATTTAGCCACCAAAATCGTGGTTATACAATGAGAAAAGTAGCCGAGCTGGTCAGAAAATGCCGTGCGCCATATTAGACAGTGATCTAGTCGTATACATAAATACTCATAAACGTGACTAAAAAATATAGGGTGGACAGCGATTGATAGACAATTTAATTCTTAATACAATCGCGGAATTACATTTTTTAAATTATCCTTACTTTTCAATACAGTTTGCGCCAAGCGAAGCTACGTCAAAAAAGATGGCGTCCTAAGCCACTAACATTTTTCGACAGAAACACGATTTATCATAATAAATTGTTCCTACTTTGAGCTGTTCTTCCATCAGAATCTTGGGCAAAGAATCCTTTCTTGGGTCTAATCGTCTTTTGGTCGAAAGCTGTCCTCTTGCCATGCAGAAATGCACATTGCGTTCGGCATGAACTGGAACGGTGCCCAGAGATTCACAGTGGCTCAGAAATAAATGTCCCAAAATCGCACTAAACGGATATAAATTGCTATAAAACGCTTTAAATTAACTACCTTATGATGTTTTTAACTCCTATAACGAGTAAAAATATGACCGGAGAAATATAACAGGCTACACTAATGCTTGGAAAAACAGTAGGTCGGTATCCTCCGCGCGCATGACGCACCTAGAAAAGAGGTCCTACCTACAGGATTTTTTCATTTATAGTGGCTGTGATTGGGCAATCGATACCATTCAAAGCGTCATCACGTAAAGGCATCCAGGGGAAGACGTAAGCAGTGTCCGTATACTAATAGGAATAACAGTGGCCTTAAAACTGACTCCAGAACAGGGGCCAAAATGTGTGAAATCTGACTCCATGTCAGGGAAATTGCTGTAGAATGAGTTCTGTTCCACTTAGAGACAAAATTTCAACGGCTATAGAAACTATAGACTGTTTTCTATCCAATAATAATAATAATATGCATATTGTACGATCAAGAAGTTTGTAGGAAGCCGTTTCAAAAATTACACGATTTCCATAAATAGTGACAACAGCACCCCCTAGCCTTAACAGTTTGAGTTTTGCAAAACTAAACTAACTCACAAAATTAACAATTTGGGACACAACGCATGATTATTTTGATCTGACCAGAGTTGAATCTTCATTCTTCAGCCTCTGTGACTGACCCACGATAATGTCACGTCACCCGCCTCCAGTGTTCTAGCCAGGCTTTTGATCATATGTGCTGCTTGAAAAGTTACCCGCCCCTCACTCTAACTGACACATGGATCTTAATGATGTACTATTAGCAGGAAAATGGCTAGAGTGCACTGGGAAAGGTGAAAATACTGCACTGATAATAGAGAGAGTGAGAGATATAGTATGTGATTTGAAACCCTACAGTAGCTTTTGCAGTATGTCGTTTTCGCAAGCTCAGATACAAAAGGTTAGACTTTTACTGTATGGATGTATGCTAAATGGAAAGTGCACATTGTGATCATTCCAATGCTTATGAAAGAACATACTGTTAACGGCAAAAATAAAGGAAACACTAACATTAAGTGTCTTAATAGGGCGTTAGCCTACAACAAGCCAGAACAGCTTCAAAGTACCTTGGCATACATTCTACAAGTATATGGAACTCTATTGGAGAGATGCGACACCATTATTCCATGAGAAATTCCATCATTTAGTGTTTTGTTGATGGTGCTGGTGCTGGATGTAAACTCAAATTTTATTTGTCACATGCTGAATACACCAGGCTTAGACTTTACCGTGAAATGCTTACTTACGATCCCTTTCCCACCAATGAATAGCTAAAAAGTATGAACATTTGCAAAAATAAAGTAAAACAATAAAATAACATCAACGAGGCTATATAGAAGGAGCACCGGTACCGAGTCAATGTGCTGGGGTATGAGGTAGTTGAGGTGATTGAGGTATGTATGTACATGTAGGTAGGAGGGGGAGGAAGCAAGATAGCGCCGATAGAAAAGGCAGCTTCGCTTCTAGTCCTTAGGAAACTACCAGCACTACGACCAGGAATACGACTTTCCCAATGTGGATCCTTTGTCTGCACCTCCGAGGGCATTAGAACTGATTACAGAGGCCGACCCAAAACAACAATGCCGGAGGAGAGGCTACCAGAGGGAGAGGCACACAACCCACCGCCGCTTCCGATAATATTATTTGCTAATGTCCAGTCCCTAATTAACAAAGTCGACGAAACCAGGGCAAGAGTTGCTTTCCAAAGAGATATCCAGGATTGTAACATAAGCTGTTTCACGGAAACATGGATTAAAGTGGCCAATGTTGAAAAAAATGTGGCTTGTCACCGAAAACCATCACTAACTTTTACAGGTGCACAATTGAGGGCATCCTGTCGGGCTGTATCACCGCCTGGTATGACAACTGCACGGCCCACAACCGCAAGGCTCTCCAGAGGGTGGTGCGGTCTGCACAACGCATCACCTGGGGCAAACTACCTGCCCTCCGGGACACCTACAACACCTGATGTTGCAGGAAGGCAAAAAAGATCATAAAAGACAATAACCACCCAAGCCACTGCCTGTTCACCCCGCTTCCTTCCAGAAGGCGAGGTCAGTACAGGTGCATCGAAGTTAGAAGCTGTTTTTCAAACTCTCGGTCCTATCTGAAGGCCATCAGATTGTTAAACAGCCGCCACTAGCACAGAGAGGTGTGCTGCCTACCTCCAGACTTGATATCATTGGCCACTTTAATAATGGCACTTTAAGAATGTTTACACATCTCGCGTTACTCATCTCATATGTATATAATGTATACTGTATCCTTCACTATCCATTCTTCACTATCTATTGCATCTTAGCCACTCTGTCATTGCTCATCCATATATTTTAAACTTATACAGTGGCTTGTGAAAGTATTCACCCCCTTGGCATTTTTTCTATTTTGTTGCCTTACATCCTGGAATTAAAATAGATTTTTGGGGGGTTTGTATTATTTGATTTACACAACATGCCTACCACTTTGAAGATGCAAAATATTTTTTGTTGTGAAACAAACAAGAAATATCTTGAGTGTGCATAACTATTCACCCCCCGAAGTCAATACTTTGTAGAGCCACCTTTTGCAGCAATTACAGCTGCAAGTCACTTGGGGTATGTCTCTATAAGCTTGGCACATCTAGCCACTGGGATTTTTTCCCCATTCTTCAAGGCAAAACTACTCCAGCTCCTTCAAGATGGATGGGTCCCGCTGGTGTACAGCAATCTTTAAGTCATACCACAGATTCTCAATTTGATTGAGGTCTGGGCTTTGACTAGGCCATTCCAAGACATTTAAATGTTTCCCCTTAAACCACTCAAGGGTTGCTTTAGCAGTATGCTTAGGGTCATTGTCCTGCTGGAAGGTGAACCTCCGTCCCAGTCTTAAATCTCTGGAAGACTGAAATAGGTTTCCCTCAAGAATATCCCTGTATTTAGCACCATCTATAATTTCTTCAATTCTGACCAGTTACCCAGTCCCTGCCTGTGAAAAATATCCCCACAGTATGATGCTGCCACCACCATGCTTCACTGGGGGGATGGTGTTCTCGGGGTGTTAAGAGGTGTTGGGTTTGCGCCAGACATAGCTTTTTCTTCGATCGCCAAAAAGCGAATTGCAGCTGTAATTCCTGCAAAAGGTGTCTCTATGAAGTATTGACTTTGGGGCGGTGAATAAATATGCTCAAGTTTTCTGTTTTTTTGTCTGATTTCCTGTTTGTTTCACAATAAAAAATGGCATCTTCAAAGTGGTAGGCATGTTGTGTTAATGAAATGATACAAACCCCCCAAAATCCATTTAAATTCCAGGATGTAACGCAGCAACTTAGGAAAAACACCAAGGGGTTGAATATTTTTGCAAGTTACTGTATCTATTACATCGATAAACAGTCATCTTATTAATCATTACCTCTTATCATATCATTATTCTGAACATTCGTGACCTCATGCATCTGCAAAAACCCCAGCCTCACTCATGATTCAGTACTACACCAATTGGTTTAATTATCTATTTACTCGCTAACTAAATAATAACTGGATAACATATACACTTAATACATACCTAGCGGACTTTTACAATATGGTGGCTTTTACACAACGACATGAAGAGGGAGAGAGAGAGAGAGAGAAAGAAAAAGACACTTATCGGCAATACATTTCAGAACTATTCTCACATTCACTTCTCTGCGCTACGGATCCCTTTTACGGGATCATTTTCCTAAACAACCGCTAGAATTGCAGGGTGCCAAATGCAAAAATATTACAAAAAATATTTATAATCATGCAATCACAAGTGAAATATACCAAAACACAGCTTAGCTTGTTGTTAATGCACCTATCGTATCAGATTTTGAAAATATACTTTACAGCGAAATAAATCCAATCTTTTGTGAGTGTAGCAATCAATGCTACAACAGCTAGCCCCAAATTAGCATGGTCACGAAAGTCAGAAAAGCAATAAAATTAATAGCTTACCTCAGATAATCTTCGGATGTTTGCACTCACGAGACTCCCAGTTACACAACAAATGTTATTTTTGTTCGATAAATATTACTTTTATCACAAAAAAACGCCATTTGGGTTGCGCGTTATGTTCAGAAAACCAAAGCCTTGTTCCGTTCGACAAATTCCAAAAAGTATCCGTAATGGTTGTAGAAACATGTCAAATGTTTTTTATAATCAATCCTCAGGTTGTTTTTAACAAACATAATCGATAATATTTCAACCGGACCATAACCTATTCAATAAGAGAGAAAAGCAAAATGCAGAGCTCCCCTCTGGCGCGCAGGCACTATTCAGAGGACACCTGACTACTTTTGAAAGATCTCGTTCATTTTTCAAAATAAAAGCCTGAAACTATGTCTAAAGCCTGGTCACAGCCCGAGGAAGCCACTGGAAAAGGAATCTGGTTGATACCCCTTTAAGTGGAAGAAAGACTGGCCAGGAAACACAGAATTTAAAAAACAAATATCACTTCCGGGTTATATTTTCTCAGGTTTTCGCTTGCAGATTCAGTTTTGTTATACTCACAGACAATATTTTGACTGTTTTGGAAACTTTGGAGTGTTTTCTATCCTAATCTGTAAATTATATGCATATTCTACAATCTGGACCTGAGAAATAGTCCGTTTACCTTCGGAACGTTCTTTAAAAAAATAATAATATGACCCCTAGCGTCAAGAGGTTAACTTCTCTGGGATAGGTGGGACGGTAGCGTCCCACTTGACCAAAATCCAGAAAAAATGTAGCGCGCCAAATTCAAATATATTACTATAAAAATCAATCTTTCATGAAATCACACATGAAAGACACCAAATTAAAGCTACACATGTTGTGAATCCAGCCAAAATGTCTGATTTCAAAAAGGATATACGGGGAAAGCACACCAAACAATTATGTTAGCTCAGTACATAGCCACAGAAAAACACAGCCATTTTCCCAGCAAAGGATAGTAGTATCAAAAAGCAGAAATAGAGATAAAATGAATCACTAACCTTTGATGATCTTCATCAGATGACACTCATAGGACATCATGTTACACAATACATTTATGTTTTGTTCGATAATGTGCATATTTATATCCACAAATCTCGGTTTACATTGGCGCCATGTTCAGAAATGCCTCTAAAATATCCGGAGTAATTGCAGAGAGCCACGTCAAATAACAAAAATACTCATCATAAACTTTGATGAAAGATACATGTTTTACACAGAATTAAAGATACACTTGTTCTTAATGCAACCGCTGTGTCAGATTTAAAAAAAAACTTTACGTAAAAAGCACACCATGCAATAATCTGAGACAGCGCTCAGATTTAACAACATTTCTCCGCCATGTTGGAGTCAACAAAAATACGAAATTACATCATAAATATTCCCTTACCTTTGATTATGTTCATCAGAATGCACTGCTAGGAATCCTAGTTCCACAATAAATCGTTGTTTTGTTCGATAATGTCCATTACTTATGTCCAATTAGCTAATTTTGCTAGCATGTGTAGTATACGTGTCCAAACGCTCGCGTAGATGCAGGCAAACGTCGGACGAAAACTTCAAAAAGTTATATTACAAGTCGAATAATCTGGTCAAACTTTGTAGAGAATCAATCTTCAAGATGTTGTTATCATATATATTCAATAACGTTCCAACCGGAGCATTTCTTCATGTCTGTATAAGTAATGGAACGCAAGGCGATATCATGAGGAAAGCGCGTGAGCAAGAACTGGCAATCTGCCAGACCAGTGACTGAAACACCTCCCATCCGGCCCCACATCACACTAGAGGCTTCATTCAACGTTCTACAGCCTGTTGACATCTAGTGGAAGGATCCATATATTACAGGGAATTGAATAGGCGATGACTTTAACATCGACCCTTCTCAGAATTCTCACTTCCTGTTTGGATTTTTTCTCAGGTTTTTCCCTGCCATATGAGTTCTGTTATACTCACAGACATCATTCAAACAGTTTTAGAATCTTCAGAGTGTTTTCTATCCAATAGTAATAATAATATGCATATATTAGCATCTGGGACAGAGTAGGAGGCAGTTCACTATGGGCACGCAATTCATCCAAAAGTGAAAATGCTGCCCCCTATATCAAAGAAGTTAAGAAGGTCATTAGCCTTTCCGCGCCAAGCTGTATGGCTCTGATTGTCTAAAAGGGGTCTTTCCTTTCCCGTCTTCTACTGTTGTTCACTCTGAAAGATGGCTAGCCAGCTGTGCCGATGGTTCCAGTGGGGTGATGCGAGTAGAGTACTAGATGATTTAACAAGAATATTAGGATGGTTTTATAGAGTTCGAGATATTTGACTCATGACAGCTAATCAGGTGTCTCAGTGATTGTCTGAGAGGTGAGCTTCTCGCCTACACCTCATGTTGATTATTCAGGATTTGGACCACAATGGACATGAGCTGCAGCTCGCCGTCTCTCTGGTCTAAAGCATGGTGAGTTTATTTCTTCACCTCGTGTTGAGGTTCAAAGTTCCAACCATTTCAAACATGTAGCTATCGCCTCACGTTTCCTGGTCTACTGTTAATTTAGTTGGCAGTGCTTTTTATGCACTCTCATCAAAGGGAGATTGTTCCGCCAGTCTGACACGCTCTCTGCCCTCATTCGGGGCATGGCTACTTACTATGAACAGTTTATAGAAGATCGATTATCTTATCCTTCCTAAAATCACATTCATATCTTAACATAAATACCTTCATCCTTTTTCATATTTTGTGCACAATGTATTGGATGGAAACTTGACAGATAAAGGGGATATACTTTCCAAGTTACAGTATTTCATCTTTACAATTTTTAATGACATCACAAAATGAAAACCCATATGACATTTGTTTTCTATAGCTCCCCACTGACCCCACTGACCATATGTTAGAAATATTGTTCCAGTATCCACTTTTGACCGTGTTTCAAAGTCTGTGAAACAAAGGCATTCCTTTGGTTGATACTAAAGGGGGAGAAAGAGCCCCCCTTCTCCTTTAATTTACAACAGCGTGTGAACTGCCAAACCGGCCCAGTTGCCTCCTCCCCTTTTCTGTGGGTGAGAGAAGGTCTGGTTATTGTCAATCATTGCCAAGCTGATCTGACCCATTGTGATCCTCACAGGAGAGTCATGGCACCTGTCTCATAGCTTGGTTTTTGCTCTGACATGCAATGTCAACTGTGAGACCTTATATAGACAGGTGTGTGTGCCTTTCTAAATCATGTCCAATCAACTGAATTTAACACAGCTGGATTACATCTGTGGTATAAAAAAAAACATCTCAAGGATGATCAATGGAAACAGGATGCACCTAGCTCAATTTCGAGTCTCATAGCAAATGATATGAATATTATGTAAATAAGGTTTTTCTGTTTTTTTATTATTATATATTTGCAAAAATTTCTAAAAAACTGTTCTTGCTTTGTCATTTTGGGATATTGTGTGTAGATTAAATAAAACATGTTCTTCATCATTAACAAAAAAGTCAAGGGGTCTGAATACTTTCTGAATGCATTGTATCTAAACAAGGTATACTAGTGTTTTCTTGTATTTAGATTTTTTTTACAAAACATTTTTCTTCTAAAGTGTGTGAATACTTTGAAGCGACTGTAGCTTTGCATTCTTATTCTTCTTTCGCCATGTAAACCGTTTATTCTGAGAAGAACTAAGATGTGGAATGTTGGAGAGATAGTGTTCATAAGAGGAATATAAGGCAGCAGACGAGGCATTCAAAGTCGGATGCTATTATAGGATCTGACATACACTAAATTGACTGTGCCTTTAAAGAGTTTGGAAAGTTATGTCATGGCTTTAGAAGCTTCTTATAGGCTAATTTACATTGTTTGAGTCAATTGGAGGTGTACCTGTGGATGTATTTCAAGGCCTACCTTCAAACTCAGTGCCTCTTTGCTTGACATCATGGTAAAATCAAAAGAAATCAGCCAAGACCTCAGAAAAAAATTGTAGACCTCCACAAGTCTGGTCTATCCTTGGGAGCAATTTCCAAATGCCTGAAGGTACCATGTTCATCTGTACAAACAATAGTACGCAAGTATAAACACCTTGGGACTACGCAGCTGTCATACCGCTCAGGATGGAGACTCGTTCTGTCTGAACGTACTTTGGTGCGAAAAGTGCAAATCAATCCCAGAACAATATCAAAGGACTTTGTGAAGATGCTGGAGGAAACAGGTAAAAAGTATCTATATCCACAGTAAAACAAGTCCTATATCGACATAACCTGAAAGGCCGCTCAGCAAGGAAGAAGCCGCTGCTCTAAAACCGCCATGAAAAAGCCAGACTATGGTTTGCAACTGCACATGGGGACAAAGATCATACTTTTGGAGAAATGTCCTCTGGTCTGATGAAACAAAAATAGAACTGTTTGGCCATAATGACCATTGTTATGTTTGGAGGAAAAAGGGGGAGGCTTGCAAGCCGAAGAACACCATCCCAACTGTGAAGCACAGGGGTGGCAGCATCATGTTGTGGGGGTGCTTTGCTGCAGGAGGGACTGGTGCATTTCACAAAATAGATGGCATCATGAGGCTGGAAAATGATGTGGATATATTTAAGCAACATCTCAAGACATCAGTCAGGAAGTTAAAGCTTGGTCGCAAATGGGTCTTCCAAATGGACAATGACCCCAAGCATTCTTCCAAAGCTGTGGCAAAATGGCTTAAGGACAACAAAGTCAAGGTATTGGAGTGGCCATCACAAGGCCCTGACCTCAATCCTATAGACAATTTGTGGGCAGCACTAAAAAAACATGTGCGAGCAAGGAGGCCTACAACACACCTGACTCAGTTACACCAGCTCTGTCAGGAGGAATGGGCCAAAATTGTGGGAAGCTTGTGGAAGGCTACCTGAGACGTTTGACCCAAGTTATACAATTTAAAGGCAATGCTACCAAATACTAATTGAGTGAATGTAAACTTCTGACCCACTGGGAATGTGATGAAAGAAATAAAAGCTGAAATAAATCATTCTCTCTACTATTATTCTGACATTTCACATTCTTAAAATAAAGTGGTGATCCTAACTGACCTAAGACAGGGAATTTTTACTAGGATTAAATGTCAGGAATTGTGAAAAACTGAGTTTCAATTTATTTGGCTAAGGTGTATGTAAACTTCCGACTTCAACTGTATACTGGAGTTGCTTACCAAGAAGACAGTGAATGTTCCTGAGTGGCCGAGTTACAGTTTTGACTTAATTAAATCTGCTTGAATATCTGTGGCAAGACCTGAAAATGGTTGTATAGCAATTATCAACAACCAATTTGACAAAGCTTGAAGAATAAATAAAAAAAAATTGGTAAATGTTGCACAATCCAGTTGTGGAAAGATCTTAGAAGCTTACGCAGAAAAACGTACAGCTGTTATCGCTGCCAAAGGTGATTCTAACATGTATTGACTCATGGGGTTGAATACTTAACTAATCAAGATATTATTAGTGCTTTATTTGTATTTATTTTTTACAAAGGGTTTACTTTTTCTTTCACTTTGACATGGAATGTTAGAGAGTGTTCGATAGAGAGTGTTCATAAGCGGAGTATAAAGCAGCAGACAAGAGGAATTCAAAGTTGGATGCTATCCTAGGATCTGCCATCAGATAGAGGCATGACAGATTAGTTAAATCCAATTGGTAACGATCGCAGGGGAACACCACAGGACTGGTTTATGGCCGAGTTAGAGGGCCATCGACATATGGGGAACGAGCTCTTATAAGAACTCCAGCTATCTCTTTAACTGGCACTGTGTCAGATCACTCCCCTCCCCCCCCTAAAATGTGCTTGTTGATGCTACAGTACAATATAATTTTTGACAATCAGTTTCTGCTTCACATAAACTCAGGACAGAAATAATACAGTCACATTTTTTCAGTCTCAAGTCAGTATAAGAGGGAGCACTTGACAAATTTCTTTCCAAAACATTATACTGTATATCAATTTTCAGAAACGTTGGTCAATTTGCTTTTCTTGTTTAAAAACATATTAAATCGATTGGTGTGCTTTGCCACATCTATGGGGTTGTGGGGGTTGTTAAATGGGGTTGTTAAATGACAGACATGTATTTGTTTGAATCCTATCACTAGATGGTTTTATTTTAGAGAGACAATCACATTTTGTTGTGAAATGAGTTATCCATCTCATTCTCAGAAAAAAGTAGCACTGGAAGGTTTTAGACAGTCAAATGTGACAAATAATTCAATTTTTTATGAAGAGCTGTACAAATGGTACGTTTGTGACATCAACATTGTAAAACACATATATTTAAAAGTAATCAATACAGTAGTATGCAATCTGGGCTCTGGACAAAAGTAGTGCACTATATAGGAAACAGCGTGCCATAGAGCCCCACAGCAGAGGTGTCATAATCCCCATAAAACCTAACGGTTAAACAGAGAAATGGTTCCAATCGTTTTTCCACCATTCATTTTTTTCCATAAGGGATTTTAGAAACACTTAGAATAAGTGCTTTGATTCGTGTAGGCTTATCCTGGTGTGACGTTTTGATAACCATGTAAATCTCTCTCGGACAAGGTGACTTTTGCTTCGATTCGTCAGTCTCGTCCAGCTCATCATGGCATTTGTAGTTCTTTATGATAACCACATTAGCAACTAATTAACAATTAATTTGTTGGTGGTAAATACAGGCAAATATATTGAGAAAAGTCACCTTGTCCGAGAGAGAGTTACACGGTTATCAAAACATCACGCCATGGTAAGCCTACATGAAACACAGCCCTTATTTTATGTGTTTCTAAAATCCCCGATGGGAAAAATGAATGGTGGAAAAGTGCCTTCGGAAAGTATTCACACCTCTTGACTTTTTCTACATTTTGTTGTCTTACAGCCCGAATTTGAAATGTATTAAATAGAGAAAATGGCCACTGGCCTATACACAATACTACATAATGTCAGATTTTTTTACAATTAATAAAACAGATATGTCTTGAGTCAATAAGTATTCCACCTCTTTGTTATGGCAAGCCTAAATCAGTTAATGAGTAAAAATGTGCTTACCAAGTCACATAATAAGTTGCATGTATTCATTCTGTGTGCAATAATAGTGTTAAGCATGATTTTTGAATGACTACATCTTCTCTGTACCCTACACACAATTATCTGTAATGTCCCTCAGTCGAGCAGTGAATTTCAAACACAGATTCAACCACAAAGACCAGTGAGGCTTTCCAATGCCTCACAAAGAAGGGCACCTATTGGTAAAAAAAGCAGACATTGAATATCAGTTTGAGCATGGTGAAGTTATTATTTACACTTTGGATGGTGCATGAATACACCCAGTCACTACAAAGATACAGGCGTCATTCCTAAGTCAGTTGCCGGAGAAGAAGGAAACCACTCAGGGATTTCACCATGAGGCCATTGGTGACTATAAAACAGAGTTTAACCTGATGAGGACAGAGGGCGCTGTTGTCACTTTGGGGGAAAAACGTGCCCAATTTAAACGGCCTCGTACTCAATTCTTGCTCGTACAATATGCATATTATTATTACTATTGGATAGAAAACACTCTCTAGTTTCTAAAACCGTTTGAATTATATCTGTGAGTGAAACAGAACTCATTTGGCACAAACTTCCTGACCAGGAAGTGGAAAATCTGAAATCGATGCTCTCTTCTGGGTCCTGCCTATAAATGGGCATGATACCTATTAGTATACATGCACGTCATACACCTTCCCCTGGATGTCAAGATGCAGTGAGAGAAGAAATGGAGTGTTTATCTTGGTCTGTGATGGAATACGTCCTCTTGGAATGACGTGTCACCCATTTCATGTTTTCAGGAAGGCGCGAAGTTGGACCTGGATTTGCCTTCTGAATAGCTGTCGTTATAGGCGACTACTATCTCCGGCTTTGATTTTATTTGATACATGTGACAATATCATCGTAAAGTATGTTTTTTCAATATAGTTTTATTAGATTTTTGTAATTTATTCGTGACGTTAGGCGTGTTTCGTTGTGTGCCTTTGTTCAGAAAGGAGAGCTTCGCGCCACTTGGCCAGTGTGCTTGCTAATTCAAGAGGGAAAAACGATGTTCTAAATCCAAACAACGACTGTTCTGGACAAAGGACCCCTTGTCCAACATTCTGATGGAAGATCACCAAAAGTAGGACCCATTTTGAGATGCTATTTCATATATCTGTCGAACTGTGTACTAGTAGTTTGCGCCCAGGTTTTGGCCACTCTCTCGCTATAACATAAGCCTTATGTCGTAATGAAGATATTTTTAGAATTCTAACACTGCGATTGCATTAAGAACTAGTGTATCTATCATTTCCTATACAACATGTATTTTTTTGTAATGTTTATGAATAGCTATTTGGTCAGAATAGGTGAGAGTCTAATAGAAATATCCGCACATTCTGGGAAAAAGAAGCTACGTTAGCATAATGGATAACCACTGATTTCAGCTCTAAATATGCACATTTTCGAACAAAACATAAGTGTATGTATAACCTGATGTTATAGGACTGTCATCTGAGGAAGGTTTATGAAGGTTAGTGAAAATTAATATATTTTGCTGGTTTATTCGCTAACGCTAACGTGCCTATTGCTATCGCTAACGTGCCTTGATGAATGAATGCGGTAGTGTGGTAGGCTATTGTAGTAAGCTAATATAATGCTATATTGTGTTTTCGCTGTAAAACACTTAAAAAATCTGAAATATTGGCTGGATTCACAAGATGCTTGTCTTTCATTTGCTGTACACGATGCATTTTTCAGAAATGTTTTATGATGAGTATTTAGGTATTCCACGTTGGTCTCTATAATTACTCTGGCTGCTTCGGTGCTATTTTTGACGGTAGCTGTGATGGTAGCTGCAATGTAAAACTGATTTATACCTCAAATATGCACATTTTTCGAACAAAACATAGATTTATTGTGTAACATGTTATAAGACTGTCATCTGATGAAATTGTTTCTTGGTTAGTTTGGTTGGTTCTTGGTTAGTTAGGTTGGCTTTGTGCATGCTACCTGTGCTGTGAAAAATGTCTGTCCTTCTTTGTATTTGGTGGTGAGCTAACATAAATATACGTGCTGTTTTCGCTGTAAAACATTTAAAAAATCGGACATGTTGGCTGGATTCACAAGATGTGTACCTTTCATTTGCTGTATTGGACTTGTTAATGTGTGAAAGTTAAATATTTCTAAAAAATATATTTTGAATTTCACGCTCTGCCTTTTCAGTGGAATGTGGGAGGAGTTCCGCTGGCGGAACGCTGGAGCAGTAAAGGTTAATGGCTGTGATAGGAGAAAACTGAGGATGGATCAAATTCAACAACATTGCAGTTACTTCACAATACTAACCTAAATGACAGAGTGAAAAGAAGGAAGCCTGTACAGAATAAAAATATTCCAAGACATGCATCCTGTTTGCAATTTTAACAAAGGAAATTTGAGGAAAACACTATCGAATTTCTATCAACACATTGACTGTAGTACTCATCCCGGGAAAACACTCAACCTCTGCTATTCTCTCTTCCGTGATGCCTACAAGGCCCTCCCCCTGCCCTACCTTCGGCAAATCAGATCACGTGTTGAATAGACACGTTTTAAGGTCTATTCAACGCTGGTCTGACCAATCGGAATCCTTGCTTCATGATTATTTTGATCACGTGGACTGGGATATGTTCCAGGTTGCCTCGGAAAATAACATTGATATATACACGGACATGGTGGCTGAGTTCATCAGGAAGTGTATAGGTGATGTTATTCACACGGTGACTATTAAAACTACCCAAACCGGAAACCGTGGATAGATGGCAGCATTCTCGCTAAACTGAAATTGCGAACCACCGCATTTAACCATGATAAGGTGACCTGCGAATATGGTTGAATACAAACAGTGTAGTTATTCCATCCGTAAGGCAATCAAACAGGCAAAACGTCAGTACAGAGACAAAGTGGATTCACAATTCAACGGCTCAGACACGAGAGGTATGTCGCAGGGTCTACAGACAATCACGGATTACAAAGGGAAAACCAGCCACGTTGCAGACACAGACGTCTTGCTCCCAGACAAGCGAAACACCTTTGCCCGCTTTGAGGATAACACAGTGCCATCGACGTGGCCCATGGGCTCTCATGGGCTCCCACTCCCATGGGCTCCCACTCCCAAGGACTATGGGCTCTCGTTCTCCGTAGCCGTGAGTAAGACATTTAAGCGGGTTAACCCACGCAAGGCTGCCGGCCCAGACGGCATCCCTAGCTGCCTCCTTAGAGCATGCACAAACCAGCTGGCTGGAGTGTTTACGGAAATATTCAATCTCTCCCTATCCCAGTCTACTGTCCCGACTTGCTTCAAGATGTCCGCTATTGTTCCTGTGCCCAAGAAAGCAAAGGTAACTGAACTAAATGACTATCAACCCATGCACTCACTTCTGTCATCATGAAGTGCTTTGAGAGGCTAGTTAAGGAGCATATCACCTCTACCTTACTTGACACCCTAGACCCACTTCAATTTGCTTACCACCCCAATAGATCCACAGACGATGCAATCGCCATTGCACTACATACTGCCCCATCCCATCTGGACAAGAGGAATACCTATGTAAGAATGCTGTTCATTGACTATAGCTCAGCATTCAACACCAGAGTACCCTCCCAGCTCATCATCAACCTCGAGGCCCTGGGTCTGAACCCCGCCTTGTGCAACTGCGTCCTGGACTTCCAGGTGGTGAAGGTAGAAAACAACACCTACACTTCACTGATCCTCAACACTGGGGCCCCACAAGGGTGTGTACTCAGCCCCCTCTGGTTCTCCCTGTTCACCCATGACTGCGTGGCCACACACGCCTCCAACTCAATCATCAAGTATGCAGACGACACAACCATACTAGGCCTGATTACCAACAATGACGAGACAGCCTACAGGGAGGAGATGACGACCCTGGAGGAGTGGTACCAGAAAAATAACCTCTCCCTCAACGTCAACAAAACGAAGGAGCTGATCGTGGACTTCAGGAAAAAGCAGAGGGAGCACACCCCTATCCACATTGACGGGACAGCAGTGGAGAAGGAGGAAAGCTTCAACTTCCTCGGCGCACACATCACTGATGATCTGAAATGGTCAACCCACACAGACAGTGTGGTGAAGAAGACGCAACAGTTGGAGCACTGTTGGAGCTAGGAACACAAGCATTTCGCTACAGACGCAATAACATCTGCTAAATATGTGTATGTGACCAATAAAATTTTATTTGAATTAGACACTAAAGTACAATTGGTAAAAATGTGGCAAAGAAATTAACTTTATGTCCCGCGTATAAGGCATATAGGCATAATGTTTGGGGCAAATCCAATACATCACTGAGTACCACTCTTCATATTTTCAAGCGTGGTGGTGGCGGCATTATGTTATAAGAATGCTTGTCATCAGCAAGGACTGGGGAGTTTTCAAGGATAAAAATAAACGGAATAGAGTAAAGCACAGGCTAAATCCTAGAGGAAAACCTGATTCAGTCTGCTTTCCAACAGACACTGGGAGACAAATGAACCTTTTAGCAGGACAATAACCTTAAACATAAGGCCAAAATGACACAGGAGTTGCTTACCAAGAAAACATTGAATTTTCCTGTGGCCTGGATACAGTTTTGACTTAAATCGTGCTGAAAATCTATAGTAAGACTTGAAAATGGCTGTCTAGCAAAGAGCAACAACTAACTTGACAGAGCTTGAAGATTTCTTTAAAGAATAATGTGCAAATATTGTACAATTTAGGTGTGCAAAGCTCTTAGAGATTTGCCCAGAAAAACTCACAGCTGTAATCGCTGCCAACGGTGATTCTAACATGTATTGATTTACAGAATGTACATAAGTTATTTCATTTTCAATCAATTTGCCAAAATGTATAAAAACATGTTTTAACTTTGTCTTTATGGGGTATTGTGTGTAGATGGGTGAGGATTTGTTTAATCTATTTTGAGTTCAGGCTGTAACACATCAAAATGTAAATAAGGGGGGTATAGCTACTTTCTGAAGGCACTATATATAGCGTTTTGCAACAAAACCCATTTATTACACATCTAAAATATATTAATTGGAAATCTGAGAACATTAATATTTTACAAACACTTAAAGGTAAGCATTCATTTATGATGATAAAACACACTTTTTGGAAATTAACTCCTCACTTGTAGACATCTCTTAATATGGGCCTCATTACCAAAGTTACCAGTCGTTTAAAAATAAAAAAAAAACAGTGTCTACTGTACACATCGGGATATAGTGATAAATTGGTAAATAGTAAATATTTAATCCTGCAGAATACACCAAATGTAACATGGAGGGAATAAATGCCGATACACACAATATTCCAACCATTATTCCCTAGTCTGATTCATTGCTACAGTGCATTCAGAAAGTATTCAGACCCCTTCACCTTTTCCACCTTTTGTTACATTACAGCATTATTCTAAAATGGATGAAATAAATTGAAACATCCCCATTTCTACACATGACAAAGCAATTAGATTTTTTTGCAAAAAAACTTATTTACATAAGTATTCAGACCCTTTAATATTAGATTTCTAATTGAGCTCAGGTGCATCCTGTTTCCATTTATTAACCTTGAGATGTTTCTACAACTTCATTGGAGTCCACCTGTGGTAAATTCAATTGGTTGGAATGATTTGAAAAGGCACACGTCTGTCTATATAAGGTCCCACAGTCGACAGTGCATGTCAGAGCAAAAACCAAGCCATGAGGTCAAAGGAATTGTCCGTAAAGCTCCGAGACAGGATTGTGTCGAGGCACAAATGTCTGCATCATTGAAGGTCCCCAAGAACACAGTGGCCTCCATCATTCTTAAATGGAAGAAGTTTGGAACAACCAAGACTCTTCCTAGAGCTGGCCGCCTGGCTAAACTGAGCACCTCTTCAACCTCAGGATGCTGAAGAAAGTTGGCTTGGCACCTAAAACCCTCAAAAACTTGATGCACAGATGCACAATTGAGAGCATCCTATCGGGCTGTATCATCGCCTGGTATGGCAACTGCACCGCCCACAACTGCAGGGCTCTCTAGAGGGTGGTGCGGTCATCAGAAAGCATCACCGGGGGCAAACTACCTGTCCTGCAGTTGGTCAGTACAAGTGCATCAAAGCTAGGACCGAGAGACTGAAAAACAGCTTCTATCTCAAGACCAATAGACTGTTAAACAGCCATCACTAACACAGAGAGGCTGCTGCCTACATACAGACTTGAAATCTTTGGCTACTCTAACAAATAGATCACTCGTCACTTTATTAATGCCACTTTAATAATGAAGTTTACATATCTTGCATTACTCATCCCATATGTATATACTGTATTTTATACCATCTATTGCATCTTGCCTATGCCACTCGGTCATTGCGCATCCATATATTTATATGTATATATTCTTATTCCATCCCTTCACTTAGATTTGTGTGTATTAGGTAGTTGTTGTGGAATTGATAGATTACTTGTTAGATATTGCTGCACTGTCGGAACTAGAAGCACAAGCATTTTTCAACACTCGCAATAACATCTGCTAACCATGTGTATGTAAACAATAAAATATGATTTGATTTAATTTGCGCAATCGGGGGAGAAGAGCTTTGGTCAGGGAGGTGAACCAATGGTCACTCTGACAGAGTTCTAGAGTTCCTCTGTGTAGATGGGAGAACATTCCAGGACAGCAATCACTGCAGCACTCCATCAATCAGGCCTTTATGGTAGAGTGGCCAGACTGAAACGACTCCTCAGTAAAAAGGTAGCCCGCTTGGATTTTTCCAAAAGGCACCTAAAGGCACGTAGACCATGAGAAACACGACTATCCCGTCTGATGAAACCAAGATTGAACTCTTTGGCCTTGATGGCCAAGTGTCATGTCTGGGGGAAACCCAGGGAAACTAATCAAGATCGAGGGAAAGATGAACGGAGCAAAGTACAGAGAGATCCTTAATGCAAACCTGCTTCAGAGCGTCCAGGATCTCAGACTGGGGCAAGGTTCACCTTCCAACAGGACAATAACCCTAAGTAGACAGCCGAGACAACGCAGGAGTGGCTTTGAGGCAAGTCTCTGAATGTCCTTGAGTGTCCCAGCCAGAGCCCGGACTTGAATCCGATCGAACATCTCTGGAGAGACCTGAAAATAGTAGTGCAGCGATGCTCCTCATCCAAACTGACAGAGCTTGAGAGGATCTGTAGAGAAGAATGGGAGAAACTCCCCAAATACAGGTGTGCTCAGCTTGCAGCGTCATACCCAAGAAGACTTGAGGCTGTAATCAATGCCAAAGGTGCTTCAACAAAGTACTGAGTAAAGGGTCTGAATACTTATGTAAATGTGAAATTTCAGTTTCTAAAAAACAGTTTATCCTTTGTCATTGTGGGGTATTGTGTGTAGATTGTTACGCTACAGCCTTTTCCTCATCAATGTGGAAAAAGTGAAGGGGTCTGAATACTTTCCAAATGCACTGTATATCAACCCAGACATGCAAAGGGCAAAACTCTGAATACAAAGGTCACAGAATTGGTTATTTGTCTGTATTTCTGTTTATTGAGTCATGTCAGAGATGTTGTTTAACAGTATGTACACCCGCTCCCCATCTCCCACAATAATAATAACATACAACTGGGTAAATCTCTGTAATGAGCTTTCTGACAACCATTCCGTTTGCAGGAAATATCTACAGTCTCAGTTATCGACTCAGCTTTGCCATTAACGTTTGGCACCTTCATCATCATATCAGCAGTGACAGGGAGCCGATGGATAAGTGGATCCTCCAGTCTGGGAGAACTGCAGGCAGCACAAGTTCAGCTGATGAGAGATCAGAGAGGAGAACCACAGAGCTGGGATAAGCCCAAATGGCATCCTATTTGCTTTATAGTGCACTACTTTTAACCATGGCCCATAGGGCTCTGTTCAAATGTTGTGCACTATAATGAGTATAGCATGCCATTTAGGATGCTATCTCTCTGATACAGATGTTAGCCTTTCCAGTATCTGGCAGCTTCATAGAAGAAGACTGAAGTTTGTCCTTCATTTTCCTAGCTAGCAGTTGTCCATCATATCCTTTTCAGGATGCCCTGAAGCTACAGTCATTGAGTAGGTTTTACATGCACACTAATAATTCAATTTTAAACTGATTATGGCAGAAGGCAGAGTTTGGCAATAGTCATGTAAACATTTTACTCTGCGTATTTTAATCGGCGTAAAGTCAAAATCAAAGTAATCATACGCCGATTAAAATACCTGGTTTTCTGAGCAATCTTTAAAAATATTAGGACCTGTAGATAGCTTAACTTGTGTTCCCGCGGTGTATTTGATCTGCACATGCCAGCATGGGTAGAGCAAGCCTCCCTCTTATGAACGATTTGAAGTGAGTTTGGGAAAACTGAAAATATGCGTCTTAGAAATATTTCACACAAAAATGTTATATGTCCGAACTCAGAATCAAATAGACTTCGCAAAGTCTGAGCTGTGGTAAAACATTTATTTTGATTGCCGATTTTTGCATTTATTTACGTCCCATTAGGTATATGACTGTGTAAACAGGATTTTAAGGACATTGTTCTTCTTGCAAAGCATGTAAACATTTTAAACAAACTATTATATTAATCTGACTAACCACAATGATCATTTAATTGTGTGCATGTAACCATACTCCGGGAACAGCAGTGATAGTGATAGACAGGTTGTTTTGAGAAAAGTGTCTTAGACAAAGGCAGCTTCTTAACATCACAGCCCTAACTAGACTGTTTAGAGAGTTTTTTTTTATCACAACAATGTTATTTGCATGTGGTTCAACATTTTAAAAATAACAAAAACATAAAATATAATACAAAACAGACAACCATTTTAAGTGTTATTAATCTGCATGTTGTTACAGCATATATTTTTTATTTGCCTGTCAGATATCTTCATCTTTAGGGAGACGTAAGAAAAACATTCTCTGGTGAGAAGGCTAGTGTCAACTTATACCTTTATAGCTTCAAAAGGCCTATTTCTAATTAGTGAGCGACCGTCTTGACATCTCGTATTTTGTAGGGGGTGTTCTCACTGAATGGAAAATAACATTTTCTGCCAGTATTCGAGTTCTTAGTTCCCAGCTCTCCCTCATTCAGCATCACCATGGAAGACTGCATATCAAATTAGAGAATCTAATAACAGTGATACCTCATTTTCAGTTTAACAGAAAATATGCACAGCCCATTCTCAATTTTGTCCTCTCTTCAGTGACAGAGGAAAATTAAGACTGCTCTGTTTCAGATAGTTAAGGAGCCAGACAAATAGGTTCATTCAAGAAAATGATTTGTTGCCATGTTGAATAATAAGACATGGTCTGAGCCCAGAAGTCTTTATAAATAGGTTTGGATGATAAATATTCCAGTTGAACTACTGTGTGTTCCTGTTCACTATTATCCTGTATGAGTGAGGGAAATGGAAATGAATTGAAAGCATGTCAATACTCTGAAAACTTGGAAATGAGGAAATATGCAATTTGTTTCTGACAAATATTTTTTACAGACTTATTTGTATTGATACCGCCATTTTTGACGAGTGGATGATTTTCATATACTGTAGTGTTCTGTATAAAGTCAGCCTTTTCCTGATGTAATGTGTTGTAACCTGATGCAATTATGTGGGTATAAAACATAGTAATGCAAACATGCTTCCTCGCAGAGTGGGAACAATCAGTGTTGTTTTCTTCTACCTACCCTGGAAACCTGGTTCTATTTCAATAGAATATAGTCTATAGGTTGGCTGAGCCTTGCTTTGGTCAAAAGTAGTGCACTATTTGGGAATAGGGTGTCATTTGGGATGCATCCATAGTTTCTACTCATGGTTGATGACATATATGATTGATTGAGAGCTGTAAGGCCTCACAGCGCATCCAGGCCCTAATAGCCTCCCTCTCCCTCTAACCGAAATGTACAAGCTGTTTTCATTAATAAGATATTTGAGCTGACAAAAAAAAAGACAAATCCAGATACATTATGAAGAAAACAATATTGCGATGGCACTGCTGCGGGATGGTGCGCGGACGGACAGTCCATTTGTGTTAGTTTAGCTTCATTGCAGCACATACGGCTGTTCTTGTGGACTCTGTATTGAGCTTCATTGCAGAGCATTAGCGTCTGGGATTTGCCATGGGAGAGTAAATTAGTGACCAGCTTATCTGTGTGTAATGGGAATGAATTGTGGAGTGCTCTCAACTAGAGGTCTTAAAACATAGTGCTTTCTTCTTCTCCTGCTTTTTACAGAGGCAGTGTGACATACTGCATCTAGCTGCCATGATACATTTTAATGTGTGTCTGTGATAAAGAAATCAACACTTCCGCAGCCGGCCGCGACCGGGAGGTCCGTGGGGCGACTGGCCTAGCGTCGTCCGGGTTAGGGAGGGTTTGGCCGGTAGGGATATCCTTGTCTCATCGCGCTCCAGCGACTCCTGTGGCGGGCCGGGCGCAGTGCGCGCTAACCAAGGGGGCCAGGTGCATGGTGTTTCCTCCGACACATTGGTGCGGCTGGCTTCAGGTTTGGAGGCGCGCTGTGTTAAGAAGCAGTGCGGCTTGGTTGGGTTGTGCTTCGGAGGACGCGTGGCTTTCGACCTTCGTCTCTCCCGAGCCCGTACGGGAGTTGTAGCGATGAGACAAGATAGTAATTACTAGCGATTGGATAGCACGAAAATTGGGGAGAAAAGGGGATAACATTTTTAAAAAAAAAAAAAGAAAAGAAAAGAAATCAACACTTCAATTATTTGTGCTACAATGTGAATTATTGATTTTTAGAATGAAATACTGTAGAGAAAGGGAAATAGTAGACGTTCTCATCTCAGTTTGGTATGCAAACGCTGGGAAACACATACTGTTGTGTAAAACTTATGGTGTTTGCACAAAGTTTTGATCCCTGCTCCCACATCACAAAACAGCCCGATAAACGTTCTCTCCAAGTGTTCAAAATAAAGCCTGGCCTCAAAGACTAGACTTACCATAGTAAATGTAAATTCATGTCCCTTCAATTCGTAAGATAAGATATGTTCGGTATGGTTACATAAGACAGAAGGTTACTTAAGCCATAAATGAAAGGAGGGGTTTTGGTTTGAGAGGATAGGTGGGCGTATAAAGTGAATGTCTAGTAACCCAAAGCTTGTGTGTTCAAATCACATCACTGACAATTTGAGCTAATTAGCAACTTCGCAAATACTTTCTACTTTGCAACTAGGGGAGAACCGGGACGAAAGTAACATGCCCATTTTCTCAGATAGCACAGAAACTAGAATAGCGTAGTGAAGTCAGCACGTTCCGAGTGAGGAGGACAACCTTACTGCAAAAGAGCAGCCCAGTCCGACCCTGTTTCGCCGTGTTATCAACAAAAAGTTGTTTTTGGCGACGTAAAGAAAACAGACCCGGGAGTGTTTTTTGGTTGTAGAGTTGTGTTTAGCTGTTTAAGGTTACAAACATACAGTATGTCATTTTCTTTACCAATCTAGTGACTAAATGACAGCGTAGGCTTTAAGTATCATGCTAGCTAGTCTTGGGTGTTAGCTAGGGAGAAGTTACAGGAGAGAGGGGTGAGACGAAAGTAACAGAATGTTAAATGATAACCTGGAATAAAATAGAAAAAGCAGTTAAGCACAGGCCTTTGTCTAGTTAATATTCCGTTAATGTTACCAACATATCAAGAAGTATATGACTTTATTAGAATTATGCCTTAATCATATGACTTTATTGATTAGCTTTGAGTCCACACAATAGGTTTTTATTGACAGGTTTAATATATATATATATTTATATATACTGTTTAAATATCCTGCACAAAGATATAAAAACAACATGCAACAATTTCAATGATTTTATTGACTTATAGTTCATATAAGGAAATCAGTCAAATTAAATAAATTCATTAAACCCTGATCTATGGATGTGGCAGGGCTTGAAAACTATTACGGACTACAAAGGGAGACCCAGCCACAAGATGCCCAGTGACGAGAGCTTACCAGATTGGCCAAATGCCTTTTATGCTCGCGTCGAGGCAAGCAACACTGAAGCATGCATGCGAGAACCAGCTGTTCCAGACAACTGTGTGATCACATCCTCCGTAGTCGATGTAAGAAAGACCTTTAAACAAGTCAACATTCACAAGGCCGCGGGGCCAGACAGACTACCAGGAAATGTACTCAGAGCATCCACGTACCAACTGGCAAGTGTCTTCACTGACATTTTCAACCTCTCTCTGCCCGAGTCTGTAATACCTAAATGTTTCAAGCATACCACCATAGTCCCTGGGCCCAAGAACGCAAAGGTAATCTGTCTAAATGACTACCGACCTGTAGCACTCACGTCGGTAGCCATGAAGTGTTTGAAAGGCTGGTCATGGCTCACATCTACAACATCATCCCGGAAACCCTAGACCCACTAATTCACAAACCTCCCCAACAGGGGCTCCCGAGTGGCACAGCAGTCTAAGGCACTATGTCTCAGTGCTAGAGGCACCCTGGTTCGATTCCAGGAGGTATCACAACCGGCCGTGATTGGGAGTCCCATAGGGCGGCGCATAATTGTCTCGGTGTCGTCAGGTGTAGACCATCATTGTAAATAAGAAATTGTTCTTATATGGCTTGCCTAGTTAAATAAAGGTTAAGTAAAAAATGTATAATAATACATATTTTTTAAATGACGCAATTGCAATCCACACTTCCCTTTCCCACCTGGACAACAGGAACACCTTTGTGAGAATGATTTTCATTTGACTACAGCTCAGCGTTCAACACCCTAGAGCCCATGAAGCTCATCACTAAGCTAAGGACCCTGGGACTAAACACCTCCCTCTGCAACTGGATCCTGGCCTTCCTGATGGGCCGCCCCCAGATGGTAAAGGTAGGCAACAACACATCTGTCACACTGATCCTCAACACAGGGGCCTCTCAGGCGTGCCTGCTTAGTCCACTCCTGTACTCCACTCCCTGCTCACCCACAACTGCTTGGCCAGGCAGGACTCCAACACCATCATTAAGTTTGCTGACGTCACAGGCCTGATCACTGACAACGACGAGAGAGCCTAGAGGGAGGTGGTCAGCGAACTGGCAGTGTGGTGCCAGGACAACAACCTCTCCCTCAGCGTGAGCAAAACAAAGGAGCTGATCATGGACTACAGGGAAATGAGGGCAGAACACTCTCCCATTCACATCGACGGGCCGTCGTGGAGCAGGTCGAGTGCTTCAAGTTCCTTGCTGTCCACATCACCAACAAACTATCATGGTCCAAACACACCAAGACAGTTGTGAAGTTGGCACAACAATGCCTATTCCCCCTCAGGAGACTGAAAAGATTTGGCATGGTTCCCCAGATCCTCAAAAGGCACTACAGCTGCACCATCAAAGTATTCAGAGCCCTTGACTTTTTCCACCTTTTGATACGTTACAGCCTTATTATTACATTTATTAAATGTGTTTTTCTTCCTCATCAGTCTACACACAATAGCCCATAATGGCAAAGAAATGACAAAAAAACTGAAATATCACATACACATATGTATTCAGACCGTTTACTCAATAGTTTTTGAAGCACCTTTGGCAGGGATTACAGCATCGGGTCTTCTTGGGTATGACGCTACATGCTTGGCACACCTGTATTTGGGGAGTTTCTCTCATTCCCACAGCATGATGCTGCCACCACCATGCTTCACCATAGGGATGGTACCAGGTTTCCTCCAGACGTGATGCTTCGCATTCAGGCCAAAGAGTTCAATCTTGGTTTCATCAGACCAGAGAATCTTGTTTCTCAGGGTCTGAGAGTCTTTAGGTGCCTTTAGGCAAACTCCAAGCGGATTGTCATGTGCCTCTTACTGAGGAGTGGCTTCCATCTGGCCACCACCATGAAGGCCTGATTGGTGGAGGGCTGCGGTGAAGGTTGTCCTTCTGGAAGGCATAGAGGAACTCCAGTGCTCTGTTAGAGTGACCATCGGGTTCTTTGTCACCTCCCTGACCAAGGCCCTTCTCCCCCGATTGCTCAGTTTGGCAGGGCGGTCAGCTCTAGGAAGAGTCTTGGTGGTTCCAAACTTCTTCCATTTAAGAATGATGGAGGCCACTGTGTTCTTGGTGACTTTCAATTCTGCAGAAATGTTTTGGTACCCTTCCCCTGATCTGTGTCTCGACACAATCCTGTCTCTGAGCTCTACGGACAATTCTTTTGACCTCATTGCTTGTTTTTTTTCTGACATGCACTGTCAACTGTTAATTGAATTTACCACAGGTGTACTCCAAGTTGTAGAAACATCTCAAGGATGATCAATGGAAACAGGATGCACCTGAGCTCAATTTCGAGTCTCATAGCAAAGGGTCTGAATACTTATGTAAAGTGGCTATTTCTGTTTTTTATTTTGTAATACATTTGCAAAAAATTCTAAAACCCTGTTTTAGCTTTGTAATTATGGGGTATTGTGTGTAGGCTTTTTAAAAATTCAATCCATTGTAGAATCTGTCTGTAAAGTTACAAAATGTCAAAAAGTCAAGGGGTCTGAGTACTTTCTGAATGCACTGTATCTTGGTTAGATAAGTATTCAACCCCCTGAGTCAACACATGTTAGAATGATCCTTTTGGCAGCAATTAGCCTACAGCTGTGAGTCTTTCTTTAGAAACTATTCACACCCCTTGACTTTTTCCAAATGTTGTTGCGTTACAACCTGCATTTATATCTCCTAATGTTAAAGTCCATACCCATTTCATATGATATGTTACGAATTATAATTCATATATGTTACGAATTTGTAAAATGTTCAATATGTTACAAATTCTTGCTAGGTGGCTAACATTAGTTAGCTAGCTAACATTAGTTAGGCTAGGGGTTAGGGTTAAGTTGAGGAGTTATGTTAAAGAGTTACGGTTAGGGTTAAGGTTAGGGGAAGGGTTAGCTAAAAGGGTTATGGTTAGGGAAAGGTTTAGCTAAGAGGTTTAGGGTTAGGGGAAGGGTTATTTAACATGCTAAGTAGTTGCAAAGAAGAGGGTAGTGGGCACTGATGGACAACTCACGTCACATCTATCACTCATAATACACTTTACACATTGTTTGCTTCCAAATGGCACCCTATTCTCTACATGGTGCACTACTTTTGACCTATAAGGAATACTGTATGTATAGGCAGCCATTTGGGACACAGATAGTTCCTAAAGAGCCACAGCAAAATCATTACCCACATCCTGTAATTGTTCTACTGTGAGAATGAACGAAAGGCACAAACATAAACAGGTTATGGGAAAGGGACAATGGAAGGTAGAATAAGTATTTCTAAGACAAACACGGTACAAAAAAGAACAACACAGGATCTTAACAAGCTGAATAAAAGTCAATGAAAGTGACTATTCATGAGTGAGGGGTGCACGTGGTCCCTGAGAATGGTGGCACTATTGTGGGAACAGAGTGTTTGATGCTTTCCCTCTCATTATCTCTCTCTAACTCTCATTTTCTCTCTCTCTCTCCACAAAGTGGTTTGATCCCACTTTCTATTCGATCATACAGGAGGACATTTTAGAATTGTTGCGTTATTCTTTGTTGTTCCTTTTTTCTTCCTCTTCTTTCTTTTCCTGCAACATAGATGTCTGAAAATTAAACATTATCACAAACAATAGCATGTATTTCAGCTTAAAACTGTAACAACAAAGGAAATATAATTCCATCTGGTGCTTGTGTTTCATGCTGCTTGTCTTCCCAGCCAGACGGGCGGCTAAAGTGTGACCATTCATTGCAGGATTAGGGGGTGTCACCTTTTTCTTATTGAGTTCTCTCTTTATTTTGCCAGGGCTTTTATTTTGCCAGTGAGTTAACAGCAAAACACAAATTACACTCTCCTGACATGGCTGGGAATACAAGGCAACTGAACAATTTGTATGCTACATTACATTTTCCCCAACCACAGTGCAGTACAAAGAGAAACAGGGGGGAAGTTAATTGAGTAGCGATTGGGAGAGGTGACTGGAATAGCCCTGTCACTTCCAGACTATAGAAATGATGGCCCATATTGTGAGAAAGCACCAGGACAATCAGACTTCCTAAGGTGACATCATTGGAACTTCTATAAATTACATTTGTTATAGACGAGGTGCATCCAAAATGGCAGCCTATTCAGTGCACTTTAGTAGCCCTATGGGCTTTGGCCAACAGTAGTGAACTATATAATCTCCTAGCAACCAATTCCATGAGCAGCAGCATTTAAGAGCTCCTCCCTAAATTGCAATAAAAAAATAAAAAATACATGTATTATATGTGAACAGTTTAGGTTTTTTGTGTGCATTGCTGTGTTCTGCCCATCTAGAGGAATTTGAAGATACTTTTCTTTTGTGGAAATAGTTTGGAGAGATTTTGAGAGATTGATCGACTTGGTTCTTACAAGACTCATCTGCTGAGTCATCAGGCAACATAAGGAATGAATGGGATAGGTTTGTAAAGAAGCTGAGAATAAAAATGGGCTTCTTCTAAAAAAAATTGTCTTCTATATTCTTCTAGCTAAATAGTAGAAAGCAGATTATTCAGTCAACGTTCTTATCAGTCCTAGATTATGGCGACATCGTCTATATGAATGTAGCTGCCACTTCATTAAAGCCGTTAGATGTAGTTTATCATAGCGCACTGTTCTTTATTACCGGTGACAATGTTAGTACTCATCACTGCATTCTCTACCAGAAAGTTGGTTGGCCCTCTTTAACGTCACATAGTTTGATACATTGCTATGTTTTCATTTATAAAGCCATACATACGTACATACCCCAACCAGAAGCCATGGATTACAGGCAACATTTGCACTGAGCTAAAGGGTAGAGCTGCCGCTTTCAAGGTGCGGGACTCTAACCCGGAAGCTTACAAGAAATCCTGCTATGCCCTGCAACGAACCATCAAACAGGCAAAGTGTCAATACAGGGCTAAGATTGAATCATACTACACCGGCTCCGACGCTCGTCTTATGTGGCAGGGCTTGCAAACTATTACAGATTACAAAGGGAAGCACAGCCGCGAGCTGCCCAGTGACACGAGCCTACCAGACGAGCTAAATCACTTCTATGCTCGCTTCGAGGCAAGCAACACTGAGGCATGCATGAGAGCATCAGATGTTCCAGGCGACTGTGTGATCACGCTCTCCATAGCCAACGTGAGTTAGACCTTTAAACAGGTCAACATACAAAAGGCCGCAGGGCCAGACGGATTACCAGGACGTGTGCTCCGGGCATGTGCTGACCAACTGGCAGATGTCTTCACTGACATTTTCAACATGTCCCTGATTAAGTCTGTAAAACCAACATGTTTCAAGCAGACCACCATAGTCCCTGTGCCCAAGAACACAAAGACAGCCTGCCTAAATGACTACAGACCCGTAGCACTCACGTCTGTAGACATGAAGTGCTTTGAAAGGTTGGTAATGGCTCACATCGCTACTGTATATAGCCTGTCTTTTTACTGTTGTTTTATTTCTTTACCTAACTATTGTTCACCTAATACCTTTTTTGCACTATTGGTTAGTAAGCATTTCACTGTAAGGTCTACTACACTATTGGTAAGTAAGCATTTCACTGTAAGGTCTACTACACCTGTTGTATTCGGCGCACGTGAGTCCCACTGTAACTAACAAAAGTCCCACTGTAACTAACATCTTTACTAAACTTCAGACATAAGAGTTACCACACCCGGTCTCAGAGATGGTCTCTACAGAGTAAGGTAAACCAGCTTTTAGTTTTCTTGCACCTTATTTGTGGAAGAATCTTCTCAAATGTGATGTTTTGGTGCCTCTATTGCAATTCAGAAGGCTGATTAAGACCTTATTACTATATTAATGTGTTTGTTTTTATGACCATGATTTTTTTCTACTTGCCTTTTGTATTTATATTGAACTGTGCATTTTCTGTCATTTATTTAATTCAGGGCTCGTCTGTAAAAGAGACTTTGGTCTCAGTATGACTCCCTGATAAAAATAAAGGTTAAATAAATAAAATATAGGGAATAGGGTGCCTTTTGGGTCGGAGGCACAGAGTACACTTCTGCAGCTCCTCGGCGCTTGATAAAACATCTGCAGGCTTTTCCAAATATACTTTTTAATTGTTTTTATTTACCGTTATTTAACTAGGCAAGTCAGTTAAGAACAAATTCTTATTTACAATGATGGCCTACACCAGCCAAACCCGGACGACGCTGGGCCAATTGTGCAACGCCCTATGGGACTCCCAATCACAGCCGTTTGTGATACAGCCTGGATTCAAACCAGGTTGTCTGTAGTGATGCCTTAAGCACTGAGATGCAGTGACTTGAGATCATAGACTCCACAGCCAGAAGACAGCATTTTTTTCTATTACTGAGTGTCTTGACACTGCTAAGCTCTTGATTAACCTGCCCTTGAAGCCGACAGAGGCAAGGAGCCAACACACCCTGGTCTGGCTGTGTCCCAAAAGGTACCCTATTCTCTATGTAATATACTACTTTTGACCAGAGCCCTACAGTTCCTGGTCAAAAGTATAGTACACTATAAAGGGAACAGGGTGCCATTTGGGATGAAGTGAAGATACAGTGATTTTCATACCTCTGCTGGCCTGGTCCTGCATCACCAGAGACGCTTACAGAGACGGAAGTTCCCCCAGAGAGACACACGCAGCAAATCACCACAGCCTGGTTCCCTCCATCAGAGACACATTTCATTGGATTGTTGTTGATGTAATACTACAGTCTGTTGCTAATTTTATCATTACAATAGTAATAGTTAATCTGTTGTACAAGACGCAGACTTAAAAAGGTAGATGTTTAGATTTCAGTCAGTAGAATTTATTTGGCCTTTACAGTAGTTCTGCTACAATATCAAGCAAATGACATGTTTGGAATCTGAGCGTGCTTTACAATTTGTCTTGAAGGTTACTGCACCATTTCAACTTTTAAAGGGTGAATCTATGGTCTATGACATTTGAATTATCCAGAAAACAAGTACTTAAAGAATCAAGATAATTCCAGTGCCTTATGGTTAAAAAGCTAAGTTGATGATAATTCCCTTGCACTTCATGATTATGTTTACAGAGTTGATAGGGCAAAGAAGGGGCGGTGTAGCCATTTCTCTGAAAAATAACTTTAAGGCTACCCAATCGCTCAATGTCTGGCTTACAAAGCAATTTGAGCTACTAGTTATAAATGTTTTTATTTCTCAAAATGTTATTTTCTACGTGGCAGGGATCTGTCGCCCTCCCTCTGCCACAGCCGGAGCAAACATGACTGTGTCTGAGCTACTAGGCCCATTCATGGCCTCTGAAATAGTGACATCGGAGGATCTGAATCTCGATGGCTTACTCCCTCGTCAGATTGTCTTAAATCAGCATGCATTGATTTGAACTTAGTCCAACTGATTTCTGACCCCACTCGTTTACAATTTAAAGAATCCTGCTAAATCAATTCTGATTGATCTGATACTTACAAATAACCCTCATAAATACTCAACTAGTGGTGTCTTCTGTATGGACCACGGTGATCACTTTTCAATTGTCTATGTCAGAAACACCAAGTTGCCTAAAACTAAACCACGCCTTATCACTACAAGAAACGTTAAACACTTCCATGAGCATGGGTTCTTATATGACCTTTACCATTCAGGCTTACATAGTGATAATGACATTCCAGAAGCGGAACTTGCCCTTGAACAACTCTCTACTATGTTTATCTCTGTATTTGACAAACATGCTGCTATGAAGAGATTAAGACTTAAAAGATAGAGCCAACCCATGGTTCAAACCTGAACTTGCTGAGTTATTTCAGCTAAGGAACAAAGCTTGGTCTGAAGCCAGACACGCTGGAAGCTCTACTGACTGGCTCACTTTCAGACAACTTAGAAACAAATGTACTGCTTCCATAAAAAGGGCTATTTCATTAATTCCATTTCTGACTCTCGTGTCGATCCAGCAAAGTTTGGAAGGCTATTAAAGCACTAAAAAGAATCAGCCACACCTCTGAGGTTTTAACGTCAATACTATAATAACTGAGGCGGTTAACCAACATTTTATTGCTGCAGCCCAATTATTTGAAAGGGGAAATACCAGCAATAAGGACAACTCTGAAAAGCCTGTTTGTGACACAAGCTCATCTCTTGATGATGCACCCCTGTTCAATCGCCTTATACTGTAAATGGTGAACCACTGTTCTCTCTACTCTTAGTTGTTGTTAAAAAGTCCACTGGGGCAGACATGCTTGACCCGTGTCTTCTACGGCTTGCTGCAACTGATTGTGGAGCCCTTGACACACATATTTTATATCTATCCATTCTCTTGGGTATTATTCCTTAAGTATGGAAAGTGGCCCTTTCGAGAGAAAAAAACAATTTCACATGTGAAATCACGTGAAAACATATGTTTTTGGAACACTTCACATGTGAAAACAGAAATTAGTCATTATGATACACACAGTTCTTTTAAGGACAAATTGTTCATAGATGACCAGCAGGGTTGTAGAGGGGGCAACAGGTCAGTACCTCAGGAGTAAATGTCAGTTGGCTTTTCATTGCCAGAGGTCAAGACAGCAGGTGAGGTAGAGAGAGAGAGTTGAAAACAGCAGGTCCGGGAAAAGGTAGCATGTCCGGTGAACATGTCATGGTTCCATAGCCGCAGGCCGAACAGCTGATCCTGTAGCAGCAGCACGACCAGGTGGACTGGGAACAGCCAGGAGGGCTCAGGTCCTCTGGGAAGGGAGGGAGAGAATTAGAGGGAGCATACTTAAACTCACACAAGACAACAGAGAAGACAGGAGATTTACACAAGATATTACAGACTGACCCTACCCCCCTGGCACAGACTATTGCAGCATAGATATGGAGGCTGAGACAGAGGGGTTCGGGGAACACTGTGGCCCCATCCGACAATACCCCCGGACAGGGCCAACCAGGCAGGATATAACCCCACCGACTTTGCCAAATCACACCCCCCACACCACTGGATGGATATCAACAAACCACCCTGAGACAAGGCTGAGTATAGCACACAAATATCTCCTCCACCGTACAAGCCTGAGGGGGCGCAAAACTAGACAGGAAGATCACATCTGACTCAACACACTCAAGTGACGCACCCCTCCTAGGGAAGGCATGAAAGAGCACTAGTAAGCCAGTGACTCAGCCCACATAATAGGGTCAGAGCTAGAGAATCTCAGTGGGAAAAGGGGAGCCGGCCAGGCAGAGACAGCAAGGGCGGTTAGTCGCTCCAGTGCCTTGCCGTTCACCTTCGCACAACATAGGCCAGACTACACTCAATCATAGGACCTACTGAAGAGATGAATTTTCAGTAAAGACTTAAAGGTCAAAACCGAGTCTGTGTCTCTCACATGGATAGGCAGACCATTCCATAAAAATTGAGCTCTATAGGAGAATGCCCTGCAT
Source organism: Salvelinus namaycush (assembly GCF_016432855.1). Taxonomy (NCBI): domain Eukaryota; kingdom Metazoa; phylum Chordata; class Actinopteri; order Salmoniformes; family Salmonidae; genus Salvelinus; species Salvelinus namaycush. The sequence goes on along the minus strand of NC_052314.1, from coordinate 32,334,315 downwards.
CCAGCTGTTCGCTTAGAAATTCTAAGTACAATAAGGAGGCCTACGACTTGTGACCGTAGCGTATGCGTAGGTATGGACGGAAAGACCAAATCGGAGCGATAGGTAGGAGCAAGCCCATGTAATACTTTGTAGGTTAACAGTAAAACCTTGAAATCATACCTAGTAGGGCTGGGCGATAAGACGATATATATCGTGTGACGAAAGAGCATAATATGAAACGATAGATGTTTTTCTATTGTTTATTTCGTTGTGTCGCAAATCACACTCTTTACGGCAATATTTTTCGTCAATTGGACAACGCTTTGCGTTCGGAAGGAAATTTGCAACACAAACAAACATGAAAGAGAGTGAACGTGACACAGAGCACGGAGACACTGAGCTCGTATCTAAAAGAAGGGCAACTTCAGTCGCATGGATGTGGTTTGGGTATGAAAACAGTCCACTGCAAAATATGCCGCAGGCCGGTCCCAACAATAGGTTCAAACACCACTAACCTCTTTTACCACCTACGCTAGAATCATGTGAAACAGTACGGAGAGTCTACGGATGAGACCCAAAAACGTACAGTCGAGTGCTCAAAACAAACCCGACTCAGACGTTGCAAGAGGCTTTTGCCCGCGGCACACCACATGGCAAAGAATCAAAGATGGAAGGAGATAACAGCTGCCGTTACAACTTACATCTGCAAAGGCATGGCCCCATTTACACGGTAGAGAAACAGGGGTTTCGTGAGTTGGTGCTAACACTCGACCCAAGGTACCAGATGCAGATTGATGTGTGACACGTATTAAACGCCTAAATAATATATATATATAAATACACTGCTCAAAAAAATAAAGGGAACACTTAAACAACACAATGTAACTCCAAGTCAATCACACTTCTGTGAAATCAAACTGTCCACTTAGGAAGCAACACTGATTGACAATAAATTTCACATGCTGTTGCGCAAATGGAATAGACAACAGGTGGAAATTATAGGCAATTAGCAAGACACCCCCAATAAAGGAGTGATTCTGCAGGTGGTGACCACAGACCACTTCTCAGTTCCTATGCTTCCTGGCTGATGTTTTGGTCACTTTTGAATGCTGGCGGTGCTCTCACTCTAGTGGTAGCATGAGACGCAGTCTACAACCCACACAAGTGGCTCAGGTAGTGCAGCTCATCCAGGATGGCACATCAATGCGAGCTGTGGCAAGAAGGTTTGCTGTGTCTGTCAGCGTAGTGTCCAGAGCATGGAGGCGCTACCAGGAGACAGGCCAGTACATCAGGAGATGTGGAGAAGGCCGTAGGAGGGCAACAACCCAGCAGCAGGACCGCTACCTTCGCCTCTGTGCAAGAAGGAGCAGGAGGAGCACTGCCAGAGCCCTGCAAAATGACCTCCAGCAGGCCACAAATGTGCATGTGTCTGCTCAAACGGTCAGAAACAGACTCCATGAGGGTGGTATGAGGGCCCGACGTCCACAGGTGGGGGTTGTGCTTACAGCCCAACACCGTGCAGGACGTTTGGCATTTGCCAGAGAACACCAAGATTGGCAAATTCGCCACTGGCGCCCTGTGCTCTTCACAGATGAAAGCAGGTTCACACTGAGCACATGTGACAGACGTGACAGTCTGGAGACGCCGTGGAGAACGTTCTGCTGCCTGCAACATCCTCCAGCATGACCGGTTTGGCGGTGGGTCAGTCATGGTGTGGGGTGGCATTTCTTTGGGGGGCCGCACAGCCCTCCATGGGCTCGCCAGAGGTAGCTTGACTGCCATTAGGTACCGAGATGAGATCCTCAGACCCCTTGTGAGACCATATGCTGGTGCGGTTGGCCCTGGGTTCCTCCTAATGCAAGACAATGCTAGACCTCATGTGGCTGGAGTGTGTCAGCAGTTCCTGCAAGAGGAAGGCATTGATGCTATGGACTGGCCCGCCCGTTCCCCAGACCTGAATCCAATTGAGCACATCTGGGACATCATGTCTCGCTCCATCCACCAACGCCACGTTGCACCACAGACTGTCCAGGAGTTGGCGGATGCTTTAGTCCAGGTCTGGGAGGAGATCCCTCAGGAGACCATCCGCCACCTCATCAGGAGCATGCCCAGGCGTTGTAGGGAGGTCATACAGGCACGTGGAGGCCACACACACTACTGAGCCTCATTTTGACTTGTTTTAAGGACATTACATCAAAGTTGGATCAGCCTGTAGTGTGGTTTTCCACTTTAATTTTTAATTTTGATTTCCATTGATCATTTTTGTGTGATTTTGTTGTCAGCACATTCAACTATGTAAAGAAAAAAGTATTTAATAAGAATAGTTCATTCATTCAGATCTAGGATGTGTTATTTTAGTGTTCCCTTTATTTTTTTGAGCAGTGTATATATTTTAGGCCTATATTTATTTTGTTTGCAACTATAATTGAAGTGTTTTCTATTTACCTTTTTAGAATTTATACATTCATATTATATATTTTGTTACATGCTTAATTGAAAATTTGCACAGGTTCTGAATAAAATAAATAATCAAATATGAGTAAGTACCTTTTTTATTTGTTGAGTATAATTCAAAATGTAATAAGAAATAGGCCTTTATACGTGGTCATTTTATATAAACTATTTATTCATTGAATTGACAGAAAATGTGCTATATCGTGATATGTATCGTTATCGGGATATGAAATGACCTATATCGGGGTATGAGATTTTGGCCATATCGCCCAGCCCTAATACCTAGCCTTAAGCACTGGAGTAATATGATCAAATGTTGGGGTTCTAGTCAAGATTCTAGCAGCTGTGTTTAGCACTAACTGAAGTTTATTTAGTGCTTTACCTGGGTAGCCAGAGAGTAAAGCATTGCAGTAATCAAATATAGAAGTGTCAAAAGCTTGGATTAGCTTTTCTGCATCATTTTTGGTCAAAACGTTTCAGATTTCGGCAATGTTACGAAGATGGAAAAAGGCTGTCCTTGGAATATTCTTGATATGTTCGTAAAAAGAGAGATCGGGGTCCAGAATAACAACAAGGTTCTTCACAGTTTTATTTGAGACGACTGTACAACCATCAAGCTTAATTGTCAGATCCAACAGCATATCCCTTTGTTTTTTGGGACCTAAAACTAGCATCTCTGTTTTGGCTTCCAGGGTAGGCAATTTTAGGGCTTCACCATGTTTCATCGAAATGTACAGCTGTGTGTCATCCACAGAGACTAACTGATATCTTTGACAGATAAGATCTCAACAAGGCAAGAACTTGTCCGTGTAGACCAATTAGGGTTTCCAATCTCTCCAAAAGAATGGTGATTGACGGTGTCAAAAGCAGCACCAAGGTCTAGGAACACAAGGACAGATGCAGAGCCTTGGTCTTTGCCATTAAAAGGTAATTTACCACCTTCACGAGTACAGTCTCAGTGCTATGATGGGGTCTAAAGCGTTTCGTAAACATTATTTGTCTTCCGGAAGGCAATGAGTTGCTGCACAACAGTGTTTCCCCAAAAATGTAGAGAAATGGGAGATTCGATATAGGCCGATTAGTTTTTTACATTTTCCGGGTCAAGGTTTGTTTTTTTCAAGAGAGGCTTTATTACTGACACTTTTAGTGAGTTTGGTACACATCCTGTGGGTAGGGAGCCATTTATTATGTTCAACATAGGATGGCCAAGCACAGGAAATATCTCTTTCAGTAGTTTACTTGGAATATGGTCCAGTATTCAGCTTGAAGGTTTAGAGGCCAATACTAATTTCATGAATGTGTCAAGAGATACAGGATTAAAAAACTGGAGTGTCTCCATTGATCCTAGTTCCTGGCAGTTCTGTGCAAACTCAGGACAACTGAGCTTGGGAGAAATACGCAGATTCAAAGAGGAGTCTAATTTGCTTTCTAATGATCATAATCTTTTCATTGAAGAAGTTCATGAATTCATCACTGCTGAAGTGAAAGCCATCGTCTCTTGGGGAATATTGCTTTTCAGTTAGCTTTGCAACAGTATCAAAAATAAATGTTGGATTGTTCTTATTCTCCTCAATTGGGTTGGAAAAATACGATGATCGAGCAGCAGTGAGGGCTCTTCAATATTGCACGTTACTGTCTTTCCAAGCTAATCGGAAGACTTTCAGTTTGGTGGAGCGCCATTTCCGTTCCAATTTTTTGGAAGCTTGTTTCAGGGCTCGGGTATTTTCTGTATACCAGGGAGCCAATTTCTTGTGACAAAAGTTTTTTGTTTTTAGGGGTGTGACTGCATCTAGGCTATTACGCAAGGTTAAGTTTAGATCCTCAGTTAAGTGTTTAACCGATGTTTGTACTCTGACATCCTTGAATAGGTGGAAGGAGTCTGGAAGGGCATCTAGGAATCTTTGAGTTGTCCAATAATTTATAGCACGGCTTTTGATGATCCTTAGTTGGGGTTTGAGCAGATTATTTGTTGCATTTGCAAACATAATAAGATGGTGGTCCAATAGTCCAGGATTACATTTAGATCCACAATATATATTCCACGGGACAAAACTAGATCCAGGGTATGACTGTACAATGAGTAGGTCCGGAGACATGGACAAAATCCACTGAGTCGATGATGGCTCCGAAAGCCTTTTGTAGTGGGTCTGTGGACTTTTCCATGTGAATATTAGTCACCAAAAATGTGAATATTATCTGCCATGACTACAAGGTCCGATAGGAATTCAGGGAACTCAGTGAGGAACACTGTATACAGCCCAAGAGGCCTGTTAACAGTAGCTATAAAAGGTGATTGAGTGGGCTGCATAGATTTCATGATTAGAAGCTTTTGTTGTAAATTGAAATTTGCTGTGGTAAATGTTAGGAACACCTCCGCCTTTGCGGGATGCGCAAGGGATAAGGTCACTAGTGAACCCAGGAGAAAATGCCTCATTTAACACAGTCAATTTATCAGGCTTGAGCCATGTTTCAGTCAGGCCAATAACATCAACTTTATGGTCAGTGATTAGTTAATTGACTATGACTGCCTTGGAATTGAGGGATCTAACATTAAGTAGCCATATTTTGAGTTGTGAGGTTTCGCAATCTCTTTCAATAATGAGAGGAATGGAGGTCTTTATTCCAGTGAGATTGCCAAGGCGAAAACCTCCATGTTTAGTTTTGCTCAACCTAGATCGAGGCACAGACACAGTCTCAATGGGGATAGCTGAGCTGACTACACTGACTGTGCTAGTGGCAAACTCCACCAATCTGGCAGGCTGGCTAACAGCCTGCTGTCGGGCCTGCACCCTATCTCCTTGTGAAGCTAGAGGAGATAGAGCCCTGTCTATGTTGATAGATAAGATGAGAGCACCCCTCCAGCTAGGATGGAGTCCGTCACTCCTTAGCAGTCCAAGCTTGGTCCTGTTTGTGGGTGAGTCCCAGAAAGAGCGCCAATTATCTACAAATTCTATCTTTTGGGAGGGGCAGAAAACAGTTTTCAACCAGCGAAAGAGTCTGCTGTAGAGCTCATCACTCCCCCTCACTGGGAGGGGGCCATAGACAATTACTCGATGCCGACACATCTTTCTAGCTAATTTACACGCTGAAGCTATGTTGCACTTAGTGACCTCTGACTGTTTCATCCTAACATCGTTGGTTCCGACGTGGATAACAATGTCCCTATACTCTATGCTCGCCAGTTTTAGCTTTAGCAAACACCCTCTTCAGATTAGCCTCTATGTCAGTAGCCCTGCCCCCTGATAAACAGTGTATGATCGCCGGATGATTATTTTCAAGTCAAATATTTGGGCTAATTTAGTCGTCAATAGGGTTTTCAATTTGTCATAGCTAATGGTGGGAGGCTTGGGCGGCTCAGACCCGTAACGGGTGGAGGAGAAACCTGAGAAGGCTCAGGCTCACCCTCTAACTCCAACTCGTTGCTGAATGAGCGACACCGGTTGAGCATGCCGACATTTCTTTCCAGAAGCCTTGAGAAAATTGTCCGGCTGCAGGGACTGTGAGGGTACATTTATACTAATAACTGTACTTACTGGTGACACAGATGCTGTTTCACTTAAATTGCCCTTGCCTAACGATTGCATCTGAAGCTGGGCTTGCAACATGGCTATCCTCACCATAAGACGATAGTTCTCCCTTATACAGTTGAAGTCGGAAGTTTACATACACTTAGGTTGGAGCCATTAAAACTTGTTTTTCAACCACTACACAAATTTCTTGTTAATTAACTATAGTTTTGGCAAGTCGGTTAGAACATCTACTTTGTGCATGAGAAGTAATTTTTCCAACAATTGTTAACAGACAGATTATTTCACTATCACAATTCCAGTGGGTCAGAAGTTTACATACACTAAGTTGACTGTGCCTCTTGGAAAATTCCAGTAAATTATGTCATGGCTTTAGAAGCTTCTGATAGGCTAATTGACATCATTTGAGTCATTTGGAAGTGTACCTATAGGTGTATTTCAAGGCCTAACTTCTAACTCAGTGCCTCTTTGCTTGACATTATAGGAAAATCAACAACAATAAAAAAGAAACGTCCTGTGTGAATGTGTCAAGTTGATTCTTCAGGTACGCCAAACCTGTACATTGGAAACAAAACAACATTCACATATTCAGTGTTTCAGCAAACTCTGTTGTATGTGGCTGGCAACACAATCATATTAGTGTCATTGCAATAGCTCTAACACAGTCTTCCACTTGTTATTCCCAGATACTTAGATTGACTTGAGTTGTTCAAATACATTCAGACCTAACAAATTCTCTAATGTTGAGGTGAGTCCATGTCTGGCTGTACCCAAAAATAGTTATATGCAAAGGTGATTGTCCAACACCTGTAATGCAACTTAAATAATGAAAAAAAGAAAAACATAACAAAAAACAATTGACTCAAAGACCAAAAGATATCATCATATGGACAATGAGGTTAAAACCTTTTGGAGTAAAGAAATCATACCGGCTGTGATGACATCAGCTTTGTCAGCCCAAGACGTCTTGAACTTTGGCAGAAGGATTGCGGCAGCAATAAGCTGTGGCTCCTCCATCATTTCTCCAAAGTGCTTTTGGAGACCATTCTGAATGGCTCTGATAAGTGGTAGGCACATTTGGCAAGATCCTTCCAGCCTTTGAAGTTTTGCTTTTAGTAAGAAGACCTCCTGGCAGCAGCTACCCCATATGCGTGTTGGTCTCAAGACTGTAGAATGTTCAAAGCTGAGACCAAAGAGTACTCATTTAAGAAGGACATTTCTGCAGGGCTCAGCCTGAAAGACAAGGTAAGGTAAATGTAATACCTCTTAGAATTCTAACATTTCATGGACAATAAATAGTACTGTAATAGGAAAACATTACATTGATTCAAAGAATTGCTACTCACTCCATTTCTGTATGGACCTTGCTTTGTGCACAGGGGCATTGTCATGATGAAACAGGAAAGGGCCTTCCCCAAACTGTTACCACAAGGCTGGAAGCACAGAATCGTTGAGAATGTCATTGGCATGCTGTAGCGTTAAGATTTCCCTTCACTGTAAATAAGGGGCCTAGGCCGAACCATGAAAAACAGACCCAGACCTCCTCCACCAAACTGTACAGTTGGCACTATGCATTCGGAAAAGGTAGTGTTCTCCTGGCATCCGCCAAAGCCAGATTTGTCTGTTGCACTGCCAGATGGTGAAGCGTTATCACTTCAGAGAACAGTTTCCACTGAATCCAATGGCGGCGAGCTTTACACCACTCCAGCCGACACTTGGCATTGAACATGATGATCTTAGGCTTGCGTGCGGCTGCTCGGCCACGGAAACCCATTTCATGAAGCTCCCGACGAACAGTTATTGTGCTGAAGTTGCTTCCAGAGGCAGTTTGGAACTCGGTAGTGAGTGTTGCAACCGAGGACAGACAATTTTTATGCACCTCAGCACACAGTGGTCCCATTCGGTGAGCTTGTGTAGCGTTTCCACTTCACCATAACAGCACTTACAGTTGACCGGGGTAGCTTTAGCAGGGCAGAAATTTGACGAACTGACAGTTGGAAAGGCAGCATCCTATGACTGTGCCATGTTGACCGTCACTTTGCTCTTCAGTAAGGCCATTCTACTGCCAATCTTTGTCTATACAGATTGCATGGCTGTGGTCGATTTTATACACCTATCAGTAACGAGTGTGGCTGAAATAGCCGAATCCACTAATTGTCCACATACTTTAGTATATATATACAGTGCATTGCAAAAGTCTTCATCCCTCTTGGCATTTTTCCTATTTTGTTGCATTACAAACTGTAATTTAAATGGATTTTTATTTGGGTTTCATGTAATGGACATACACAAAATAGTCCAAATTGGTGAAGTGAAATTTTAACAGAAATTCTAACAAAAATGTAATGGAAAGTGGTGCGTGCATACTTTATGTATTCACCCCCTTTGCTATGAAGCCCCTGAATAAGATCTGGTGCAACCAATTACCTTCAGAAGTCACATAATTAGTTAGATTGCACACAGGTGGACTTTATTTAAGTATCACATGATCTGTCACATGATCTCAGTATATATACACCTGTTCTGAAAGGCCCCAGAATGTGCAACACTACTAAGCAAGGGGCACCACCAAGCAAGTGGCACCATGAAGACCAAGGAGCGCTCCAAACAGGTCAGGGACAAAGTTGTGGAGAGGTACAGATCAGGGTTGGGTTAAAAAAAAATATCAGAAACTTTGAACATCCCACGGAGCACCATTAAATCCATGAACCTGTCTGGCTCCGGCGTTCCGCTAGCGGAACTCCTCCCACATTCCACTGAAAAGGCAGAGCGCGAAATTCAAAAGATATTTTTTAGAAATATTTAACTTTCACACATTAACAAGTCCAATACAGCAAATGAAAGATACACATCTCGTGAATCCAGTCAACATGTCCGATTTTTAAAATGTTTTACAGCGAAAACACCACATATATTTATGTTAGCTCACCACCAAATACAAAAAAGGACAGACATTTTTCACAGCACAGGTAGCATGCACAAAGCCAACCTAACTAACCAAGAACCAACCAAACTAACCAAGAAACAACTTCATCAGATGACAGTCTTATAACATGTTATACAATAAATCTATGTTTTGTTCGAAAATGTGCATATTTAGAGCTGAAATCAGTGGTTATACATTGTGCTAAAGTAGCATCTTTTTCCCAGAATGTGCGGATTTTTTTATGACACTCAACTATTCTGTTCACTCTAACTATTCATAAACGTTACTAGAAAATACATGTTGTATAGGAAATGATAGATACACTAGTTCTTAATGCAATCGCCGTGTTAGAATTCTAAAAATAACTTCATTACGACATCCAGCTTAGTTATAGCGAGAGCGTGCCCAAAATCTGGGCGCAAACGACTATTTCACATGTTCGACAGATATATGAAATAGCATCATAAAATGGGTCCTACTTTTGATGATCTTTCATCAGAATGTTGTACAAGGGGTCCTTTGTCCAGAACAATCATTGTTTGGTTTCAGAATGTCCTCTTCTCCAGTCAATTAGCACGGAAAGCTAGCAAAGTAGCGCAAAGCTCTCCTTCCTGAACAAAGGCACACAACGCAACACGCCTAACGTCCCGAATAAATTTCAATAATCTAATAAAACTATATTGAAAAAACATACTTTACGATGATATTGTCACATGTATCAAATAAAATCAAAGCCGGCGATATTAGTCGTCTATAACGACAGCTTATCAGAAGGCAAAACCAGGTCCCTTCACGCGCTCTCCAGAAAACAGGAAACTGGTGACACGTCATGCCGAGAGCTTTTATTCGACCCCAGATCAAGTTATTCACTCCATTTCTTCTCTCACTGCCTGTCGACATCTAGTGGAAGACGTATGAAGTGCATGTATTCTAATAAATATCAAGGACATTTATAGGCAGGGCCTAGAACAGAGCATCGATTTCAGATTTTCCACTTCCTGTCAGGAAGTTTGCTGCAAAATGAGTTCTGTTTTACTCACAGATATAATTCAAACGGTTTTAGAAACTAGAGAGTGTTTTCTATCCAATAGTAATAATAATATGCATATTGTACAAGCAAGAATTGAGTACGAGGCCGTTTAAATTGGGCACGATTTTCCCCCAAAGTGAAAACAGCGCCCTCTGTCCTCAACAGGTTAATTAAAAATGGAAAGAATATGGCACCACATCGAACCTGCCAAGAGAGGGCCTCCGACCAAAACTCACGGACCAGGCAAGGAGGGCATTAATCGGAGAGGCAACAAAGAGACCAAAGATAACCCTGAAGGAGCTGCAAAGCTCCACAGCGGAGATTGGAGTATCTGTCCATAGGACCACTTTAAGCCGTACACTCCACAGAGCTGGGCTTTATGGAAGAGTGTCCAGAAAAAAGCCATTTCATAAAACCTCTTAGCGCACAGATCAAAATCGACAACATCTGGTGAAGCTGGAGCACGCCAAATTGAAATGACAAAATCGTAATATTAAACATTCATGAACATACAACTGTCCTACGTCATTTAAAAGCTTCACTTCTTGTTAATCCAACCGCTTTGTCAGATTTCAAAAAGGCTTTACGGCAAAAGCATACCATGCGATTATCAGAGGACAGCGCCCCACACACAAAAGCATTAAACATTTTCCAAACCAGCACAGGCGTCACAAAAGTCAGAAATAGCGATAAAATAAATCACTTACCTTTGAAGAGGAAAATGGAGGAGGGTCATGCTTTTTATATTTAAATCGGGAGTGTTAAGTATTTTTTTAAATTGTTTACAATTCCAAGGGTCCCAGTTATACATCAAATGGTGGTTTTGTTCGATAAAGTTCTTCTTTATATCCCAAAAAAGTCAGTTTAGTTGGCGCGTTTGATTCAGTAATCCACCCGTTCCACTAGTTCAACATGCATACAAAGGAATCCCAAAAGTTACCAATAAACTTCATCCAAACAAGTCAAACAACGTTTCAAATCAATCCTCAGGTACCCTAATATGTAAATAAATGATCAAATTTAAGACGGAGAATAGTATGTTCATTACCGGAGATAAATAACGAAGTGCACGCCCTCACCGACGCGCGCCACAACACTACAGTCAAAATGAGAGCCAACAAGAAAAACTACAAATTCTAGCAAATTTTTCAGAAAAACAAGCCTGAAACTCTTTCTAAAGACTGTTGTCATCTAGTGGAAGCCATAGGAGCTGCAATCTGGGAGGTATTCCTTTGATTTTCCCATAGAAAGGCATTTTAAACGGTGGTGACCTAAAAAACAATTATTTCCGGATGGATTCTCCTCTGGGTTTTGCCTGATTATTTTAACAGTTTTAGAAACTTCAGAGTGTTTTCTATCCAATACTACCAATTAAATGCATATCCTAGCTTCTGGGCCTGAGTAACAGGCAGTTTACATTGGGCACGTCAGTCATCTGAATTTCAGAACACTGTGTCACGTTCTGACCTTAGTTCCTTTTTTATGTCTTTATTTTAGTTTGGTCAGGGCGTGAGTTGGGGTGGGCATTCTATGTTGTTTTTCTATGTTTTGTTCTGTAGGTAATTTTCTATGTGTTTGGCCTAGTATGGTTCTCAATCAGAGGCAGGTGTCAGTCGTTGTCTCTGATTGGGAGCCATATTTAGGTAGCCTGTTTTCTATTGTGTTTTGTGGGTGATTGTTTCCTGTTATGTGTTTGCAACTTTCGGGACTGTTTCGATTTTCGTTTGTATCATTCACTTTGTTATTTTGTATTTTTTAGTGTTCAGTTTTAATAAATTAAAACCACGCTGCACATTGGTCCGATCCTTCTTACTCCTCGTCTGAAGAGGAGGAAAGCCGTTACACACTGCCCCCGGCCCTTAAGAAGTTTTAAAGAAAAAAAATAAGCAAACACGTTTGGTGTTTGACAAAAAGCATGTGGGAGACTCCCCAAACATATAGAAGAAGGTACTCTGGTCAGATGAGACTAAAACTGAGCTTTTTTGTCGCGTTGGTATAAATGAGTCGGGAGACAGGCACAATAATGCGTAATATATTTTTTTTACTGGACGAGACCCGTAATCATCTGCGCAATCCACAAGGGCACGAAAGCCCAAAACACACATCACAGGTACTCACATGCACCAACGGACATAGTAACAATAATCGACAGCCCAATGGAAAGCAAAGGGCACACTTATACAAGTACTAATCAGTGGGAACAGGGGACAGGTGTGCGTAATGAAAGTTCCGGAGGATCCGTGACAGTACTCTCCCCCTGAACGACACCGGCCTCGAGGACAATCACAGGAACGCAATGCGGGTCGATCAGGACCCGATGCAACTGCCGAAATTGCATCGTCGTCGGACGGGCCAGTTGCCGCTGCCGAAAGTGCGTCGGAGGGGCCAGTTGTGGCTGCTGAAGTGGCGTCATCGGACGGCCCAGTCACATCGTCGTCGGATGGGCCATTTCCGCTGTCTCCCTTAAAGGTTGATTATTCTGTCACGTTGGTATGAAGAGAGTCGGGAGACAGACGCAGGAATGCGTAATGGAGTTTTTTATTAAGCCCAAATTACGGCGTGCCGTGTAAAGGCACGGGGACGAAGATCAAACAAAAACGTAACAAAAACACAGGGTTGAAACCCAAACAAAAGAGCGAGGAGGACCTCAAATAAATAACACACGCGAAACCATGATTAACACACTGGACGAGACCCGTAATCATCTGCAAAATCAACAATGGCACGAAAGACAAAACACACAGCACAGATACTCACACGCACGAACAGACATAGAACAATAATCAACAGCCCAATGGAAACCAAAGGGCACACTTATACAAGTGCTAATCAGTGGGAACAAGGGACAGGTGTGCGTAATGAAGGTTCCGGAGGGATCTGTGACATTTTTGGCCATCAAGGAAAACGCTATGTCTGGCACAAACCCAACACCTCTCATCACCCCAAGAACATCATCCCCACAGTGAAGCGTGGTTGTGGCAGCATCATGCTGTGGAGATGTTTTTCATCGGCAGGGACTGGGAAACTGGTCAGAATTGAAGGAATGATGGATGGCGCTAAATACAGGGAAATTCTGTTTCAGTCTTCCAGAGATTTGAGACTGGGACAGAGGTTCACCTTCCAGCAGAGCAATGACCCTAAGCATACTGCTAAAGCAACACTTGAGTGTTTTAAGGGGAAACATTTAAATGTTTTGGAATGGCCTAGTAAAAGCCCAGAACCTCAATCCAATTGAAAATCTGTGGTATTTCTTAAAGATTGCTGTACATCAGCAGGACCCATCCAACTTGAAAGAGTTGGAGCAGTTTTCCCTTGAAGAATGGGCAAAAGTCCCAGTGGCTAGATGTACCAACCGTATAGAGACATACCCCGAAGAGACTTGCAGCTGTAATTGCTGCAAAAGGTGGCTGTACAAAGTATTGACTTTGGAAGGGTGAATAGTTACGCACGCTCAAGTTTTCTGTTTATTTGTCTTATTTCTTGTTTGTTTTTTTTACAATAAAATATATTTTGCATCTTTAAAGTGGTAGGCATGTTGTGTAAATCAAATGATACAAATCCCCCCAAAAAATCTGTTTTAATTCCAGGTTGTAAGGCAAGAAAATAGGATAATTGCAAAGGGGGTGAATACTTTTTTATGGTGCGTTCCTAACCAAGTGTGAAGTGGAAATATACCACATCTGGGAAAAATCCACTTGAACTGCCCTCGAACTGGTAATTACTAGTTAAATCAGCCATGAATCCCTTTGTGACAGGGGGAATGGAAGCTTGTTGTGTGCAACAGGGAGGGGCAATAGAATGCAAGATTTACAAAAATTGTCACATTGTTAAAACATTTCTAGCCTGTCTATCTGTGGGTAACAGGGTTGATGTGTTATGCTTGACCCACAAAACACCAGAATATGGTACGAAATAGTAGAACCAACTCAACTGCTTTTACAATATGATTTGACATTTAGATGTTCAATGTTTATTTTCAAATACATATAACATGGAATAGTTTAACTGTATTAAGATGAGAGTTCAGTTTGCGTAACGGGGTTGACCTTAAAATGAGGGACAAACATAAATAAATCACTAAACTTGCAAAATAAATAATAATCTTCAGAAAAAACTGTCAAAGCAACGAAATAACTAGGGCTTTACAATAATGGTGAAAACTAGTAGTATTTTTGGGGGTTTAAAGTTCAAATCTTCCTGGAAGTCACAGAGGATGCACAGAGGGACATGTAAAATGCTGCATTTTGGGGGTTATAAGCTGACATATGGAACTGTTTTAACCCTCCTTTTGTGTTCGTTTCAATTTAATTACTTCTGTGTTCCCGGTCCAAAATGACCGCCCCATTATAGCCGATTATAAATCCATAATACATATATTATCACCTAATGTTGTGTTATATCTTTATATCAACTTAAGTTCTTGTGAACCTGACAGATTTTGAACTTCTATTTGCTGTTTATGGCCTGTAGCATTGAGCTGAGCTCATACAACTCATTTGAGTAAAAAAATACAATGTATGGATTATTTTTACTATAACAAATACTCAGATGAAACATATTGTGCTATTTATCACAGACTACTTTGTGTCAAAGTTTAACAAGGACTCTCTCTTCCTCACCAGTGTCATGTTAAAAGATATGATCAAGAGCCTCACATGCAGTATATCGTTTGCTCATTGTGCTGCCACAGAATGAATTGTGAGCAAGGCTTCAAAAAGGCTTTATATACCAGAGCTGCGAGAAAAGTTCTATATATTATTGAAACAATGTTGCAATTGTTTGTGAGAATGCCAACAGGTGTGGTTCCCATGGGGGAAAGATTATATTGGGCAAAGGTTCCTGTGGGGGTTGCCATGGAAGCCAAGAAGGGGAGTGAGGTGTGTGTGTACGCTCAAACACACATGCATGTGGGGGTCTGGGAGAGGAAGTTTGCCCATCTGATGAATGGGCATGTGCCTGAACTCAAATTGTAGTCTCACCCATTAATTTCTAATGACCGGTCAGTTTTGACTGGGAACACCACAGGTGTAGAAAAGTTCAATAAAACACCCAAAATGTAATGAAAATCATCTAAATGTATTTTGTGTGTTCAGATACCCTGCGTGGACAAAGTCATGGAAACTTATGACAATCAGATTAAATGAACTACATTTTTCAGAGAGAAAACTTGTAAATCGGTCCAATTCGACCGTAACACAGCAGGAGGGTTAAGAAGGTCATAACATGGATCATTTAGCTATTTCATTTTGAAGTTTAGGACCACTTAAGGTATCCCCCAAAAATGTATTTGATAAAATACTGAATTTGGCCTTCACTACTATAGCCAATAGAAATGGCAAAAAAAACACCAATAAATCATAATGAATAAGGTTTGGAAGTGTCTGTCCTATATCTAGGTCGGAGATATATGAAAACTCAGGAGATATGTTTTTTCTTTTTAAGGGTTACCTTAAAAGGGTTACCTTTAGACGAGTCCTGTGACACTTGTGGGGGTTGTAGAGTACAACTGAGAACACCATTGTGGTTGTGCGAGTTTCACTTTTCTATAGTCTCCCCTTTCTATAGAGTGGTTAGTTGTTACATGCCAAACCATTCAGACGCTACAGATGGTTTCGTGAGAAGACAGATTTTCGGGATGTCTCCTGGTCTGACAAAAAGCACTGTAGCTCTCCCACTTTCCACCGCAGATCTGGAAGGGCAACATAGGCAGATGCAGTGGATTGAAACAGCCCATGCAAAAAATCATATCATATATCTAGCTTTGTTATGTTAGTTATATTGACGCAAATTGGGTTTAGGGTTGAGCTTGTACATTGTCAGTTTTGCATTCCACCTCATGGGTGGAATGCAATTCATATTTTTCATAATTTAATAATTAATAAACATAATTTCAGTAAAAGCTGCTGAAATTCCAGTGTTTCTATGTCAAACACTTTTGTTATATTTCAGTCTTCTGTAATGTATATAAAATGTCATATTGGATGCAAACTAAAAATGTAATACATTTCAAGTCTACAGGTATTCAGACCCCTTAACTTTTCCACATTTTGTTACATTAAAGCCTTATTCTAAAATGAATTAAATTATTATTTTCTTCATCAATCAACACACCCCATAATCATAAAGCGAAAACAGGTTTTTAGAAATGTTAGCAAATTTATGAAAACAAATAAAAAACAGAAATACCATATTTACATAAGTATTCAGACCCTTTGCATCCTGTTCCCATTGATCATCCTTGAGATGTTTCTATAACTTGATTGGAATCCACCTGTGGTAAATTCATTTGATTGGACATGATTTGGAGAGAGACACACCTGTCTATATAAGGTTACATTTGGCAGTGCATGTCAGAGCAAGCCTTGAGGTCGAATGAATTGTCTGTAGAACTCCGAGACAGGATTGTGTCGAGCCACGGATCTAGGGAAGGGTACAAAACAATTCTGCATCATTGAAGGTCCCCAAGAACTCAGTGATCTAAATCATTCTTAAATGGAAGAAGTTTGGAACCCCCAAGACTCTTCCTAGAACTGACCACCCAATCAATCTGAGCAATCGGGGGAGAAGGGCCTTGGTCAGGGAGGTGACCAAGAACATGATTGTCACTTTGACAAAGCTCCATAGTACCTCTGTGGAGATGGGAGAACCTTCCAGAAGGACAACCATATCTGCAGCACTCCACCAATCAGAACTTTATAGTAGAGTGGCCAGACGTAAGCCACTCCTCAGTAAAAGGCGCATGACAGCCCACTTGGAGTTTGCCAAAAGGCACCTAAAGGACTCTCAGACAATGAGAAACAGGATTCTCTGGTCTGATGAAACCAACATTGAACTCTTTGGCCTGAATGCCAAGCGTCACATCTAGAAGAAACCTGTGCCATCCCTACGGTGAAGCATGGTGGTGGCAGCATCATGCTGTGGGGATGTTTTTCAGCAGCAAAGACTCGAAGACTAATCAGGATCGAAGGAAAAATGAACGGAGCAAAGTACAGAGAGATCCTTGATGAAGAGCACTCAAAAACTTAGACTGGGGCAACGGTTCGCCTTCCAACAAGACAACGACCCTAAGCACACAGCCAAAACAATGTAGAAGTGGCTTCGGAACAAGTCTCCAAATGTCCTTAAGTGGCCCAGCCAGAGCCCGGACATGAACCCGATCAAACATCTCTGGAGAGACCTGAAAATAGCTGTGTAGCGATGCTCCCAATCCAACCTGGCATATCTTGAGAGGATCTGCAGAAGAGAATGGGAGAAACTCCCCAAATACAGGTGGGACAAGCTTGTAGCGACATACACACAAAGACTCGAGGCTGTCATCGCTGCCAAAGGTGCTTCAACAAAGTACTGAGTAAATGTTCTGAATACTTATGTAAATGTGAGATTTGCAGTTTTTTTTATAATACATTTGATACAATTTATAAAAACCTACTTTTGTGTAGATTGATTGATTGATTAATTCTAGAATAAGGCTGTAACATAACAAAATGTAGAAAAAGTCAAAGGGTCTGAATACTTTCCGAATGCACTGTAGATTTTGCGTATGAAAGTACACATTGACACATCCACCCAAAAGCTGGAGGTTTAAAAAATACTTAGTAGTTGCCATAGTCCCGGAGCATGTCTAAATACATTGTAGAAAAATACATTATTTGGCCAATTTAAAATATTTCACATGTATCCCCAAATTTCTTTACAATTTTTTTTTGGGAGTGAATTCATTTTCCATTTGGGACATCATCTCATCCGGATGGATGCTAACGCCGAGTGCAGGATCCTACATCTCGTCGCCAGACTTGGGACCAAAACCGGTACAACAAAGGCACATGCCCCTTTTACCTGGCGAACGGGTCCTGGTGCTGATAATTCGGAGAGACAAGTGCAGGGAAGCTTGGGTTCCTGTGCCTTTTTGTTGTTGTTGCTCAACCCAGTTCAGAACAGCCAGTGTACACTATCCTCCCAGAAGGGAAAGAGGGTCCAACTTTGCACCCTCCACTGCAACAACCTTCGCCCATGCCCTGCCCAAACTAGACCCCTTCCTCTGTCAATAAATGAACTGCCCCAACACCTGGCAGTCATTGAGCCATAACACCCAGTCTGGTTCGGCACCCCATTAGCTCCACTTTTCTCAATATCTCCAGTATATTCTCCCTGTAGCTGACACTGCCCTGGCCACTGGCACTGTCCCTGCATTTGCCGCTGGTGCCGCCTCTGACTCTGTCCTGATCTCTTCTAGGTCCACCCACACAAATGGCAATGCCAATACCGATAGTCCTGATAGGTCAGAAGGTGTAGAAAGGTGGTTTGAGCCAGGGTCAGATGTGGGACCCAGTTCAGGGTCAGAGTTGTCATGTGAACCAGAGCCTGAATACAACCAAGACTTGAATGCAGAGGGCAAAACCCATCCACGCCAGAGCAACTTTGGCATAAAGCCACTACGTTACAGGTAATGACTGTGGCCAGGGACTACCACCGAGAAAGGGGGAGAATGTTGCGGGTGCGAACCAACTACTTGAACATTGCTTGATGTCTTGTTATGGGACACTGACTGTATATTGAGTTATGAACATTTGAACATTGACAAGTACTGGTTGCTGAACACTGATTACAGATTGAACTATGAACTTGGACTATGAACAAGATTTTGTGCCATTGTATTGTATGCCACTGGGTGTGCTGTTTGCGTAGCTCTTCTGTGTACCCGGCCGCCGCCAGAGCTACAACCACTGTCCTCGCTAATTCCCAGCCCACACTGGAGAGCTACCTAGCCGACAACAGTGGAGCTGCAGACCACTGACATCGACAGGCTACCTTGCCGCTCGTGCTGAGCCGAGAAACCGAGATCGGCAAACCACGCTCACTAGGCCCAGTAAAAGTTATTAAGAGTTTGGTACTATTGCGACAGACACTCCACTTATCCCAGTTCTCTGCCTCTTTCAGCTCAGCCACACACTCGCTTCTACCATATAGCGAAGAGGAATCCCCAGCTCAAACTATCCGTTCTCTGGAGGAAGCCACAAACTGTGCTGTCAGGGCTTGCCTCGGCCCATTCGCCACCCGGTGGTAGGAATCGTGGGGCTCTGGGCTGTGAGTGTGAACGGACTGAAGTTTTAATCTATAAATCCTTTAACTCTTGAATTTTTATATTGTGTGTATTTCTTAGAAGTTGGTATGTTAGCAGTGGCTATTCAGTGGTCCAAATAGTTAATTGTGCTTTGTCATTTTCATAACTCATGAATTGCTCTTTGGTAGGTAACTATCAGTTATCACGTGGAAAGATTGCTGTAGAATTTTGCACCTCACTATATGCTTGCAGAAGGATTATTAGAGCATGTCTAGGGTGTGATGCTTATTTCTCAGTGTGGGTCATTCATGCATGTCTAGAGTGTGATACTTCTTTAGGCTACTGTGTGGATCATTTTGAATTTGATTATTACTTTTTGCATACTATGCTAGTGGATTTATGGTTGCAGTGTGGGGAGGGAAGTTGACAGCCAAATGTTAGTAAGGGTCAAGTTCAGTGTACTGCCACTTCCTGGTAAAATAAGGGTAAAATACATTCTTAAATTAATTGTAATATAGCTTGCAAGTCTATTTTTCCAAACTGCCTTCTGTCTCTGAATGTTTTGGGGATCTAAAGAACCTTGTGTCCTGGAGAAAAAAGGGTTTTGGTAATCTGGTTAAACTCTAGGAGCCTGCCCTTTCACATCTGGACAAAAGGATCACCTATGTGAGAATGCTATTCATTGACTATAACTTAGCGTTCAACACCATAGTGCCCACGAAGCTCATAAGCTCATAAGGACCCTGGGACTAAACACCTCCCTCTGCAACTGGAGCTTGTACTTTCTGACGGGCTGCCCCCAGGTGGTAAGGGTAGGTAACAACACATCCACCATGCTGATCCTCAACACTGGGGCACCTCAGGGGTGCGTGCTCAGTCCCCTCCTGTACTCCCGTTCACTCATGACTGTATGGCCAGGCACGACTCCAACACCTTCGTTAAGTTTTCCGATAACACAACAGTGTTAGGCCTGATCACCGACAACGACGAGACAGCCTATAGGGAGGAGAACAGAGACCTGACCGTGTGGTGCAAGGACAACAACCTCTCCCTCAGTGTGATCAAGACAAAGGAGATGATTGTGGACTACAGGAAAAGGAGGAACGAGCACGCCCCCATTCCCATCAACGGGCCTGCAGTGGAGCAGGTTGAGAGATTCAAGTTCCTTAGCGTCCACATCACCAACAAACTAACATGGTCCAAGCACACCAAGACAGTCATGAAGCGGGCACGACAAAACCTATTCCCTCTCAGGAGACTGAAAAGATTTGGCATGGGTCCTCAGATCCTCAAAAGGTTCTACAGCTGCACCATCGAGAGCATCCTGATGGGTTGCATCCCTGCCTGGTATGGCAACTGCTCGGCCTCCGACCACCAGGCACTACAGAGGGTAGTGCATATGGCCCAGTACATCACTGGGACCAAGCTTCCTGCCATCCAGTACCTCTATACCAGGAGGTGTCAGAGGAAGGCCCTAAAAATTGTCAACGACTCCAGCCACCCTAGTCATAGACTGTTCTCTCTGCTACATTACGGCAAGCAGTACAGGAGCGCCAAGTCTAGGTCCAAGAGGCTTCTAAGAGGCTTCTAAACAGCTTCTACCCAGACTATTTGCATTGCCCCCTCCCCCTCCTTTACGCTGCTGCTACTCTCTGTTATTATCTATATATAGTCACTTTAATAACTCTATCCTCAATTACCTCGACAAACCGGTGCCCACGCACATTGACTCTGTACCGGTACCCCCTGCATATAGCCTCTCTGTTGTTATTTTACTGCTGCTCTTTAATTATTTCTTACTTTTATTTCTTTTTTTGTGGGTGTGGGGGGGAGGGGCATTTTTCTTAAAACTGCATTGTTGGTTAAGGGCTTGTAAGTATG
The DNA here is from genome assembly GCF_016432855.1 of Salvelinus namaycush. Taxonomy (NCBI): domain Eukaryota; kingdom Metazoa; phylum Chordata; class Actinopteri; order Salmoniformes; family Salmonidae; genus Salvelinus; species Salvelinus namaycush. The sequence goes on along the minus strand of NC_052314.1, from coordinate 32,313,457 downwards.
CATTTCACTGTAAGGTCTACTACACCTGTTGTATTTGGCGCATGTGACAAATACAATTTGATTTGATTTAAGCACCCAGTTGTTTCTCCATTTAACTCGCCTACCAACAATCACAGTATGCTGTTTTACATGTTGTGTTATCTGAACGTTATTCTGACTTTGAATCTGCAACAGAACATTTTAATAAGGATCAGACCCTTTTTTTTAAATGTTTGCCTACAATGACATTTGTGGAAATGTGAAATTAATGTAGGAGAATATAACACATTAGATCTGGTAAAATAAAATACAAAGACAAAAACTACTTTTTCTGTATTTTTTTGTACCATGAACTCTGAAATGCAAGAGAAAAGCTACACATTTAGCTAGGAAGCTGGAGATAATTTAGATGGTGTCCACAATATGGCAACAGTGTATGTGCAAAGTTTCAGACTGATAACTTTAAGAATAAGGAAGCTACAGTTGAAGTCGGAAGTTTACATATACCTTAGCCAAATACATTTAAACTCAGTTTTTCACAATTCCTGACATTTAATCCTAGTAAAAATTCCCTGTCTTAGGTCAGTTAGGATCACCACTTAACTTTAAGAATGTGAAATGTCAGAATAATAGTAGAGAGAATTATTTATTTCAGCTTGTATTTCTTTCATCACATTCCCAGTGGGTCAGAAGTTTACATACACTCAATTAGTATTTGGTAGCATTGCCTTTAAATTGATTAACTTGGGTCAAATGTTTCGGGTAGCCTGACAAAAGCTTCCCACAATAAGTTGGGTGAATTTTGGACCATTCCTCCTGACAGAGCTGGTGTAACTGGGTCAGAATTGTAGGCCTCCTTGCTCGCAAACACTTTTTCAGTTCTGCCAACAAATTTTGAAAAGGATTGAGGTCAGGGCTTTGTGATGGCCACTCCAATATCTTGACTTTGTTGTCCTTAAGCCATTTTGCCACAACTTTGGAAGTATGCTTGGGGTCATTGTCCATTTGGAAGACCCATTTGCGACCAAACTTTAACTTCCTGACTGATGTCTTGAGATATTGCTTCAATATATCCACATCATTTTCCAGCCTCATGATGCCATCTATTTTGTGAAGTGCACCAGTCCCTCCTGCAGCAAAGCACCCCCACAACATGACGCTGCCACCCCCGTGCTTCAAGGTTGAGATGGTGTTCTTCGGCTTGCAAGCATCCCCTTTTTTACTCCAAACATAACGATGGTCATTATGGCCAAACAGTTCTATTTTTGTTTCACCAGACCAGATGACATTTCTCCAAAAAGTACGATCTTTGTCCCCATGTGCAGTTATAAACCATAGTGAGGCTTTTTTTTATGGCAGTTTTGGAGCAGTGGCTTCTTCCTTGCTGAGTAGCCTTTCAGGTTATGTCGATATAGGAATCGTTTTACTGTGGATATAGAAACTTCAGTACCTGTTTCCTCCAGCATCTTCACAAGGTCCTTTGCTGTTGTGCTGGGATTGATTTTCACCTTTCGCACCAAAGTATGTTCATCTCTAGGAACAGAACGCGTCTCCTTCCTGAGCGGTATGACGGTTGCGTCGTCCCATGGTGTTTATACTTGCGTACTATTGTTTGTACAGATGAACGTGGTATCTTCAGGCGTTTGGAAATTGCTCCCAAGGATGAACCAGACTTGTGGAGGTATACAATTTTTTTTGTGATGTCTTGGCTGATTTCTTTTGATTTTACCATGATGTCAAGCAAAGAGGCACTGAGTTTAAAGGTAGGCCTTGAAATACATCCACAGGTACACCTCCAATTGACTCAAATTATGTCAATTAGCCTATCAGAAGCTTTGCCACATTTGTTTTGCAGTATTTAGTGTCTTGCTGTAAACAGGATGCATGTTTTGGAAAATGTGTTTTCTGTCCAGTCTTCATTCTAATCTCTCTGTCAATTGGGTTAGTATTGGGGAGTAACTACAATGTTATTGATCCATCCTCAGTTTTCTTCTACCACAGCCATTAAACTCTGGAACTGTTTTAAAATCACCATTGGCCTCAATGTGAAATCGGTTTCCTTCCTATCCAGCAAATGAGTTAGGAAGGAGGCCTGTATCTTTGTAGTGACTGGGTGTATTGATATATTATCCAAAGTGTAATTAATAACTTCAAAGGGATATTTAATGTCTGCGACGCATTGGAAAACCTCCTTTGTTGTTCAATCTCTGTTTTGAAATTCACTGCTTGACTGAGGCACTTTACAGATGTATGTGTGGGGTACAGAGATGAGGTACAGTAGTCTGTCAAAAATCATGTTAAACACTATTATTGCACAGAAAGTGAGTCCATGCAACTTATATGTGATTTGTTAAGCACATTTTGCTCCTGAACCTATTTAGAATTGCCATAACAAAGGATTTGAAAACTTATTAACTTTCTGCTTTTCATTTTTTATTCATTTGTTAAAATTTTGAAAAACATGATTCCACTTTGACTTTATCGGGTATTGTGTGTAGGTCAGTGACAAAAAATATATATTTAATCCATTTTAAATTCAGGCTGTAATACAAAATGTGGAAAAAGTAAAGGGGTGTGAATACTTTCTGAAGGCACTGTATCTGACTGCTACTAGGATAGTATTCTGTAGAAGACACAAGACCAAATGCATAAATAAACTAACACATATTAGTTAAAATATGGAACAGTAAATTAAAGTATATATTTCGTTTTGGATCAAGGTAGCTAGCTAGCTGATAGCAAAGGTTTTGCCTTGAGATGACGTGCAGGAGCTTGTAGGGATTTGCAGCCTTGCATGATGTCTACTTTAATGGTAATGAGTATTTTCGAATCTGAAGAGTAGAGCTGAATATATTGATAAATGTCAACTTGTCTGAGAGATTTGTACAGTTATCAAAATGTCACGCCAGGGAAAGCCTAAACGAAACACTGATCTTATTTTAAGTATTTTTTAAATCCCCAAAAATGGAGGGGGGGAAACAATTGGAAGCATTTCCGTGTTTGACCGCAAAGTTTTATGGGTATTATGATGACAAAACTGTGGTTACTGTGGTACTCTATTGTCTGAGGATGGTGCTGGAACATCTGACATAAAAAGTAACAGTTTTATGAAAAAGCTTTAATTAAAGGTTAAATACAAGCATGTCACATGGTTGTGCAAAACACATGGCCTAACAATTAGGCTACTGTTCCAAATGAGTCCTATTTACATTTGCATCCAAAACTAAGCATAAAATAGCAGTTTGATATCATTCATAACTAATAAACAGTCTAACCAAAATATCCTCACAGCCAGTGGGATCAAATGCAGGAAAGCATTAGGTGTTTTCCACAGGCTGTGAAAAATAACCTTAGTGAAGGAAAGTTTCAGGAATAGATGTGCCTCCCAAATGGCACCCTGTTCCCTTTATAGTACATTACTTTTTATCAGTCCTCTATGGGCCCTGGTCAAAAGAACACTATATAGGGTATAACTGGGTGCCATTTGGGACATTGCCCAGCTCTGCTCCAATCATCTCACTCTGTCTCTCTCACCTTCCAGCTGCCTGCTGCCTCTCTGGTGGCTGCTACCTTTCTCAGCACTCATCTTCTCGACAAGAACATTCATTCTCCCGTCAGACCCAGTTATCTCACTGAGTGAATCACTGCAGTGAACCTCTCCCCACAGGCCACACACACACACGCACACGCACTCACACACACACACACACACACACTGAGGTAGTGATCACTGCTCTCTACAACTCATCACAGCCCAATGCACCAGCTAGTTCTACTTCAGCACCGATATAGACTCTCATTACTGACCAATGCTCACAACACTGCTCACTGCAGGACCTTCCCCTCCTGTAGTAACCACACTGTTAGCCGATGTTTGTAAGTTTATCAATAACTTGCTGTATTAATCAACAATATAATACTGTATGACCTGAAAAATATCATAGAGTTGTTTTACAGTATTAATCATAGTGCATTGTGGGAAAATGTTATGGGCGGGGAACGAGTCTCTGGCTCATTAACATATTTTAAGGCGTGCCTTGAAACAGGCTATATTTGTTGCACCATTGAGTGAGAATGCTGTACCTCCACAGAATATGGTAATATATTATAGTTTAGGAATTCTAGGAACCTCTACAGAGACTTATTGGCCAATTGATGCCAGTAATTTACTGTAATTCAGCATACAATACCATGTTTTTGGAGTGCCAAAAACCTTTCAAACATGTGTGGTGTTGATGTTTTTCACTCATCAACGTATGTTGTGGTGTTTTTTGTAAGAGGCTGTATTTGTTGCAACCATTAGTGAGAATGCTGTACCAATTTAAGTGTTAGTGGTTCCTTAACAATTACTTTTATATAGGAGGCAGATCAGAGTGGTAACAAGTTTTAAACCTTTAATGGAGAAGGGTTTTGACATGGTTAGCCGTGGCTCCCTGCCGAGTGTGCTAACCAAAATGAACTTCCTCCAACATCTCATCAACTGGACTGAACTCTGCAACCTAAATGTCATGAGGAATTCTGGTAAACAACACCCTCACAGACCCAGTCCCCATCAGATCCGGCGTACGCCAAGGCTGCCCCTTAGCCCCTCTGCTGTACGTAATCTACCTAGAGCCTTTCCACCAGAAGATCAGGTCAACACCAGGAATACCTGGCACCAGATGCCAAAGGCCCAAGGGGAGAGGCTCAAAGTGGTGGAGTACATGGACGACATCACCATTGTCAGCACAGATAGTCGCTCCAACGCGATGGCAACAAAGGTGTTGGTTGACTACTGTGCTGCCACTGGCACCCTTGACAAGAGGAATAAGATGAACTGTTTCTGCCAAGGACTGGCATGAGACTCTCACCACCTCTTTCCCTGTCAAAATAGAGACCATCAAGCTGCTGTGGGTCACCTTCCAGATGGATCAAGATGGCTCCATCAGCTGGGAGGAGACCATCCGCCACTTGAAAGGGAGTGTGTGAAGGGAGTGCACGATCCCTCACAATGACGGATAAGGTCCAATCGTTCTCCCCATTGTCCTGTACCTAGGCAGAGTGTTTCCCCCAGACATAGTGACCAGCAAGAAGATTGAACGCATGATGTTCACCTTTGTCTGAAGGAGCCAGATGGAGAGACTCAAGCACAGCACCCTGTACAAAGCAGTTGAGAATGGGGAGAAGGGGGGCCCAGACATCCTTAACATCATAAGGGCACAGGGACTATCCAACTTGGTCACCAACATCTACAAGACAAACAGGAAAAATAGCTACTTCGAACAGTACTTTGCCACCCCCATCCTCAGAACCCTCAGACTCAGCACCATATTGTATTTTTAAATGTTATTTAACTAGGCAAGTCAGTTAAGAATAAATTCTTATTTACAATGCCCTACTGCTGGGACCCCCCACCAGTGTTGCTGACTCTACCTCGCATGACGGCAGAGAACATCCTGAAAGGTCCTGGTGGATGCACCACCATCCAGCTCCGTCAACTTGGAGGATCATTGGCAATGTCAAGCAGGTGCTGTGGGAGACAAGGAACATCAGGGTCTACCAACAACAAACCGTGGACCAAACAACCTTGAGAACCTCCTTCTCAAGGATGACGCCATCACAAACTTCCACAAATACCCAGACCAAACCTAAAGTTATACTGGGGGGTGGCAAGATGGAAGGACATCAACATCTTAACCATCCTCCGTGTTGCCCAGACCAAGACCAGACCCATCCTTCAGCATCCAGCCTTGCCGCCGCATTGCTTCTCCTCCACACCACCACCACCTGGAGAGAGCAGGTCACAGGGAAGTACCACCATTAACCTCTGGGTCTAGGGTTGCCTTGTGTGTCTGCTCGCTCCTCAGGTTGTCCTTCCTCCCCTCTGCAGACCTAGTTCCCAACCCAGCACCTGCCCCAGTTCCTGGTTCCCGGATCCAGTTTTTGCCCCGGTCCCCAGTTTTCAGCCCTGGTCCCAGCACCAGCATAACTTCCAGTCCCGGCCCCAACACCAGCACCAACCCTGGACACTCCACCGAACAACCACAACTGCCAACTCCATCCAGCAATTGCCAGACCAGACCAGACCACACCCCTACCCCTCCCCTGAAACAAAAACACATACACGTTGTGGACTGACTGACGGACTGATTGACTGAATCCAGGTGTACACTACAAGATTTTGGCCCCGATTTAGCTGTCCCAGACAAGTTTTTTGAGATTGGAGACAAAATCCCCATGTCGTTGCCTACTCGGGGCGGACGGCCGTCACCGACGTTTGTTTAATGTGAGCAGGTCAGAGACGCAATCTGAGGGCTACTGATCTTGTTTTTGAGCATGTTTGATTTCATCAGCGGAAAATCTTCAATACTCTTGTAGTGTGAGATGTGCAGCGACAAGTTTTGAGAATGGTGATCAGCAATAGTCAATGAGAGCTCGCCAGATAAGAAGCTAGTGAGATGACATTGTTTCGTATCACCCAGAATGTGTAGTCTCTTGAGCAGGAGCCATGACTAGTATTAGTATGCGTTTGTACTTGCCAAAGCCAAAGTGTCAAATTGTTAACAAGTTAACAAGCAATGGTATTCAATTCAAAATGTTGACGAGATATTTCAACTCTGTCTGGCAAGCGTGAATGTCTGACTGAAAAAGTTCATGAGGGTTCTTTGAGCCACAGCTCATTGTAGCTACGTTAAATATAGTCACATCATCACATCATTGTTTTCGCGAGACACTGTGGTATCGAGAATCCTCACGACCAAGTGAAGAATCTTGTAGAGTGTGACCCCCATCAGTGACACATCGTTTAGTGTGAGCAACACTACGTTGGCAAGATTTTTTTTAAACGACAGGAAAGATGGTTGCTTAATATGAGAGGCTCAGAAATGTTTGGCTTTTGGAAATCGAATATTGAACGGCTTGACGGACTGATTCTCCCAATTCTTTTGTTTTTGATTTTCTTTGATTAGATGGCCATTTGGTTTACCTAATTTGAATTAATTATTTATTATTTGAATATTTTGCATTTTGCATTTTAAATTAATGATGATTAAATTTGACATTTTACCTGTAAAGAATTTAGAAAAACCGAATAAAATGACCTCAAACTGTCACGTTCCTGACCTGTTGTCTGTTATTTTTGTATGTGTTTAGTTGGTCAGGGCGTGAGTTGGGGTGGGCATTCTATGTTTTGTGTTTCTATGTTTAGGTCGTTGGTAATTAGCCTTATATGGTTCTCAATCAGGGACAGGTGTTTGACGTTTCCTCTGATTGAGAACCATATAAAGGGAGGCTGTTCACACTGTTTGTTTGTGGGTGGTTGTCTTCCGTGTCTGTATGTCTGTTCGTACCACACGGGACTGTAGCGTTTTGTTTGTAGTCTGTACCTGTTCGTGCGTTCTTCGTGTTATTATGTAAGTTCTCTAGTTCAGGTCTGTCTACGTTCGTTTTGTTATTTTGTAATCTTTCCAAGTGTTTCGTGTTCGTCTTCTTCGTTTAATAAATCATTATGTTTTCAAAACCCGCTGCATTTTGGTCTGATCCCTACTCCTCCTCTTCAGACGAAGAGGAGGAGAGAAACCGTTACAGAACCACCCACCAACGAAGGATCAAGCAGCGGGTTAACGGGCAGCAGCGACAGCAGCAGGTGTACAAGGAGGAATGGACATGGGAGGAAATCCTAGACGGAGAAGGACCCTGGGCAGAACCAGAGGAGTGTCGCCGCCCCAAAGCGGAGCTGGAGGCAGCGAAAGCGGAGAGGCGGCGATATGAGAAGGCAGCACGGAAACAAGGCTGGAAGCCCGTGAGTCAAAACCCAAAAATTTATTGGGGGGTGGTTCTCGGGGAGTGTAGTTGGGTCAGTCAGGAGACGTGAGCCAACTCCTCCTGCTTACCATAAGGAGCCGGTGAGGGCGGATTTGGAGGTGAGTGACGCAGAGACAGTAAAGGAGTTAATGGAGAAATTGGAGGAGAAAGTTATGAGGGATGTACTGGTTTGGTGCATGAGGCACGGCATCCGTCCGACTGAACGTGTTGGTGAGTTAATGTCACCGGGAACAGCTCTCCATACTCGTCCTGAGGTGCGTGCTAGCCGTCTGGTTAAGACAGTGCCTACACCACGCACCAAGCCTCCTGTGCGTCTCCAGAGTCCTGTGCGTCCTGTTACTGCTCCCCGCACTAGCCCTGAGATACGTGTCCCCAGCCCAGTACCACCAGTGCTGGCACCACGCACCAAGCCTCCTGTGCGTCTTCAGAGCCCTGTTCCTCCTCAATGCACTCTCCCTGTGGTGCGTGTCTCCAGCCCAGTACCACCAGTGCTGGCACCACGCATCAAGCCTCCTGTACGTCTCCAGAGCCCTGTACGCACTGATCATTCTCCCCGCACTCGCCCTGAGGTGCGTGCCCTCAGCCCGGTACCACCAGTCCCGGTACCACGCACCAGTTCTATAGTGCGCCTCGAGAACTCAGTGTGCCCTGTTCTGGTTCCTCCATGCACTCTCCCTGTGGTGCTTGTCTCCAGCCCAGTACCACCAGTGCTGGCACCACGCACCAGGCCTACAGTGCGTCTCAGCCGGCCAGAGTCTGCCGTCTGCCCAGTGGCGCCTGAACTGCCCGTCTGCCCAACGGCTCCTGAACTGCCCGTCTGCCCAACGGCGCCTGAACTGCCCGTCTGCCCAACGGCGCCTGAACTGCCCGTCTGCCCAACGGCGCCTGAACTGCCCGTCTGCCCAACGGCGCCTGAACTGCCCGTCTGCCCAACGGCGCCTGAACTGCCCGTCTGACCAACGGCGCCTGAACTGCCCGTCTGCCCAACGCCGTCTGACCTGTCCGTCTGCAAAGCGCCGCATGAACTGCCCGTCTGTACTGAGCCTGTAAAGCCGCCCGTCTGCCATGAGCCTTCAGAGCCGTCCGCCAGACAGGAGCCGTTAGAGCCTTCCGCCAGACAGGAGCCGCTAGAGCCTTCCGCCAGACAGGAGCAGCCAAAGCCTTCCGCCAGACAGGAGCAGCCAGAGCCTTCCGCCAGACAGGATCTGCCAGAGCCTTCCGCCAGACAGGATCAGCCAGAGCCTTCCGCCAGACAGGATCAGCCAGAGCCTTCCGCCAGACAAGATCAGCCAGAGCCTTCCGCCAGACAGGATCAGCCAGAGCCTTCCGCCAGCCATGAGCAGCCAGAGCCTTCAGCCAGCCATGAGCAGCCAGATCCGTCAGCCAGCCATGAGCAGCCAGATCCGCCAGCCAGCCATGAGCAGCCAGATCTGTCAGCCAGCCATGAGCAGCCAGATCCGTCAGCCAGTCATGAGCAGCCAGATCCGTCAGCCAGCCATGAGCAGCCAGATCCGTCAGCCAGCCATGAGCAGCCAGATCCGTCAGCCAGCCATGAGCAGCCAGATCCGTCAGCCAGCCATGAGCAGCAAGAGCCCGCCAGCCAGGATCCGCCAGAGCCCGCCGGCCAGGATCCGCCAGAGCCCGCCGGCCAGGATCCGCCAGAGCCCGCCAGCCAGGATCCGCCAGAGCCCGCCAGCCAGGATCCGCCAGAGCCCGCCAGCCAGGATCCGCCAGAGCCCGCCAGCCAGTCAGGAGCTGCCAGAGCCGCCAGCCAGTCAGGAGCTGCCAGAGCCGCAAGCCAGTCAGGAGCTGCCAGAGCCGCCAGCCAGTCAGGAGCTGCCAGAGCCGCCAGCCAGTCAGGAGCTGCCAGAGCCGCCAGCCAGTCAGGAGCTGCCAGAGCCGCCAGCCAGTCAGGAGCTGCCAGAGCCGCCAGCCAGTCAGGAGCTGCCAGAGCCGCCAGCCAGTCAGGAGCTGCCAGAGCCGCCAGCCAGTCAAGAGCTGCCAGAGCAGCCAGCCAGTCAGGAGCTGCCAGAGGCGCCAGCCAGTCAGGAGCTGCCAGAGGCGCCAGACAGTCAGGAGCTGCCAGAGGCGCCAGACAGTCAGGAGCTGCCAGAGCCGCCAGCCAGTCAGGAGCTGCCAGAGCCGGCAGCCAGTCAGGAGCTGCCAGAGCCGCCAGCCAGTCAGGAGCTGCCAGAGCCGCCAGCCAGTCAGGAGCTGCCAGAGCCGCCAGCCAGTCAGGAGCTGCCAGAGCCGCCAGCCAGTCAGGAGCTGCCAGAGCAGCCAGCCAGTCAGGAGCTGCCAGAGGCGCCAGCCAGTCAGGAGCTGCCAGAGGCGCCAGCCAGTCAGGAGCTGCCAGAGGCGCCAGACAGTCAGGAGCTGCCAGAGCCGCCAGCCAGTCAGGAGCTGCCAGAGCCGCCAGCCAGTCAGGAGCTGCCAGAGCTGCCCTACAGTCATGAGCTGCCCTACAGTCATGAGCTGCCCTACAGTCATGAGCTGCCCTCCAGTCATGAGCTGCCCTCCAGTCATGAGCTGCCCTCCAGTCATGAGCTGCCCTCCAGTCATGAGCTGCCCTCCAGTCATGAGCTGCCACCCAGTCATGAGCTGCCACCCAGTCATGAGCTGCCACCCAGTCCGGAGCTGCCACCCAGTCCGGAGCTGCCACCCAGTCCGGAGCTGCCACCCAGTCGGGAGCTGCCACTCAGTCCGGAGCTGCCACTCAGTCCGGAGCTGCCACTCAGTCCGGAGCGGCCACTCAGTCCGGAGCTGCCAGTAGTCCGGAGTTGCCTCTCTGTCCTGAGCTACCTCTTTGTCATGAGCTACCTCTCTGTCCTGAGCTACCTCTCTGTCCTGAGCTACCTCTATGTCCTGAGTTATCTAGGGGGGACCGGTGTGAAGGTTCCTAGACCAGGGTTGGGGGCGAGGATCGCCACTCGGAGGACGCTAAGGAGGGGGACAAAGACAATGGTGGAGTGGTGTCCTCGTCCTGCGCCGGAGCCGCCACCGCGGACAGATGCCCACCCAGACCCTCCCCTTGAGTTTTAGGGGTGCGCCCGGAGTTCGCACCTTGAGGGGGGGGTTCTGTCACGTTCCTGACCTGTTGTCTGTTATTTTTGTATGTGTTTAGTTGGTCAGGGCGTGAGTTGGGGTGGGCATTCTACGTTTTGTGTTTCTATGTTTAGGTCGTTGGTAATTAGCCTTATATGGTTCTCAATCAGGGACAGGTGTTTGACGTTTCCTCTGATTGAGAACCATATAAAGGGAGGCTGTTCACACTGTTTGTTTGTGGGTGGTTGTCTTCCGTGTCTGTATGTCTGTTCGTACCACACGGGACTGTAGCGTTTTGTTTGTAGTCTGTACCTGTTCGTGCGTTCTTCGTGTTATTATGTAAGTTCTCTAGTTCAGGTCTGTCTACGTTCGTTTTGTTATTTTGTAATCTTTCCAAGTGTTTCGTGTTCGTCTTCTTCGTTTAATAAATCATTATGTTTTCAAAACCCGCTGCATTTTGGTCTGATCCCTACTCCTCCTCTTCAGACGAAGAGGAGGAGAGAAACCGTTACAGAACCACCCACCAACGAAGGATCAAGCAGCGGGTTAACGGGCAGCAGCGACAGCAGCAGGTGTACAAGGAGGAATGGACATGGGAGGAAATCCTAGACGGAGAAGGACCCTGGGCAGAACCAGAGGAGTGTCGCCGCCCCAAAGCGGAGCTGGAGGCAGCGAAAGCGGAGAGGCGGCGATATGAGGAGGCAGCATGGAAACAAGGCTGGAAGCCCGTGAGTCAAAACCCCAAAATTTATTGGGGGGGGGGGTTCTCGGGGAGTGTAGTTGGGTCAGTCAGGAGACGTGAGCCAACTCCTCCTGCTTACCATAAGGAGCCGGTGAGGGCGGATTTGGAGGTGAGTGACGCAGAGACAGTAAAGGAGTTAATGGAGAAATTGGAGGAGAGAGTTATGAGGGATGTACTGGTTTGGTGCATGAGGCACGGCATCCGTCCGACTGAACGTGTTGGTGAGTTAATGTCACCGGGAACAGCTCTCCATACTCGTCCTGAGGTGCGTGCTAGCCGTCTGGTTAAGACAGTGCCTACACCACGCACCAAGCCTCTTGTGCGTCTCCAGAGTCCTGTGCGTCCTGTTACTGCTCCCCGCACTAGCCCTGAGATACGTGTCCCCAGCCCAGTACCACCAGTGCTGGCACCACGCACCAAGCCTCCTGTGCATCTTCAGAGCCCTGTTCCTCCTCAATGCACTCTCCCTGTGGTGCGTGTCTCCAGCCCAGTACCACCAGTGCTGGCACCACGCATCAAGCCTCCTGTACGTCTCCAGAGCCCTGTACGCACTGATCATTCTCCCCGCACTCGCCCTGAGGTGCGTGCCCTCAGCCCGGTACCACCAGTCCCGGTACCACGCACCAGTTCTATAGTGCGCCTCGAGAACTCAGTGTGCCCTGTTCTGGTTCCTCCATGCACTCTCCCTGTGGTGCTTGTCTCCAGCCCAGTACCACCAGTGCTGGCACCACGCACCAGGCCTACAGTGCGTCTCAGCCGGCCAGAGTCTGCCGTCTGCCCAGTGGCGCCTGAACTGCCCATCTGCCCAACGGCTCCTGAACTGCCCGTCTGCCCAACGGCGCCTGAACTGCCCGTCTGCCCAACGGCGCCTGAACTGCCCGTCTGCCCAACGGCGCCTGAACTGCCCGTCTGCCCAACGGCGCCTGAACTGCCCGTCTGCCCAACGCCGTCTGACCTGTCCGTCTGCAAAGCGCCGCATGAACTGCCCGTCTGTACTGAGCCTTCAAAGCCGCCCGTCTGTACTGAGCCTGTAAAGCCGCCCGTCTGCCATGAGCCTTCAGAGCCGTCCGCCAGACAGGAGCCGTTAGAGCCTTCCGCCAGACAGGAGCCGCTAGAGCCTTCCGCCAGACAGGAGCAGCCAAAGCCTTCCGCCAGACAGGAGCAGCCAGAGCCTTCCGCCAGACAGGATCTGCCAGAGCCTTCCGCCAGACAGGATCAGCCAGAGCCTTCCGCCAGACAGGATCAGCCAGAGCCTTCCGCCAGACAAGATCAGCCAGAGCCTTCCGCCAGACAGGATCAGCCAGAGCCTTCCGCCAGACAGGATCAGCCAGAGCCTTCAGCCAGCCATGAGCAGCCAGATCCGTCAGCCAGCCATGAGCAGCCAGATCCGCCAGCCAGCCATGAGCAGCCAGATCCGTCAGCCAGCCATGAGCAGCCAGATCCGTCAGCCAGTCATGAGCAGCCAGATCCGTCAGCCAGCCATGAGCAGCCAGATCCGTCAGCCAGCCATGAGCAGCCAGATCCGTCAGCCAGCCATGAGCAGCAAGAGCCCGCCGGCCAGGATCCGCCAGAGCCCGCCGGCCAGGATCCGCCAGAGCCCGCCGGCCAGGATCCGCCAGAGCCCGCCGGCCAGGATCCGCCAGAGCCCGCCGGCCAGGATCCGCCAGAGCCCGCCGGTCAGGATCCGCCAGAGCCCGCCGGCCAGGATCCGCCAGAGCCCGCCAGCCAGGATCCGCCAGAGCCCGCCGGCCAGGATCCGCCAGAGCCCGCCAGCCAGGATCCGCCAGAGCCTGCCAGCCAGTCAGGAGCTGCCAGAGCCGCCAGCCAGTCAGGAGCTGCCAGAGCCGCCAGCCAGTCAGGAGCTGCCAGAGCCGCCAGCCAGTCAGGAGCTGCCAGAGCCGCCAGCCAGTCAGGAGCTGCCAGAGCCGCCAGCCAGTCAGGAGCTGCCAGAGCAGCCAGCCAGTCAGGAGCTGCCAGAGGCGCCAGCCAGTCAGGAGCTGCCAGAGCCGCCAGCCAGTCAGGAGCTGCCAGAGCCGCCAGCCAGTCAGGAGCTGCCAGAGCCGCCAGACAGTCAGGAGCTGCCAGAGCCGCCAGACAGTCAGGAGCTGCCAGAGCCGCCAGACAGTCAGGAGCTGCCAGAGCCGCCAGCCAGTCAGGAGCTGCCAGAGCCGCCAGCCAGTCAGGAGCTGCCAGAGCCGCCAGCCAGTCAGGAGCTGCCAGAGCTGCCCTACAGTCATGAGCTGCCCTATAGTCATGAGCTGCCCTACAGTCATGAGCTGCCCTATAGTCATGAGCTGCCCTACAGTCATGAGCTGCCCTATAGTCATGAGCTGCCCTACAGTCATGAGCTGCCCTACAGTCATGAGCTGCCCTCCAGTCATGAGCTGCCCTCCAGTCATGAGCTGCCCTCCAGTCATGAGCTGCCCTCCAGTCATGAGCTGCCCTCCAGTCATGAGCTGCCCTCCAGTCATGAGCTGCCACCCAGTCATGAGCTGCCACCCAGTCATGAGCTGCCACCCAGTCCGGAGCTGCCACCCAGTCCGGAGCTGCCACCCAGTCCGGAGCTGCCACCCAGTCCGGAGCTGCCAGTAGTCCGGAGCTGCCTCTCTGTCCTGAGCTACCTCTTTGTCATGAGCTACCTCTCTGTCTTGAGCTACCTCTCTGTCCTGAGCTACCTCTATGTCCTGAGTTATCTAGGGGGGACCGGTGTGAAGGTTCCTAGACCAGGGTTGGGGGCGAGGATCGCCACTCGGAGGACGCTAAGGAGGGGGACAAAGACAATGGTGGAGTGGTGTCCTCGTCCTGCACCGGAGCCGCCACCGCGGACAGATGCCCACCCAGACCCTCCCCTTGAGTTTTAGGGGTGCGCCCGGAGTTCGCACCTTGAGGGGGGGGTTCTGTCACGTTCCTGACCTGTTGTCTGTTATTTTTGTATGTGTTTAGTTGGTCAGGGCGTGAGTTGGGGTGGGCATTCTACGTTTTGTGTTTCTATGTTTAGGTCGTTGGTAATTAGCCTTATATGGTTCTCAATCAGGGACAGGTGTTTGACGTTTCCTCTGATTGAGAACCATATAAAGGGAGGCTGTTCACACTGTTTGTTTGTGGGTGGTTGTCTTCCGTGTCTGTATGTCTGTTCGTACCACACGGGACTGTAGCGTTTTGTTTGTAGTCTGTACCTGTTCGTGCGTTCTTCGTGTTATTATGTAAGTTCTCTAGTTCAGGACTGTCTACGTTCGTTTTGTTATTTTGTAATCTTTCCAAGTGTTTCGTGTTCGTCTTCTTCGTTTAATAAATCATTATGTTTTCAAAACCCGCTGCATTTTGGTCTGATCCCTACTCCTCCTCTTCAGACGAAGAGGAGGAGAGAAACCGTTACACAAACGGTTTAGCCATGGCCTTTTGATCTGTTTTTCCCTGTAGTCGCTGTCAGTTTAGAAGCATATCAACATATGTGAAAATTGCGCATTTCAATGTTTTGTAGTAAAAAAAAAAAGAGGAAGATTAGTATTTTCAATGACATCATGTAACGACTTTACTCTTCTTCTGACGAGGAGTAAGTGATATCGGACCAATTTGCAGCGTCGTAAGTGTCCATTTTAATATGTAAAAGTGAACACTATAAAATTACAAAATAACAAAGTGAAAGAACAAACGAAAATCGAAACAGTCCCGTATGGTGCAAACACAGACACAAGAAACAACCACCCACAAAACACAATAGACAACAGGCTACCTAAATATGGCTCCCAATCAGAGACAACGACTGACACCTGCCTCTGATTGAGAACCATACTAGGCCAAACACATAGAAATAGAACAACAGAACAAAACATAGAAAAAGCAACATAGAATGCCCACCCCAACTCACGCCCTGACCAAACTAAAATAAAGACATAAAAAAGGAACTAAGGTCAGAACATGACAGTACCCCCCCCCCCCCCCAAAGGTGCGGACTCCGGCCGCAAAACCTGAACCTATAGGGGAGGGTCTGGGTGGGCATTTACCACGGTGGCGGCTCTGGAGTGGGACGAGGACCCCACTCCACCATAATCTCGGCCCACTTCTGTGATACCTTAGGACCGGCGACCCTCATCACCGACCCTGGATTTGAGACCCTAGTAAAGGGCACCGCTCCGGACAGGAGGGCGACTCCGGCAGATCCGGACTGGAGGGCGGCTCAGGCGGCTCAGGACAGACGGGCGGCTCAGGCGGCTCAGGACAGATGGCGGCTCAGGACAGACGGGCGGCTCAGGACAGACGGGCGGCTCAGGACAGACGGGCGGCTCAGGCGGCTCAGGACAGACGGGCGGCTCAGGACAGTCGGGCGGCTCAGGACAGACGGGCGGCTCAGGCGGCTCAGGACAGACGGCGGCTCAGGCGGCTCAGGACAGACGGCGGCTCAGGCGGCTCAGGACAGACGGGCGGCTCAGGCGGCTCAGGACAGACGTGCGGCTCAGGCGGCTCAGGACAGACGGGCGGCTCAGGCGGCTCAGGACAGACGGGCGGCTCAGGCGGCTCAGGACAGACTCTGGCGGCTCAGGACAGGCTCTGGCGGCTCAGGACAGGCTCTGGCGGCTCAGGACAGACGGGCGGCTCAGGACGGACGGGCGGCTCAGGTGGCTCAGGACAGACGGGCGGCTCAGGCGGCTCAGGACAGACGAGCGGCTCAGGCGGCTCAGGACAGACTCTGGTGGCTCAGGACAGACGGGCGGCTCAGGACGGACGGGCGGCTCTGGAGGGTCTGGACTGGAGGGACACACAGGAGACTTGGTTCTTAGAACAGGCACAGTACTCACCAGGCTGGAGAAATCTACTGGAGGCCTGGTCCTTGGAGGCACAGGATAGACCGGTCCGTGGAGGCGCACTGGAGGTCTCGAAGGGCCTGAACAACCCGTCCTGGCTGGATGTTGATTTTAGCCCGGTACTTGCGGGGCGCAGGCACAGGACGCACTGGGCTGTGCAGACCCACGGGAGACACAGTGCGTAGGGCTGGTGCCATATAACACGGACCGAGGAGACGAACTGGAGACCAGATGCACTGAGCAGGCTTCATCGCACCTGGCTCGATGCCCACTCTAGCCCGGCCGATACGAGGAGCGGCAATGTAGCGCACCGGGCTATGCGTGCGCACTGGGGACATCGTGCGCTTCTCCGCATACCACGGTGCCTGCCCGGACCACCTTTCTCCACGGAAAGCACGGGAAGTTGGCTCAGGTCTCCTACCTGACTTAGCCACACTCCCCGTGTGTCCCCCCCAATACATTTTTGGGGCTGGCTCTCGTCCCAGCCGCGCTGCCGTGCTGCCTCCTCATACCAACGCCGCTCAGCTTTCGCTGCCTCCAGCTCTGCCTTGGGGCGGCGATATTCCCCAGCCTGTGCCCAGGGTCCCTTTCCTTCCAGAATCTCCTCCCATGTCCATGAGTCCAGAACTCGCTGCTGCCCGATACCACGCTGCTTGGTCCTTTTTTGGTGGGTAGTTCTGTAACGACTTTCCTCTTCTTCTGACGAGGAGTAAGAGATATCGGACCAATTTGCAGCGTGGTAAGTGTCCATTTTAATATGTAAAACTGAACACTACAAAATAACAAAGTGAAAGAACAAACGAAAATCGAAACAGTCCCGTATGGTACAGACACAGGCTACCTAAATATGGCTCCCAATCAGAGACGGCTGACACCTGCCTCTGATTGAGAACCATACTAGGCCAAACACATAGAAATAGAACAACAGAACAAAACATAGAAAAAACAACATAGAATGCCCACCCCAACTCACGCCCTGACCAAACTAAAATAAAGACATAAAAAAGGAACTAAGGTCAGAACGTGACAAATCATTGGTGTGCATTGTGTGATTTTAACCAATTCTGAGTAGGCATTGCCTACTAATTGTCTACTAATTATTTAATTACTACAAAACTTGCTAACCCAAGTGAAAAAATTCCTATATAAATATATTGCAAGTATACTAAAGTATACTTAATTTAACGATGGATAGAATTTGAATAATATACTTCAAATATGAGATGTTATTTTCTAGTATGTCTTAAGTATACTATATATTCACTATCATTAAACTTAAACACACTCATTAAAACTGTACTTCAATTTCCAACGCTTTAATTGTAATTTAGTATATTCATTCAAAATACACTTAGAGTTGTTTTTAAGTTGAAGCATAGATTTTTTTAATGAAACTCTGCTTGTGCGTGATCAAGTACACGATAAGTATACAGTGCCTTGCAAAAGTCTTCATACCCCTTGTATTTCTTCACATTTTATGTAAGATAAATCATTTAAAAAAATGAAAAATAAATTAAATATAGTCATTGCATACGTATTCAGCCCCTTTGTTTAGGCAAGCCTAAATTAGTGTAGGATTAAAATGTGGTTAAACAAATCACAGAATATCTTACATGGTGTGAAATAATAGGGGTTGACCTGATTTTTTTATGACTAACCCTTCATCTGTCACTCATACATACAACATCTGTAAGGTCCCTCAGTCAAGTATTGAATTTCAAGCACAGATTCAACAACAAAGACCAGGGAGCCTTTCAGTGATTGGTAGATCAGTAACAATATCAAATCAGACATCGAATATCTCTTTATGCATGGTCAAGTTAATAATTATGCTGTGGATTATGTATTAGACCACCCAGACACATCAAAGATACAGTCGTCCTTCTGAACTGATCTGCAGGACAGGAATGAAACTGCTCAGGGATGTTAACATACGGCCATTGGTGATGGCTGTGTTCGGAGAAAACTGAGGAAGGATCAACAACATTGTAGTGACTCCACAATAATGATTTAAATGACAGAGTGAAAAGAATAATACAAATATACAGAATATATATGCAAAACATACATCTTGTATGCAACAAGACACTAAAGTAATACAGCACAAAAAAAAAAACATTTTGGCCTGAATGCAAAGCCTTATATTTAGGGCAAATTCAACACAAACATCACTGGCTGCATCATGGTATGAGTATGCTTGACATCTGTAAATACTGGGGAGTTTTTCAGGATAAAAATAAATGGGATGGAGCTAAGCACAGGCAAAGTACTAGAGTAAAACCTGCTTCAGTTGGCTTTACAACAGACACTGGGAGAGGAATTCACCTTTCAGCAGGACACTAACCTATAACACAAGGCAAAATCTACACTGGAGTGGCTAACCAGGAACACAGTGAATGTTCCAGAGTGGCCAAGTTACAGTTCTGAATTAAATCTGCTTTAAAATCTATGGCAAGACCTGAACATTGCTCTCTAGCCATGATCCCCAACATCTTGACAGGGCTTGAAGAATTATAAAAATAATAAAATACTAATATTGCACAATCCAGGTGTGTAAAGCTCTTAGAGAATTACCCCAAGAAGACTCACCGTTGTAATCGCTGCCAACGGTGTTTCTAGCATGTATTGTCTCAGGGAGTTGAAGACTTTTGCAAGGAATATATTTGAGTTATTTAATTTATATAAATCTTTAAACTAGAACTAAAGTACTTTCTGAATTCCTGTTCAGAAGATTGCAGAGAAAGTTGACAATGATAACGATTGTTTATTCCACATGAGAAAGCATGCACAGCTGAGCAACATGCTTCCTGGGAGTATACTTTTTCATATCGCAAGAAAATATACTTAAGTGTACTTTCAAAAAGTATATTTAACCAAAATGTCCACAAAATATATTTAAAGTATACTTTAAAAAACATGTTCAAAACTTTTGTATATTACCCAGCATCTTTTTCTGCAGTTGAAGTTTTGATTTATACTATGATATTGTTCCTCATATTTAGCTTATTCAAATGTTTTGATGTTCATTTTCAAACTGAATAACGTTGTACTTTTAATTACACATTAAATATTACACATGTTATTGAAATGTTAATTTATCACTGTAATGGGAACAACTAAAGTGTGAAATGCCACTGGTGCACAGCTCCTTAAACTTTTTGCTCCAGCCATAACTGTTTGGAAAAAGCATTTTATCATTGGCTGAGATAATGCCTTGGTCAATTAAGATAAGCTTTACATAGCTAATTAAAAAAAGTTATTGAGTAGAAGTCTGCTTGAAAAATAAAATAATCCCAATTTGAGCACTGTTTTACTAAATTAATAATTAGAAAAATATACATAAAAATACACTCAAGGTGTAATCAAAGTATATTTATTTTTTCTCTTTAATTTACATTACACTAAAAATGGGAGTACCGTAAAATAGATTACCATAAAATGGACTACAGTAGCTATACTGTAAAACTAATTACAGTAAGTAACTGGCCAATTGCTGCCAGTAAGTTACTGCAAATTTGACATGAAATGTTTTACAGTGCATATCAGAGAAAGGTAGATGGAGATGGAGGTCACTTTTCTCCAGACTCTCTGAACATTGAATTATGCAGTCGGTGGGGAGCAACCTGTCTGCACTGAATCCTACAGACAAATGGATCACTAGTCACTTTAATAATGGCACTTTAATAATGTGTACATGTAACGGATGTGAAATGGCTAGCTAGTTAGCGGGTACGCGCTAGTAGCGTTTCAATCAGTTACGTCACTTGCTCTGAAACCTAGATGTAGTGTTGCCCCTTGCTCTGCAAGGGCCGCGGCTTTTGTGGAGCGATGGGTAACGATGCTTCGTGGGTGTCAGTTGTTGATGTGTGCAGAGGGTCCCTGGTTCGCGCCCGGGTCGGGGCGAGGGGACGGTTTAAAGTTATACTCTATTATCTATTACATCTTGCCTATGCCGCTCTGTCATTGCTCATCCATATATATTATGTATATATTCTTATTCCATTCCTTTACTTTTTGTGTGTATTAGGTAGTTGTGGAATTGTTGGATTACATGTTAGATATTGCTGCACTGTCGGAACTAGAAACACAAGCATTTTGCGACACTCGCAATAACGTCTGCTAACCATGTGTACGTGACCATTAAAATTATATTTTATTTTATTTGACATCGAACCATATATGTGCGTTTTGAATAAAATTAGATAGACTGGTTTGAAGACTTGACAGGTACTGTTTAAGTCTGCTTCACAAATGGCACCACATTCACTTTATATCAAAAGTTGTGCACTATTTAGGGAATAGGGTGCCATTTGGGATGCATCCTAAGTCGTATTGATTAGAGACACAAACAAAATCTCTCCCTGCCAGAGTATCAACTCTACCAAGACGTTTAAAACCTCCCTGTAAATAGCTACATCCCAAAACTGCCTTAATAGAGAATGGTTGTCATACCACTAGGTTTCATGCCAGATGGTGTTAACTCTACTGCAACCAAGGTAATGAGGTAATGGTCGTTAACCTTCTTCTGATCTTGTTAAGGAATTCTGGGTATTGGCCCTGGTCAAAAGTAGTGCACTATAAAGGGAATAGAGTGCCAACTGAGATGCAAACCTCTGTGTACAACATTGATCTGTAATGATACACTTTCAGATGGTCATCAACAAACCTTCCCTGGTTGAGGACAGAAGGGCTGCTGCCTGCTAGGGGCTTTTTTTCCAGTTGAACTTTGCCCTCAGTCTGCAGTACCCTCTTTCTTGAGTGTGATGGCAGTCATTCCAGATTTTCCAAATAATTTCTGAATAGCCTCAAAACAGGCAGAGCCCCACCTTTAAAAAAAAAAGATGTTTACTTTCCTGTTTTGCATGTTAATTTGGCATTAATACATGTCACATATCAGTTTGCAAACAATGTAAAAAAAAAAATATATCATTGAGTTAATAAAGCCGCATTCAAACATGGTCTCTTTTTTGTTTTCTTGAGTGAGGCAGCTCCAAAACGCAGGCGTTTCAGCCTAGCTCAGTGCTTTCTGTGGTGGTGGGGCAAGCCAGCAGAAAATACAGAGCATTGCACCGTGATTGGCTCAGTATTCTGTCACTCATGGTGACACTACGTCACCGACAAGTTTAAGGGTAGAGCTAGAAAATTCAAGCCCCTTGGGAGCTGCCATAGAGTTACATTAGAAGTGCCCATCCAAGGGGGCTCAAGGTCATTGGCCACAGATAAAATGACATCAAATCACATTATATCTACAGTAGCTTTGATTGGACTGTCAACTTCATACTTTCAAAATCTTAGCTAGCATTCATCACCATGAATCAAGTCGACAATCTACTGGAAAATCCTTTTTAATCCTTGTCATATGAAGAGAAATAATGAAGAGAAATTATAGATAAAACGTAACGGTGCACATCGGCCATTGGATATAAACATAACACAACAAGTTGGAAATCAAATTCAACAATGAGTGGTTTGGAAGGAATCAGTGACTAACTGCAAGCATAACCTACTATTCACTGGAGTGGCTGTGTGGTCCCAAGTCTAAGATTAAGGGTCTCTTTTCCTAGTTTAAAATTATAACCATTCAACATTGTCCATGCTGACAATTAAGCATGATTTATGCCTCGCTCAAAACAACTGTTAACTTGGGACTGCAACATCTGACTTTAGTGAGTTCAAGACAACTGGGAACTCACCAAAGCTACGACTGGGAAAATATGTTTTGAACTTCCATCCAACTCGAAATTGTAAATTCGGATCTCGGGCCTCTTTCTAGAGCTACGACCTGTAGATCACTGACGTCATCATGATTCAACCTTTTTTTTTCTTCGAGTACCCAGTTGTCTTAAACTCCATAAATCCAGAGAATGCCATACTTTGATGACAAAGTTTGATGGAAAAATTTGCCCACGAAGGACGGCCGCTCCAAGTTCCTGTTCAAGTGAGCACAGCACAACAAGGTGAGTCCAAAAATGTATTGTATGCTGCTGCATAAATTATGTAATATGCCAGGGAGATATGTATACCGTAGCTAAGAAAGTAATAATAAGTGTATGTTTTGTAGTAAGCTGTTAGTAGCCCACTTGGTGGTGCACATGTATCCTATCACCTGTTTTTGAGAAACGTAATCATCGAATATTGTAAAAGCTTTCATTGTCTGCTTATATGCCCCCTTTATTTAGCCTACAGTTCTGACTTGGTGTACAGGGAGAATACTGTAAGAACAGCCCATGTTCTGAATTCTGTCGCTGTACATTTCAAAAGTGCTAAATAAATAGTTATATTTACTACGTCCGTCCTAGCTCGCTCATTAATGTCTTACTCGAAATTATGGATTGCCTCTTTTCCGCTTATCATCCCCTTATGCCATAGTTTGTACATCTCAATTGTCAGTACAAACCATATTTGTTTAAGCAAGTCAGCCATATCATGTGTTTTTTTTAAAGCAGAAAATGAGGCTGAAGGAACTGTTTTGCTGCCAGACAAGGCTCCGCTGATAGGCAGGTGTAGCAGTTGTAAGGTGTTGGAAGTCTGCTGTTGGGACAACTTTTGTGGGCCCTAACAGTTTGTGGGCACTGTTTGTCACCGTTATAGTGCAATTAACATATTGTTTAGTGTTGTGTAGTGGCTTTGCTGGCATGCATCCCACATTCTTTTTTTGTTGGCCCCTCCAAGATTTACATGCTAAAATCACCACTGTGTGACAGCACAATATAGTGACATATTCTGAGAAACATTGCATGGGTTAAAGCAACTTCATTCATTCCACTTTCCGCTGAAAATAGCAATTTAGATAAAAGCAATTATTCTTCAGTTTATCTTTTCAATCTTAATTTTATTTACAGCTATTTAATCAGGGGAGCCCAATTGAGACCAGTGTCTCCTTTACAATGGTGCCCTGAGGACACAAATTTGATAAATATAAGTTACTAATGATGTATTCATTTTGAGAAGCAAATTGTATTGTATATACAGTACAAAATAACGATTACATGCAATGTAATAAAATGTCCTCATGTGACAGTACAAAACTTTCAATAGTGAATTCGAAAAGGAAGGAAATGGTATAAAAGCAATACCATGGAACAAATAGCTTTTAACTTGCACTTATATACATGCACGTATATACATGCACGTTTATACATGCACGTGCACTTATATAGACAGGTGTGTACCTTTCCAAATCATCGCAAATCAATTGAATTTACCACAGGTGGACTCAAATCAAGTTGTATAAACATCTCAAGGATGATCAATGGAAACAAGATGCACCTGAGCTACATTTTCGATTCTCATAGCAAAGGGTCTGAATACTTATGAAAATAAGATATTTTAGTTTTTTTTTATATAAATTAGCAAAAATGTCTAAAAACATGTTTTTGCGTTGTCATTATAGGGTATTGTGTGTAGATTGATGAGGGGAAAAAATATTTTATCATTTATAGAATAAGGCTGTAACGTAACAAAATGTGGAAAAAGTCAAGTGGTCTTGAATACCTTCTGAATGCACTGTATGTTGCATCCTGTCATATAATTCCAGAAATCCAATATTATGAATGGAAAGAAAGGTATTAAATATAGGTAATTTTTTTTACTGATGATACCCCGATGAACAGTAAAAAATAAAGTACAATTCAACATCATAATTTGTGTTGAACCTACTTTTTACAATACTTTGGTGAAGTCAATTATTGTGCCTCTGCCAGGAGAATGTTATTACATTTCATACAGTATATATACCACATCCATGAGGGTAACATTAAAGTCCTTCTTCCTCCATCCACCGAACAGTGAAAAGGTCTAACTTATTTCTGACAGGAAACTATGGGACACACAGCAGCAGAGTAGGCCTGTACCTGGGTGGGCTCACTCTCTTCTCTCTCTTTCTCTCACTCTCTCACTCGCTCTCTGCAAAAACAGAATTTAAAGTCCCCTGATCTGTCCTTGAGGTCACAGCAGGAACACTGTCACAGGGATCCGAAATGGCACCCTAGTCCTTATTTAGTGTAAAACTTTTGACCAGAGGGAATAGACTGCCATTTGAGACGCACAGAGAACGTGAGTGGGACACTAAGCTGTCAACGGTAAACCTGAAAAATAGCATGACAGTCGTTTGAGGCTGGTTATATGTCTAGTCAAAAGACAACAGCACACATCACAATGGCATACACGACAGGGACTGAACATGCTTTTAGGAACAGCGAGAGAGAGGAAAAGGTGGGAGGAGTGGGAGAGAGAAGGAGAGGGAGGGAGGGAGATTAGTTTAGTGCTGGAAATAAAGACAACTCAAGGTTTGTGACTAGTTTCCAGATATACATGTGGCAAGTTCAAGTTCATGTTCATGCAACAGGTGGTTCACGCACATTTGCTGTTTCCTCAATAGAAGAACAAGGAGGAACTAGAACTAAAGAGAACCACGGAAAACCAGAACCAGGCATGATGGTGGAGACAGGCCATAATTGTTGCATGCTTGTTATGTACACTCTTAGAACTAACAGAGCCTGGAAGAACCTATTGTGGTTCTAAAAATTGCCACACATGTGGAACCATTCCAGTTCAAAAAGGTTCCTTGAGAAACTCCTTTGAAAAGGATCTTTGAGGAACCCCTGTGTAAAGGATCAAACCAGAACTATTTTGTGATGGGAGGCGTTCAATTTTTAACTGCTTTAATAATATTACTGAACCAAAATATAAATGCAACATGTAAAGTGTTAGTCTCATGTTTCATGACCTAAAGTAAAAGATCCCAGAAATGTTTCATATGCACAAAAAGCTTATTTCTCCCTAATGTTGTGCTAAAATGTGTTTACATCCCTGTTAGTAAGCGTTGGTCCTTTGCCAAGATAATCCATCCACCTGACAGGTGTGGCATATCAAGAAGCTGATTAAACAGCATGATCATTACACAGGTGCACCTTGTGGTGGGGACAATAAAAGGTAACTCTAAAATGGGCAGTTTTGTCACACAACACAATGCCACAAATGTTTCACGTTTTGAGGAAGCTTGCAATTGGCATGCTGACTACAGGAATGTCCACCAGAGCTGTTGCCAGAGAATTTAATGTTAATTTCTCTACCATAAGACACCACCAACGTCATTTTAGAGAATGTGACAGTATGTCCAACCAGCCTCACAACCGCAAACCATGTGTAACCACGCCAGCACAGGATCTCCACATCCGGCTTCTTCACCTGGTGGATCGTCTGATGAAACTGAGAGGTATTTCTGTCTGTAATAAAGCCCTTTTGTTGGGAAAAAACTCATTCTTATTGGCTGGGCCTGGCTCCCCAGTGGGTGGACCTGGCACCCAAGTGGGTAGGCCCAAGCCCTCCCAGGCCAACCTATGGCTGTGCCCCTGAACAGTCTATGAAATCCGTAGATTAGAGCCTAATGAAGTTTTTTTAATTAATTGATTACCTTATATGAATTGTAAATTAGTAAAATTTTTGAAATTGTTGCATGTTATGTTATATTTTTATTCAGTATATATTGGGTAGAAAAATGTACCATTATACTAGATTATCCGTGCATGTACCGAAAGGAACCGACCAGTATGATGAGAGTTCCTATGCGTACCTCTAAAGGTACCTTATGTGTACCTTTGACCTTTTTGTACTCCAGGGAACAACCCTGTAACCTAACTGTACCCTAATTTTAAGAGTGTGCAGATATATGTTCTTGGTAATAAGATGTACATAATGCCACTGCTGATACATTAATGCACTTCCGCCCAAAAGTTTCCAAGTTAAAATCCCCAAAGTATTTATGCACACTTTACATCAAGTGCCCCTGCGCATTGGTGTTGTCAGATAATCAATTATTGACTTGATTCTGTGCAACTTTTAGCAAAGCGCAGAAATGTATTCTTGCCATTTAAATATGAGGCCAATCTCTGTCATGCCCACCGACCTGGTGGTGTAGCAGGAAATTCAAGTCATTAGCAACCAAGAGGTTGTGAGTTGAAATCCCAAGTGAGAACTAGTCTCAAACATTCAGCAGCGTACTGTCCTTTTAGAGCAATATCACCTTCATTTAGCTGTTCAAATTGTGTATCTTGTTGTTGTTTACCTTACTTTCACTGAAACCAGTAGCCTGTAGTGTACGGTAAGATTATAGGAACTTTTTAACATTGCATTTCATGGCATAAAAGAAAAACATGGTGGACAGGAAAATAACAAGATAGTTTACATTTACATTTAAGTCATTTAGCAGACGCTCTTATCCAGAGCGACTTACAAATTGGTGCATTCACCTTATGATATCCAGTGGAACAACCACTTTACAATAGTGCATCTAACTCTTTTAAGGGGGAGGGGGGGGTTAGAAGGATTACTTTATCCTATCCTAGGTATTCCTTAAAGAGGTGGGGTTTCAGGTGTCTCCGGAAGGTGGTGATTGACTCCGCTGACCTGGCGTCGTGAGGGAGTTTGTTCCACCATTGGGGTGCCAGAGCAGCGAACAGTTTTGACTGGGCTGAGCGGGAACTGTACTTCCTCAGAGGTAGGGAGGCGAGCAGGCCAGAGGTGGATGAACGCAGTGCCCTTGTTTGGGTGTAGGGCCTGATCAGAGCCTGAAGGTACGGAGGTGCCGTTCCCCTCACAGCTCCGTAGGCAAGCACCATGGTCTTGTAGCGGATGCGAGCTTCAACTGGAAGCCAGTGGAGAGAGCGGAGGAGCGGGGTGACGTGAGAGAACTTGGGAAGGTTGAACACCAGACGGGCTGCGGCGTTCTGGATGAGTTGTAGGGGTTTAATAGCACAGGCAGGGAGCCCAGCCAACAGCGAGTTGCAGTAATCCAGACGGGAGATGACAAGTGCCTGGATTAGGACCTGCGCCGCTTCCTGTGTGAGGCAGGGTCGTACTCTGCGAATGTTGTAGAGCATGAACCTACAGGAACGGGTCACCGCCTTGATGTGAGTTGAGAACGACAGGGTGTTGTCCAGGATCACGCCAAGGTTCTTAGCACTCTGGGAGGAGGACACAATGGAGTTGTCAACCGTGATGGCGAGATCATGGAACGGGCAGTCCTTCCCCGGGAGGAAGAGCAGCTCCGTCTTGCCGAGGTTCAGCTTGAGGTGGTGATCCGTCATCCACACTGATATGTCTGCCAGACATGCAGAGATGCGATTCGCCACCTGGTTATCAGAGGGGGGAAAGGAGAAGATTAATTGTGTGTCGTCTGCATAGCAATGATAGGAGAGACCATGTGAGGATATGACAGAGCCAAGTGACTTGGTGTATAGCGAGAATAGGAGAGGGCCTAGAACAGAGCCCTGGGGGACACCAGTGGTGAGAGCACGTGGTGCGGAGACAGATTCTCGCCACGCCACCTGGTAGGAGCGACCTGTCAGGTAGGACGCAATCCAAGCGTGGGCCGCGCCGGAGATGCCCAGCTCGGAGAGGGTGGAGAGGAGGATCTGATGGTTCACAGTATCAAAGGCAGCCGATAGGTCTAGAAAGATGAGAGCAGAGGAGAGAGAGTTAGCTTTAGCAGTGCGGAGCGCCTCCGTGACACAGAGAAGAGCAGTCTCAGTTGAATGACTAGTCTTGAAACCTGACTGATTTGGATCAAGAAGGTCATTCTGAGAGAGATAGCAGGAGAGCTGGCCAAGGACGGCACGTTCAAGAGTTTTGGAGAGAAAAGAAAGAAGGGATACTGGTCTGTAGTTGTTGACATCGGAGGGATCGAGTGTAGGTTTTTTCAGAAGGGGTGCAACTCTCGCTCTCTTGAAGACGGAAGGGACGTAGCCAGCGGTCAAGGATGAGTTGATGAGCGAGGTGAGGTAAGGGAGAAGGTCTCCGGAAATGGTCTGGAGAAGAGAGGAGGGGATAGGGTCAAGCGGGCAGGTTGTTGGGCGGCCGGCCGTCACAAGACGCGAGATTTCATCTGGAGAGAGAGGGGAGAAAGAGGTCAAAGCACAGGGTAGGGCAGTGTGAGCAGAACCAGCGGTGTCGTTTGACTTAGCAAACGAGGATCGGATGTCGTCGACCTTTTTTTCAAAATGGTTGACGAAGTCATCTGCAGAGAGGGAGGAGGGGGGAGGAGGGGGAGGAGGATTCAGGAGGGAGGAGAAGGTGGCAAAGAGCTTCCTAGGGTTAGAGGCAGATGCTTGGAATTTAGAGTGGTAGAAAGTGGCTTTAGCAGCAGAGACAGAAGAGGAGAATGTAGAGAGGAGGGAGTGAAAGGATGCCAGGTCCGCAGGGAGGCGAGTTTTCCTCCATTTCCGCTCGGCTGCCCGGAGCCCTGTTCTGTGAGCTCGCAGTGAGTCGTCGAGCCACGGAGCAGGAGGGGAGGACCGAGCCGGCCTGGAGGATAGGGGACATAGAGAGTCAAAGGATGCAGAAAGGGAGGAGAGGAGGGTTGAGGAGGCAGAATCAGGAGATAGGTTGGAGAAGGTTTGAGCAGAGGGAAGAGATGATAGGATGGAAGAGGAGAGAGTAGCGGGGGAGAGAGAGCGAAGGTTGGGACGGCGCGATACCATCCGAGTAGGGGCAGTGTGGGAAGTGTTGGATGAGAGCGAGAGGGAAAAGGATACAAGGTAGTGGTCGGAGACTTGGAGGGGAGTTGCAGTGAGATTAGTGGAAGAACAGCATCTAGTAAAGATGAGGTCAAGCGTATTGCCTGCCTTGTGAGTAGGGGGGGAAGGTGAGAGGGTGAGGTCAAAAGAGGAGAGGAGTGGAAAGAAGGAGGCAGAGAGGAATGAGTCAAAGGTAGACGTGGGGAGGTTAAAGTCACCCAGAACTGTGAGAGGTGAGCCATCCTCAGGAAAGGAACTTATCAGGGCGTCAAGCTCATCGATGAACTCTCCAAGGGAACCTGGAGGGCGATAAATGATAAGGATGTTAAGCTTGAAAGGGCTGGTAACTGTGACAGCATGGAATTCAAAGGAGGCGATAGACAGATGGGTCAGGGGAGAAAGAGAGAATGTCCACTTGGGAGAGATGAGGATCCCAGTGCCACCACCCCGCTGACCAGAAGCTCTCGGGGTGTGCGAGAACACGTGGGCAGACGAGGAGAGAGCAGTAGGAGTAGCAGTGTTATCAGTGGTAATCCATGTTTCCGTCAGTGCCAAGAAGTCGAGGGACTGGAGGGACGCATAGGCTGAGATGAACTCTGCCTTGTTGGCCGCAGATCGGCAGTTCCAGAGGCTGCCGGAGACCTGGAACTCCACGTGGGTCGTGCGCGCTGGGACCACCAGGTTAGAGTAGCGGCGGCCACGCGGTGTGAAGCGTTTGTATGGTCTGTGCAGAGAGGAGAGAAGAGGGATAGACAGACACATAGTTGACAGGCTACAGAAGAGGCTACGCTAATGCAAAGGAGATTAGAATGACAAGTGGACTACACGTCTCGAATGTTCAGAAAGTTAAGCTTATGTTGCAAAAAAAAAAAAAATCTTATTGACTAAAATGATATAGTACTGCTGGCTGGTGAAGTAGGCTGGCTAGCAGTGGCTGCGTTGTTGACTTTGTTTGAAAGTGTAGCTGGCTAGGTAACCTCTAACTGGCTAGGTAACCTCGACAATTTCTCTAAATTTCTCTAAACTACACAATTATCTTGGATACAAGGACAGCAAAGACAACTATGTAGCTAGCTAACACTACGCTAATCAAGTCGTTCCGTTGTAATGTAAGTTTCTACAGTGCTGCTATTCGGTAGAAGTTGGCTAGCTAGCAGTGTTAGCTAGCAGTGTTGACTAGGTAGGAGAACGGTAGCGCGGCGGACGAAAATAGCTGGCTAGCTAACCGATAATTACTCAAAACTACACAATTATCTTAGATACAAAGATAGCAAAGACAACTATGTAGCTAGCTAACACTACACTAATCAAGTCGTTCCGTTGTAATGTAATCGTTTCTACAGTGCTGCTATTCGGTGGCTAGCTGGCTAGCTAGCAGTGTTGACTACGTTACGTTACGTAGTCAACTGTTCTTTCACAACAGTAAATATCCCTTCCTGATATGCCCCAGACAAACCCCTCCATAACTTTTTGGGGTTTATGCTGGTCCAGCATGGTCAAGCTGGTCTGCAAAACCATACCCATCATTTTCATATTTCTCAGCATGTTCTATTGCAGTTAGATCTTTTGGAATTGTTTGTGTCAATATCTATGTTTGATTAATTAATCAATTAATTTCTGTTATGCAACACAAAGATGAATAACATACATTTTTCTAAACGAATCAAATTTGTTACTTGGATTTATTGCACCCTGAAATGGTTGTTCCATTTTGATGGTTTAGGCAGTCTCATTAATACATTTTCTAAACCTGGCAGGCATTCTGAATGCAGATTATGTGTGAATGAAAGTTACAATTGTTGGATATCCCCACTCAGGCTGGATTCCAATAGGAATACATTTGCAAGCCAGTATAATGTGATGTGTTGCTAGTTTTGCAGGTGACCATTATATGCTCGTCACCAGTGTTCAAAACACAGCTTAGGCTGGTCACCAGCGAAAACACATCGACGTCTGGTCACCAATGAAGGCTGGTCATCAGTGAAAGCACAACGAAGGTTGGTCACCAGCCTCTGCTGGTCTATGCATTTTTTTTCAGAAGGGTCACCAGGCAGGCCAAAACTCCATCCCAGCAAAAAAAAATGATATTTCAGGCAGTCTTTTCAAACAGATCTTACTCTAAAAGGGCATTAACATAATTTTCACAATTTCACAGTATTTATTCCAACATCAAAGTGTAGAAATATATATAAAACATAGGAAAATCATTCACGTTTTTGACTGCACTGGTCCTTTAAATATTCAGTGATTGCTCACATAACGAGCCTACTAATGACCAAGAAGATAATTCACGTTTACAGTTTTTGACAATTGCTTACACATGATTTCTGAAACTATGGCTCCTTTTCTCTAAACTCCACACACAAAACCCCAAAACACACACACAACATTCAAAACGTCCCACATCTCTTGCAAAACCAAACACTTCATTCAAAACTATTTTAACTCTTCTCAAAATTCTGTTTTTGCATCAAAACTCTACACACAAACCATCAAATGATTAGCTCTATACACGCCAACTACACACGGATGTGACGAATGTAAAACACTACTATCTTGTGTCTTTTGCATGTTCAGTGTGCAGTGGAGTCCACGGCAGTTTGTCATAGCACTCACACATACATGTATGTGCACAAATATATACAGTATGTATCCATATTCAGTATATATTTACACTGTAAACAGAAATGCAAGGGGGGGAAATGAAATCTATTTCTTTCACAAAACATTGTATTTTCATCCAGATTTCAGGATGAACAGTAACAGACAAAACAAATACAGTAGAAGATAAACAAATAGGCTTGTCCTCCTCCTCGTCCTCGTCCCCCTCAAAACTCTCACTCTTCTTTCTCTAACTCTTTCTCCAAAATTGGCCTCCATTGTTGTCCAAACCAAGAAAGCCAACCTGAAGCCTATTTATAGTGCTCAAGCTCTGATTTCTAAGTGAAGAAATTAGCTATAAGTGTTTTCACATGTCAGCACTGGGTTTAGGTAATCGGTAAATGATTGTGGCATTTGGATTGGCAGTGTTTTCCAAAAGAAAACACGAGACCTGTTCGTTTTGAACGATGTGTCTAATGTAGAGATCTGTGTTTAGTGTTTTGCAAAAAGTGTGTTTTACAATTACAAACTGACTGTAAAGCTGATAATGTGCTTGCAGTCTTGCAGACTTGGTCTGAAGATTAGGTACATGAGTTAATGGTTTCACTGAGTGTGCCTCAAGCACCACTTCTAGTGTGTAAGCGATTGTAAAAAACTGTAAACCACAAGAGTCCCTCCCCAGTCCCCACCCACCCACACAGTGCCTTACTCTCCCCTCCTAATGTCAGCCCTAGGTCAACCGTCAACCCCTTTGCATGTGATGTTTGATTGTGTGTCCAGATGACTGCAGCCAGACAGTCTGTTGCCTGCCTTGCTGGAGCGTTGCTCGGGGCGTTTTCAGGGTGAGGGAGTCCATGGTTGATGAAGCAAACTGAACGGGTGGTCGTTCTGGTGGTTCTGTCATGGGAACAGCTGTAAAATACATCTGCCGATTAGTCCGCAATGGTAGAGTGATGCTGCCATGCGTGGCTTCATGGTTCACCTGCTGTTGTGGCCGGTTCGCTTGGAGGCTCTGAGGCAGAGCAGCTCGTCTAGCAACCCAGCAGGTAGATGGAGCGTCTACGGCTGTCTTTATGCACTGATATACAATATTATGTCAGAATATCTACAGTGCCTTCAGAAAGCATTCATAACCCTTGACTTATTCCACATTTTGTTGTGTTACAGCCTGAATTCAAAATGGATTAAATATATTTTTTTCTCACCCATCTACACACGATACCCCATAATGACAAAGTGAAACCATGTTTTTAGAAATTGTAGCAAATTTATTGAAAATAAAATACAGAAATATCTAATTGACATAAGTATTCACACCCCTGAGTCAATACTTTTTAGAAACACCTTTCGGCAGCGATTACAGCTGTGAGTCTTTCTAGGGAAGCAACATTTCTCCATTAGCCCATTGAGTAACATTCAATAGTAAATTATTAGCATTCAATCTTGCACCATGCAATCAATTATCCATTTTATACATGTCTTTTTCTCCTCTATGATTCATGATCTATTTTCCCTCACAGAAAAAAACATGATAGACAGTTCCCGGTCAGTGCAAGTCACCTGATTAGCTGAGCCAGAGCAGTGTGTACTAATTCTGCTGTAGAACTCATTGCAGCCAGCAGTTCAAACAAATAATTAGTTCAGAAAAACAAATCATAACTATCAGGTCAGTAAAATTAATGTTTCTTGTTCGTGAACTGCAAATGACTTACAGGAAGGACATTTTTACTCTAACGGGTGGCCAAAAATAACTTTCTGAAAACCATGCCTCCCACAAGCCACACCTCCAATCTTCTGATCGGCTGCCTCTACAATATATACTGAACAAAAATATAAACGCAACCATTTCAATTAGGGCCTCATTTATTTATTTATATTGACTGATTTCCTTATACGATCTATGGATTTCACATGACTGGGCAGGGGTGCAGTCATGGGTGAGCCTGGGCTAACAAGTTTACATTTACTCAAGTTTACATTTCTCCCCCCCAGAATTGGTATATCAGACCATATACCACGGGTATGACTCAAAAAACATGTTTATGGTTGTAACCAGTTTATAAAAGCAATGAGGCACAAGGGGGTGTAGTATATTGCCAATGTACCACTTCTAAGGGCTGTTTTTTTATTTAACTAGGCAAGTCACTTAAGAACAAAATCTTATTTTCAATGACAGCCTGGGAACAGTGGGTTAACTGCCTTGTTCAGAATGACAGATGTTTTACCTTGTCAGCTTGGGGATTTGATCTAGCAACTTTTCGGTTACTGGTCCAACGCTCTAACCATTAGGCTACCTGCCGCCCCAGGATAGCCTGGACACAGCCCTTAGCCATGGTATATTGGCCATATACCATAACCCTCCGCTTATTGCTATTATAAACTGGTTACCAATGTAATTAGAGCTGTAAAAATAAATGTTTTGTCATAACTGTGGTATACGGTCTGATATAGCACGTCTGTCAGCCAATAAGCATTCAGGGCTGAACCACCCAGTTTATAATCTTGGTTAACCCTAAGCTAAAATCTTGCGTAATTTGGTAAACTGGGTGATTCAATTACGTGTTGGAAATGGGGAGTTCCATTTTATACATTTCTACCTGCAAATCATACATCGTCACACTGGTGCCAGATCTAACTGCACCTTCTACAGTACGACATAGAGCCATGGCTAAATGGAACTATTTTCCACATCAGGTAACTGATGCAAGCAGTAGAATCAGATAAAAAAAAACAGATAAAAATACACCTTATGGAACAGCGGGGACTATGAAGAGACACACACACATTCACAGACACGCATACACATCAGAAGACACACTATACACACACTGCATTTTGTATTGTAGATATGTGATAGTAGAGTAGGGGCCTGAGGGAACACACTGAATGTGTTGTGAAAAGTGTTATGAAATGTAATGTGATGTACTATTTTATACTGTATATAACTGCCTCAATAGAAGGAACCATGAATTCTGCTCTGTATCAGAGAATTCTACAGGAGAATGTCAGGCCATCCATCTGTGAGCTGAAGCTGAAGCTCACTGGGTTAAGCAGCAAGACAATGATCTAAAACACACAATCAAGTCTACATGAAAATGGTTATAAGCAACACATTTGAAATGTTGTAATGGCCTAGTCAAAGTCCAGACCTAATCCCAATTGAGATGTTGTGGCAGGACTTAAACGAGCAGTTCATGCTTGAAAACCCCCAAATGTCATTGAGTTAAAGTAGTTCTGCATGCAAGCGAGAGACAAAATTCCTCCAAAGTGATGTGAGAGACTGATCAACAACTACAGGAAACATTTGGTTGCAGTCATTGCAGCTAAAGGTGGCACAACCAGTTACTGAGTGTAAGGGGGCAATGACTTTGTTAATTAAATAAAAAATAAGTATAATTGTTTTGATATTCGTCAACTCAGGTTCCCTTTATCTAATATTAGTTTTTTTTAAGATCTGATTAACATTCAGTATCAGAAATATGCAAAAATAGAGAAAAGGGCAAATACTTTTTCACGGCACTGTATATAGTTCCATTCATTTTTTCAACTGGTACCTTCAGACGAGTCTTCTGTGGGCGTCCTAGAGCAAAACACTGACATGTACGGGTTTGTGAGAGTCTCACCTTTCCACAGAGGGGTCATACTAGTGTGTGGCCCAAACTGTTCAGACACTGCAGACAAAAGTTGTCAGATCGGCTGTACCGACTTCAGACAAGTCCCAAGACTATTGTGGGTTCGTAAGAGCCAAACGGAAAAAATCATTGTGTTCGTGACAGTCTCATAATAGTTTTTAGGCCAAACCGTTCAGGCATTTCATGGTCTGACAAATACCTTTCTAGCTCTGTCACCTTTCACCACAGATGCAAAAGTGTGACATAGGCGGATGCGGTGGAATGAGACGAATCCAATGCAAAAAACTGGGGTGCGGACATCGACCTTATGGGTTTTTAAAGAACATGAAAAACATTTATTCTGGGAATGTTCTTGCAACATCAGGTAATTTTATTTTACCTAATAGAAACATTGTAATCAACTGGTCAGTTTTTGTGTTTTGGCAGCATACTGTATCTCTTATGCCCCCACAATAATACCACAATCTAAACAATGTATTCTGGGAACGTTTTTTGCACCCTAAAATAAACATTGTATGTACAACATGTGTTTTGGGAACATATATTTTTTGATGTCCCCATAATGTTCCCAAAAGACTGTTCCCACAACCTAATAAAACATGGTAGAAACCTTTAAAAAACAAACAAAATGTGATCTTGGAACGTTCTTGCATTGTCAGTCGAATGTTTTATACAAACATTGTATAATCCTCAGCACAACTGAACCGTTTATGTGTTATGAGAACATTTGCCGCAACCTAACAAATGTTCTGGGAACTTTCACAGAACCAATTTTGGTTTGCTGGGTAGTCACATTGTGCTGTATATTAATATAATTACTATATTTCTATGATTGTATAATTATCTGACATATCAGGGGTGAATAGATTAGGCCTACACAGCGAAGCCTTCTGCCTTTGTTATTCTCTCACCTTCAGAATGTTTTTGAGAGAAGAATGTTAAATAAAATATGGGGGAAATGACAAGGAAAGTATGTAGGCTACATGTATCTCAGTGTCTACATTTCAGCATTCCTCTGTGAGAGTATCTGTAGTTTCCATGGATCCTGTGCAATACTGGATAAATCAGGGAACTGTGTCCTAGAAGAAAAAATGCCTAGGTGCCTAATAATAATGCATATGCCTTTTCCTCCTTTCCTTTCTCATTTCCTCTCAACTCCTCATGCCCTCTCTCTTCTGCAAACAGTCTTTTCAGAGTCTCTGGAAAATGAGAACGGTCGTGATTAAGACTTGTCAGACCTTTCAGAGCAGCCTAATGAAAAAGATAATTAACAGCTAGTTGTATTTTTCCTATACCTACCAAGAGTACGGAACACGTGGATAAGGGAAATAGAGAATGTGTCCCAAATGGCACCATATTCCCCTATGGGCCCTGGTCAAAAGTAGTGCACTATATAGGGAATAGGGTGCCATTTTGGACACAGAGAATGTACGTTCCTGGCTTCCTCCTGTCCATTCAGCCAGATGCACATTCACTCAGAGCAGCTAATCCATTGTGGGAATAAGCCTGGTTGTTTCTGTGTTTGATGTCTTAAGGCTCTTGCTAGTGCTGTACCTCTGTGCAGAATGTCAACGCTTTCGCACAGAAAGAAGCTCATTATCACAAATTTGTGTATGGAGGAAGGTTGCTTCCCAAATGGCACCCCTATTCCCTGTATACTGCACTATTTTTGATCCGGGCCCATAGGGCTCTTGTCAAAAGTAGAGGACTATACAGGGAATAGTGTGCCATTGGTGAAACAGAGGAAGACAGCACTAGATAGAGTTAAATCAGCCTAAACCCTATTGAAGATCAACATAAAAGAAAAGCTATCGTATGGAATTAGCAGGTATATGCTTGAATTATCTCCATGTGCTGTGTCAGGGAACGTATCGTTATGTCCAAAATGGCATCCTATTCCCTATGCAGCATAAAAAGTTGTGCACTATAAAGGGAATAGGGTGCCATTTGGGACGTATCCTATGAGAATGCAGAGTTTTGTTAGGGGAGGGGAGGGGAGGAAAGTAGGAGAGTGCAGGTTACCATTTGAATGCCACAAGGTCTTGAAATGGAACCAGTAACCACGCATGCTCTTTAGAGATAATCTGGACTGATTTGCTTAATGGATTCTATTGACTACTGTACTGTATGTTTTTATGCCACCTATGATATTCAATTCTGTGTTTTTACAAAGTGCTAATTCTGCCATTTGGAGTATTGATATTAAAGGGTAACACATACTTCTTTGTGATGCTGTTTGTACCTATTATAGGAAAAGGACAACAAGTTTGCCCATTAGTGATTAAGTTCTATGCTGGTGTCTGGAAGTCACGGCTGGCAGCTGATGGTTACAGATGGTCCTTTGTAAGAGCTTGACTCTAGCAACAGCAAGGTTGTTCAATTCCTGCAGGGATGACATCAAACGTATGTACTCACTGTACTGTAAGTCATTTTGGATTTAAAAAAATACGTGCTAAGTGGAATATATAGATGATCCAAAATGATATGAGGAAAGGAGTAGGTAGAAAAGACTGTGGTGAATGCAAATGTCACCAGTTGTTGCAAAAGGTTTACTTTTCACGTACTGAAAAGCTTCACATCCATGTCTGAATAGCAGTTTCATAGCAACCTGCAACGTGGGGGAAACTTTCACAATTCACATACTGTCTACGGATGTGATATTTGCTCTTGACAATTAATCCATATTTGTAAAGCGGCCTGTTGGATCAATAAAAAATAACCTTTGGCAACATCTCAATATCATTACAAAGACTGCATTGACAGCTACAGCAGAACCACAAATAGAAGTCTCTCCTTTGGGTCTTATAATGCGTTGAAACTATGTGAAAACCCCCTGCTTAGCCTGTAACTTGCTCTGCTGCTACACCCTCTCATTACTGAAATTTAATTTTGACTCATACAGATGTTGTTTTCATAGTGGGGAGAGAGAGCGGGGGAGTGAAATGGAGAGACAGAGAGGGTGGGGGGGAGACAGAAAGATAGACAAAGAGACAGAGAGGGTGGGGGGGAGACAGAAAGATAGACAGAAAGACAGAGAGGGTGGGGGGGAGACAGAAAGATAGACAGAGAGACAGAGAGGGTGGGGGGGAGACAGAAAGATAGACAGAGAGACAGAGAGGGTGGGGGGAGACAGAAAGATAGACAGAGAGACAGAGAGGGTGGGGGGGAGACAGAAAGAGAGACAGAGAGAGTCTAAAGCTCCAATAGCCACTTCCTCCATTCTCTGTCAGCGTCAATCGGGTCCAGACAACTTGGTGTGTGTCGTGTGGTCAGCCCCATGGTCACATCGGCCCCGCATTTAAAAGCCACCAGCAGCAGTAGGGCTAGTTAGTGTTTATTGTGAGGAGAGATGAGAGGAGATTGAGCCGCCCGACAGAGGATGAGGAGGAAGAAGAAGTCACCAATCCCATTAGGGCTAGTCTCTCTTAGTCTCTGAATCTGGGCCCTGACCTTAGACTCTCAGAGACAGTCTGAGAACAGACAGCAGCGGGGTGGGGGTCGGGGGGCAACAGGTGTAAGGACCTGACAAACAAAGCCACATAGAGAGCCCTGCAAGCCAGAAAGGACCTGACATGATGGCATCGTGACACGGTTACTGGACCTGTGGACCTCTCTGTGGACCTGTGAGCACAGCCTTGTCCTCTGATACTGCCACTTGCTTTTCTCCTGTAATTACTGGAGTCCTGACTCTCAGTGCTCCTGTATAACAAGGCTTTAAGACGAGGCCTTGGGTCAGGCGGGATCTGGACAGGTCCAATATCACCAATATCAAGGCAATGTTCTTGGAGGAACGGTACAGCAACATTGTCTATCTGCAATCCATCACTGTCCCTTTGCCGTCTCTGCTCTGCACTGCGAGCAGGAGATTAAGGGTGAGGGGGTGCAACGATGGCTGCTATGACTGGAATACAATGTGGTGCTTGAACCCACGATGAACATAATCGTTTTTGAAGACTCTAGCAGTTAAATCCAATTCATTTTATCCCATGATAAGCTGTGAGGGGAGCCAGTCATGTCTGGTAATTGCTTCCTAGCTGCAGATCCATCCAACCTTCTCCAACAGGGAACTATTGTTTCTATGGGGTTTGGATGAGCTTCAGGGAAGATATTGGTGAATTTTGGAGCCAAAAACATAGAATTAGTTCTACCTTCAGCTCTGGAGTGGGAGCGATTCAAAAGTAATGTATATTATTTCTTTCCTTTTCTGCAATTGTTTTGAAATGACTCACTTGCACTGGCTCTATGCACACTCACTAGACTCTACCCACACACTCACACATACTACACTGACACTCCGACAGACAGACAGACAGACAGACAGACAGACAGACAGACAGACAGACAGACAGACAGACAGACAGACAGACAGACAGACAGACAGACAGACAGACAGACAGACAGACAGACAGACAGACAGACAGACAGACAGACAGACAGACAGACAGACAGACAGACAGACAGACAGACAGACAGACAGACAAATACACACACATGTATATTGACGCCTCACACACTCACACATAGACACACTTTCACACACACTGCTGCTACTCTGTTTATTATATATCCTGATTGCCTAGTCACTTTACTCCTACCCACATGTACTGTTTAAACCAACATGCACATACTGTACATGTACATACTGCTG
Organism: Salvelinus namaycush; assembly: GCF_016432855.1. Classification (NCBI taxonomy): domain Eukaryota; kingdom Metazoa; phylum Chordata; class Actinopteri; order Salmoniformes; family Salmonidae; genus Salvelinus; species Salvelinus namaycush. The sequence goes on along the minus strand of NC_052314.1, from coordinate 32,273,690 downwards.
CTACTCTGTTTATTATATATCCTGATTGCCTAGTCACTTTACTCCTACCCACATGTACTGTTTAAACCAACATGCACATACTGTACATGTACATACTGCTGCTACTCTGTTTATTATATATCCTGATTGCCTAGTCACTTTTACCTCTACCCACATGTACATACTGTATTACTTAAATTACCTCAACTACCTCGTACCCCTGCACATTGACTCTGTACAGGTACTCCTTGTATATAGCCTCATAACTACCTCGTACCCCTGCACATTGACTCTGTACAGGTACTCCTTGTATATAGCCTCATAACTACCTCGTACCCCTGCACATTGACTCTGTACAGGTACTCCTTGTATATAGCCTCATAACTACCTCGTACCCCTGCACATTGACTCTATACTGGTACTCCTTGTATATACCCTCATAACTACCTCGTACCCCTGCACATTGACTCTGTACTGGTACTCCTTGTATATAGCCTCATAACTACCTCGTACCCCTGCACGTTGACTCTGTACTGGTACTCCTTGTATATACCCTCATAACTACCTCGTACCCCTGCACATTGACTCGGTACTGGTACTTCCTGTATATAGCCTCTTAACTACCTCGTACCCCTGCACATTGACTCTGTACTGGTGCTCCTTGTATATACCCTCATAACTACCTCGTACCCCTGCACATTGACTCTGTACTGGTACTCCTTGTATATACCCTCATAACTACCTCGTACCCCTGCACATTGACTCTGTACTGGTACTCCTTGTATATAGCCTCATAACTACCTCGTACCCCTGCACATTGACTCTGTACTGGTACTCCTTGTATATAGCCTCATAACTACCTCGTACCCCTGCACGTTGACTCTGTACTGGTACTCCTTGTATATACCCTCATAACTACCTCGTACCCCTGCACATTGACTCGGTACTGGTACTTCCTGTATATAGCCTCTTAACTACCTCGTACCCCTGCACTTTGACTCTGTACTGGTACTCCTTGTATATACCCTCATAACTACCTCGTACCCCTGCACATTGACTCGGTACTGGTACTTCCTGTATATAGCCTCTTAACTACCTCGTACCCCTGCACATTGACTCTGTACTGGTGCTCCTTGTATATACCCTCATAACTACCTCGTACCCCTGCACATTGACTCTGTACTGGTACTCCTTGTATATACCCTCATAACTACCTCGTACCCCTGCACATTGACTCGGTACTGGTACTTCCTGTATATAGCCTCTTAACTACCTCGTACCCCTGCACATTGACTCTGTACTGGAACTCCTTGTACATAGCCTCTTTATTGTTTTTATTGTGAACTATTTAATTTTTTCTTTAGCAAATATTTTTCTTATGCTGCATTGTTGGGAATGGGCTCATAACTAAGCATTTCACTGTAAAGTCTACACCTGTTGTATTCGGTGCATGTGACCAGTACAATTTGATTTGATATATTGTAATACGAACATTTGCTTTGAAGAAGTAATGTGAAATCATGTTTTTGTAACACTTCACATTACACGTGAAAATGTGGTTTTGGAACACTTCACATGTGAAAAGAGTAGCTATAATACACATAGTGAATTTTTAAATTACATATTTGACTACATAATGTATGTAAATTTATACAGTAATTATTATTCAACAAGTCCTCACTTGGGATTTGAACTCACAACCTCTTAGTTCATGGCATTCTGATTGTTCTGCTATGCCACCATGCCTCTGCTGTTAACTGACACTGCCTGTATTCCTACACTTTGAACTTCAAAGTTAATCTCAGCTTTGTTAAAAATCAACTCTTACATTTATCATCGTGATTCAGGAGCAACATTAACACTGAATAATATGCCCTACCAACATTAGACAAATATACAGAAAAACCTCAAATTACTGAAATAGGTAAATGAAATCAATGATGATAGGATAGTCAGATTATTAGATTACTAAAATAACAGTGCAGAAGGCTAAGTGCCAAGTTTTACTAAGTGCCGAGATGTATTATAGGTAATGAATATGTATGGGAATGCAGATCACTGCACATCAAATCCCAAGCTTATGAGTTCAAATCCCAGGTTGGGTCAAACTTTAGCTGAACAGCATCCCACTGACTTTAAAACCACCATTTCATTACTTTACTTATAATGGTTTGGGATGGTTTGAGACCATCTGGGTCCATCACGTGACGTCCTGACGAGTGGTAAAACAAATGTCTTGAGAAACTCTTACAAACATTCAAGAATTGTCCTCAGCCTAAAGAAAAAACACAGGAATTTCATGTGATCACATGTGAAGTGTTCCAAAACTAAATTTTTACATGTGAAATGTTCTAAAACCACATTTTTCACCACTGGCGTAACACAGTTTCTCTGGACCCCTGCAAGGTAGGAGTCCGCAGCCCAAAATTCTTCAAGCTCTGTCAAATTGGTTGTTGATAATTGCTACACAACAATTTTGTAACGGCGTTCCTCCTCCTCTTCATCCGAAAAGGAGGAGTAGTGATTCGACCAAAGTGCAGCGGGGTGTGAATTCATAATGATTTATTAGACAAGACAAAAAACGAACTAACTTGAATAACTAACAAAATAACAAAACGGAGTAGACAGACCTGGACATGCGTACTTACATAAAACGAAGAACTCACGAACAGGAAAATGACTACACAAAAGAACGAACGTACAAACAAACCGAGACAGTCCCGTGTGGCGCGACAAACACAGACACAGGAGACAACCACCCACAAACCAACAGTGTGAAAACACCTACCTTAATATGATTCTCAATCAGAGGAGATGAAAACCACCTGCCTCTAATTGAGAACCATATCAGGTACCCAAAACCAACATAGAAACAGAAAACATAGACTACCCACCCAAACTCACGCCCTGACCAATAAACACATACCAAACAACAGAAAATAGGTCAGGAACGTGACAGAACCCCCCCCTCAAGGTGCGAACTCCGGGCGCACCCCTAAAACTCAAGGGGAGGGTCTGGGTGGGCATCTGTCCGCGGTGGAGGCTCCGGCGGTGGACGAGGACACCACTCCACCACTGTCTTTGTCCCCCTCCTTAGCGTCCTTTGAGTGGCGACCCTCGCCCCCGACCATGGTCCAGGAACCTTCACTAAGGCCCCTCCTACATAGAGGAGACAACTCAGGACAAAGAGGTAGCTCAGGACAAAGAGGTAGCTCAGGACAGAGAGGTAGCTCAGGACAGAGAGGTAGCTCCGGACAGAGAGGTAGCTCCGGACAGAGAGGTAGCTTAGGACAGAGGGACAACTCTGTACTAATGGCAGCTCCGGACTGAGTGGCAGCTCCGGACTGAGTGGCAGCTCCGGACTGAGTGGCAGCTCCGGACTGGAGGGCAGCTCATGACTGGAGGGCAGCTCATGACTGGAGGGCAGCTCATGACTGGAGGGCAGCTCATGACTGTAGGGCAGCTCATGACTGTAGGGCAGCTCATGACTGGAGGGCAGCTCATGACTGGAGGGCAGCTCATGACTGGAGGGCAGCTCATGACTGTAGGGCAGCTCATGACTGTAGGGCAGCTCATGACTGTAGGGCAGCTCATGACTGTAGGGCAGCTCATGACTGAAGGGCAGCTCATGACTGTAGGGCAGCTCATGACTGTAGGGCAGCTCATGACTGTAGGGCAGCTCATGACTGTAGGGCAGCTCATGACTGTAGGGCAGCTCTGGCAGCTCCTGACTGGCTGGCGGTTCTGGCAGCTCCTGACTGGCTGGCGGCTCTGGCAGCTCCTGACTGGCTGGCGGCTCTGGCAGCTCCTGACTGGCTGGCGGCTCTGGCAGCTCCTGACTGGCTGGCGGCTCTGGCAGCTCCTGACTGGCTGGCGGCTCTGGCAGCTCCTGACTGACAGACGGCTCTAGCGGCTCCTGACTGACGGACGGCTCTAATGGCTCGGGACAGACGGGCGGCTCTAATGGCTCGTGGCAGACGGATGGCTCAGAAGGCGCTGGGCAGACGGATGGCTCAGAAGGCGCTGGGCAGACGGATGGCTCAGACGGCGCTGGGCAGACGGATGGCTCAGACGGCGCTGGGCAGACGGATGGCTCAGACGGCGCTGGGCAGACAGATGGCTCAGACGGCGCTGGGCAGACAGATGGCTCAGACGGTGCTGGGCAGACAGATGGCTCAGACGGTGCTGGGCAGACGAGCAGTGCAGGCGGCGTTGGGCAGACAGCCGACTCTGCCCTGCTGAGGCGCACCGTAGGCCTGGTGCGTGGTGCCGGAACTGGAGGTACCGGGCTGACGGCACGCACCTCAGGGTGAGTGCGGGGAGAAGGAACAGTGCGTACAGGGCTCTGGAGACGCACAGGAGGCTTGATGCGTGGTGCCGGAACTGGAGGCACTGAGCTTGAGACACGCACCACAGGGAGAGTGCGTGGAGGAGGAACAGGGCTCTGGAGACGCACTGGAAGCCTGGTGCGTGGTGTAGGCACTGGTGGTACTGAGCTGGGGCGGGAAGGTGGCGCCGGATATACCGGACCGTGTAGGCGTACTGGCTCCCTTGAGCACTGAACCTGCCCAACCTTACCTGGTTGTATGCTCCCCGTCGCCTGACCAGTGCGGGGAGGTGGAATAACCCGCACCGGGCTATGTAGGCGAACCGGGGACACCATGCGTAAGGCTGGTGCCATGTAAGCCGGCCCAAGGAGACGTACTGGTGGCCAGATATGTAGAGCCGGCTTCATGGCACTTGGCTCAATGCTCAATCTAGCCCTACCAGTGCGGGGAGGTGGAATAACCCGCACCGGGCTATGCACACGTACAGGAGACACCGTGCGCTCTACTGCGTAACACGGTGTCTGCCCGTACTCCCGCTCTCCACGGTTAGCCTGGGAAGTGGGCGCAGGTCTCCTACCTGCCCTAGACCCACTACCTCTTAGCCCCCCCCCAAGAAATTTTTGGGTTGTACTTGCGGGCTTTTCAGGCTTCCGTGCTAGACGCGTCCCCTCATAACGCCGGTTCCTCTCTCCGGTTTCCTCCAGCTGTTCCCATGGGCGGCGATTCACTCCAACCTTAGCCCATGGTCCTTTTCCTTCCATGATTTCCTCCCAAGACCAGAAATCCTGCTTCGTGCGCTGTCCGTTAACCCGCTGCTTGATCCGGGTTTGGTGGGTGGTTCTGTAACGGCGTTCCTCCTCCTCTTCATCCGAAAAGGAGGAGTAGTGATTCGACCAAAGTGCAGCGGGGTGTGAATTCATAATGATTTATTAGACAAGACAAAAATCGAACTAACTTGAATAACTAACAAAATAACAAAACGGAGTAGACAGACCTGGACATGCGTACTTACATAAAACGAAGAACTCACGAACAGGAAAATGACTACACAAAAGAACGAACGTACAAACAAACCGAGACAGTCCCGTGTGGCGCGACAAACACAGACACAGGAGACAACCACCCACAAACCAACAGTGTGAAAACACCTACCTTAATATGATTCTCAATCAGAGGAGATGAAAACCACCTGCCTCTAATTGAGAACCATATCAGGTACCCAAAACCAACATAGAAACAGAAAACATAGACTACCCACCCAAACTCACGCCCTGACCAATAAACACATACCAAACAACAGAAAACAGGTCAGGAACGTGACAAATTTCCAGGTCTTGCCATTGATTTTCAAGTAGATTTAAGTCATAACTGTAACTTGGTCACTCAGGAACATTCACTGTCTTCTTGGTAAGCAAATCCAGTGTAGATTTGGCATTGTGTTTTAGGTTATTGTCCTGCTGATGGTTGAATTTATCTCCCATTGTCTGGTGGAAAGCAGACTGAACCTGGTTTTCGTCTAGGATTTTGCCTACATTTAGCTCCATTCCATTTCTCTTTTAAAAAACTCCTCAGTCCTTAACGATTACAAGCATACCCATAACATGATGCAGCCACCACTATGCTTAAAAATATGGAGAGTGGTACTCAGTAATGTGTTGTATTAGATTTGCCCCAAACATAAAACGTTTTATTCGGGACAAAAAGTTAATTGCTTGCCACATTTTTTTTCCAGTATTACTTTAGTGCCTTGTTACACTAAAGTAATACTTTATTCTGTACAAGCTTCCTTCTTTTCACTCTGTCAATTAGGTTAGTATTGTGGAGTAACAACAATGTTGTTGATCCATACTCAGCTTCTCCTATCACAGCCATTAAACTCTGTAACTATGTTAAAGTCACCATTGGTCTCACAGTGAAGTCCCTGAGCGGTTTCCTTCCTCTCCGGCAACTGGGTTAGGAGGGATGTCTATATCTTTGTAATGACTGGGTGTATTGACACACCATCCAAAGTGTGATTAATAACTTCACCGTGCTCAAAAGGATATTCAATGTCTGCTTTAATATTTATTTTACCCATCTACCAATAGGTGCCCTCCTTTGTGAGACATTGGAAAACATCCCTGGTCTTTGTGGTTGAATCTGTTTTTTGAAATTCACTGCTCGACTGAGGGACCTTACAGATACTGTAATTGTATGTGTGGAGTACAGCGATGAGGTAATCATTCAAAAATCATGTTAAACACTATTTTAGCACACAGAGTGAGTCCATGCAACTTATTATGTGACATGTTAACCAGAAACCGTAGATTGATGGCAGCATTAGCACAAAACTGAAAGTGTGAACTACCACTTTTAATCATGGCAAGGCGACTGGAAACATGACCGAATACAAACAGTGTAGCTATTCCCTCCGCAAGGAAATCCAACAAGAAAAGCGTCAGTATAGAGACAAAGTAGAGTCGCAATTAAACGGCTCCAACACGAGACATATGTGGCAGGGTCTACAGTCAATCAAGGATTACAAAAAGAAAACCAGCCCCATCGCGGACATCGACGTCTTGCTCTCAGACAAATTAAACAACTTCTTTGCTCGCTTTGAGGACAATACAGTGCCACTGACACGGCCCGCTGCCAAAGCCTGTGGCCTCTCCTTTACCGTGGCCAACGTGAGTAAAACATTTAAACGTGTTAACCCTCGCAAGGCTGCCGGCCCAGACGGCATCCCTAGCCGCGTCCACAGACCATGTGCAGACCAGCTGGCTGGTGTGTTAACGGACGTATTCAATCAATCCCTATCCAAGTCTGCTGTGCCCACATGCTTCAAGATGGCCACCATTGTTCCTGTTCACAAGAAAGCTAAGGTAACTGAACTAAATGACTATCGCCCCGTTGCACTCACTTCTGTCATCATGAAGTGCTTTGAGAGACTAGTCAAGGATCATATCACCTCCACCCTACCCGATACCCTAGACCCACTCCAATTTGCTTACCGCCCCAATAGGTCCATAGACGATGCAATCGCCATCACAATGTACATTGCCCTATCCCATCTGGAATACCTATGTAAGATTGCTGTTCTTTGACTACAACTCATCATTTAATACCATAGTACCCTCCAAACTCGTCATTAAGCTTGAGACCCTGGGTCTCGACCCCGTCCTGTGCAACTGGCTTTTGGACTTTCTGACGGGCTGCCCCCAGGTTGTGCGGGTAGGAAACAACATCTCCACCCCGCTGATCCTCAACACTGGGGCCCCACAAGGGTGTGTTCTCAGCGCTCTTCTGTACTCCCTGTTCACCCATGACTGCGTGGCCATGCACGCCTCCAACTCAATCATCAAGTTTGCAGACGACACTACAGGGGTAGGTTTGATTACCAACAACGACGAGACGGCCTACAGGGAGGAGGTGAGGGCACTCGGAGTGTGGTGTCAGGAAAATAACCTCTCACTCAAAATCAACAAAACAAAGGATATGATCGTGGACTTCAGGAAACAGCAGAGGGAGTATCCCCCCATCGACATTGACGGAACAGTAGTGGAGAAGGCGGAAAGTTTTCAGTTCCTCGGCGTACACAGACAAGCTGAAATGGTCTACCCACACAGACAGCATGGTAAAGCAGGCGCAACAGCATCTCTTAAACCTCAGGAGGCTGAAGAAATTTGGCATGTCACCTACAGTAAAACACTCACAAACCTTTACAGATGCACAATCGAGAGCATCCTGTCGGGCAGTATCACCGCCTGCTACGGCATCAGCTCCGCCCTCAACCGCAGGGCTCTCCAGAGGGTAGTGCGGTCTGCACAACGCATCACCGGGGGCAAACTACCTGCCCTCCAAGACACCTACAGCACCCGATGTCACAGGTAGGCCAAAGAGATCATCAAGGACAACAACCACCCGAGCCAAAAAGGCACAGCACACCAACATCAAAACCTCATCCAAACTGTAAAGTATGGTGGAGGGAACATCATGGTTTGGGGTTGCTTTGCTGCCTCAGGGCCTGGACTGCTTGCTATCATCGACAGAAAAATGAATTCCCAAGTTTACCAAGACATTTTGGAGGAGAATGTTAGATATCTGTCCACCAATTGAAGCTCAACAGAAGTTGGGTGATGCAACAGGACAACGACCCAAAACACAGAAGTAAATCAACAACAGAGTGGCTTCAACAGAAGAAAATACGCCTTCTGGAGTGACCCAGTCAAAGTCCTGATCTCAACCCAATTGAGATGCTGTGGCATGACCTCAAGAGAGCAGTTCACACCAGACATCCCATGAATATTGCTGAACTGAAACAGTTTTACAAAGAGAAATGGTCCAAAATTCCTCCTGACCGTTGTGCAGGTCTGATCCGCAACTGCAGAAAACGTTTGGCTGAGGTTATTACTGCCAAAGGAGGGTCAGCCAGTTATTAAATCCAAGGGTTCACATACTTTTTCTTGCCACTGTAGGTACTTATCTATCCAGTGCAGTTGGGACAGCAGTCGGTTGTGAGTGAATGTATTAATGTCCTCTATGTTCTTAGTATATGCAACATGATGGACTGACTGGTTTAAATGTGTATGATGTGAGAATGTATCTGTATGTGATCCCTTTAACGGAAGGTGATACCAAAGAAAAGTGTCCATCCTGGATGGACAATAAAGTTTTATTATATTATATGTTCAGATATCTTGTGGCATTCAAACGTTGCTCCACATTTATCAAGGGGCCCAGTGTGTGCCATGAAAACACAGCCCACACCACCACCAGCAGCTTGAAATGCTGACATGGGTCATGATGGATGCATGTACTCCTGTGGTTTTACCCATACCCAAGTTCTCCCATCAGTGTGAAACAGCAGGAACCGGGATTCACCAGGCAATGTAATTTCCAATTCTCCAGTGTCCAGTGGTTTCATTCTGTATCTCACTGCAATCACAGTTTTGGGGTTTTTGCTGAAAGAAGTGGAACTCTGTAAGGTCGTCAGCTGCCATACCCCATTCATGTCAAGGTACATTGAGTAACTGTAGCCCATCTGTTGCTCTGCACAATTCGTGTCAGCCTCCTTTGTCCTCTTTCATCAATTACCTGTTTTTGACTACTGGCCTGCCATTGGCTGGATGTCCTTTGGGTGGTGAAACATTCTTGATACACACGGAAAACTGTTGAGTGTGAAAAACCCAGCAGCGTTGCAGTTCTTAACACTCAAACCGGTGCACCTGGCACCTATTACCATACCCTGTTCAAAGGCACTTAAATATTTAGTCTTGCCCATTCACTCTCTGAATGGCACACTTACACAATCCATGTCTCAATTGTCTCAAGGTTTCTACTGATTGAAGTGGATTTAACAGGTGACATCAATAGGGGAGCATAGCTTTCACCTAGATTCAACTGGTCAGTCTATGTCATGGAAAGAGTAGGTGTTCCTAATGTTTAGTACACTCAGTGTACTGTATGTATAGCCAACCTCCAATATGTCCACAGATCTGGTGGCGCAGCAGGAATTTCAGGTACCTGTGAGTTCTAATCTGAAGAGAGGTTGGGTCCCAAGTAATCCAGGGGACCATGACACAACGTTCTGAAAATGTTCTCAACAACAAATGGGTTTTCAAATGTCACGTGTAGTTTCATGGTATCACATGTTGAACTTTTGTCTCACACTAACTTCACATAAAATCACGTGATCTCAGGAGATCCTATGTCAAGGGGCCACGCATTCACAGGGACCTAGAAAGTTGTAACACGTATATATGTTTGTCCCAGCTTCACATATGACAGTTTTAATTACATAGGTGTAATGTATTGTGAGCACATGACAAGCCCAGATGTGGAGCTCCTCGTCCTCGTGACTTTTTGCTCTCTCAGGGCTTGCACAGAGAACATGATGTATTCCTTTATAAGTGACTGAGCCAGGCTACTTAACAATGACAAATATGTCACTTATCTTGCTGGCTCGCTGACAAAGGGAAAAGGTATATTCAATAAAACATGGAAGCACATTGTGGAAATTCCATTCCATAGAATGCATCTGGTCACAAATGCAATTGATTTAATGTTGTCAATTTCATTTATTGTGGATAATATAATTTTTTTAAACACCTCAATGCTATCCTGTGATACTGGCTGGCACATAACATGCAATACTGTATGAGAGAGACATACAGTGTGTCATTGTTCACCTTTATTGAACTAGGCAAGCTAGTTAAGAACAAATTCTTATTTACAATGACGGCCTACACCGACCAAACTCAGACGACGCTGGGCCAATTGTGCGCCGCCCTATGGGACTCCCAATCACGGCCGGTTGTGATACAGTCTGAAATCGAACCAGGTTGTCTGTAGTGACGCCTCTAGCTGAGATTCAGTGCCTTAGACCACTGCACCACTTGGGAGCGAAACCTTTCACAAGTCTGGTTCCAAACACAAGCAATCCATACTAAACTGAAGGAGCATGAGCTCTGGGGATGTATCTCATCAGCATTTTGTAAGTAGTCTTAGTGTAACAAGCTGTTTTATTATTAGTGAAAATAGTACTCAAGTGCATTGGTCTACCCTCCAGGCAAATTATGTAGAACTGCTACCCTCCCCTTACATACACACACAAATCAAAGTGGTTCGTGATTAAATGTTCTTAGGTGTTGGGACAAATGGAGGCTGATTGAAAATAAGTCTTGCCAGGAGCCATGTACTGTAACCACTTTTGAATGATGTCTTTTGTCAGTAAAATGCATGTAAAAGAGCAACTAGGTAGGAATATACACTAGGGTCTGCACACACAGGATGACAAGGGATGAAGAGAGGACCGCTTCAGAGTTCAAATACACTTTCTTCTTTTCTGCTACTCGTTGGAAAACACAACATAACTCTGTAAGGTCAACCAAGGTCAAATCCATCAAGCACAGTGTTTGTTCTAAGAATGGCCAAACAATACCCAGGTTTCTCATTCAGCTGCCTGTCTTATCCTTTGCTGTACTGTAACATGACAGAGAGAGAGCATCCGTTTATCATTTGACTTTGTATAAAGTGTACTGTCACATGAGAAGAAATCTCCCAGCTCCAGTGTTTAAGGTTAAGTTTAGGCATTAACTCTGAATTTTTAAGGTTAGACCTTAGCTCTGAATGGTTCAGGTAAAGGTTAAGGTTTGGGAAAGGCTTAAAACATAACTATTAAAAATAATCTATCTATAGCTGGATTGAAACTTGCAACCTTTGGAATCAAATCAAATCAAAATGTATAAAAGTAAAAGTAACAAATAATTAAAGAACAGCAGTAAATTAACAATAGCGAGGCTATATACAGGGGGTACTGGTACAGAGTCAATGTGGGGGGGCCTTTTAGGGTCTTCCTCTGACACCACCTGGTATAGAGGTCCTGGATGGCAGGAAGCTTGTGACGTACTGGGCCATATGCACTACCCTCTGTAGTGCCTTGCGGTCGGAGGCCGAGCAGTTGCAATACCAGGCAGTGATGCAACCTGTCAGATGCTCTCGATGGTGCAGCTGTAAAACCTTTTGAGGATCTGAGGACCCATGCCAAATATTTTCAGTCTCCTGAGGGGGAAAATGTTTTGTCGTGCCCTCTTCACGACTGTCTTGGTGTGCTTGGACCATGTTAGTTTGTTGGTCATGTGGACGCCAAAGAACTTGAAGCTCTCAACCTGCTCCACTACAGCCCCGTTGATGAAAATGGGGGCGTCCTCGGTCCTCCTTTTCCTGTAGTCCACAGTCATCTCCTTTGTCTTGATCATGTTGAGGGAGATGTTGTTGTCCCTGCACCACACAGTCAGGTCTCTGACCTCCACCCTATAGGCAGTCTCATCGTTGTCGGTGATCAGGCCTACCACTGTTGTGTCATCGGCAAACTTAATGATGGTGTTGGAGTCATGCCTGGCCGTGCAGTCATGAGTGAACAGGGAGTACAGGAGGGGACTGAGCACGCACCCCTGAGGGGCCCCTGTGTTGAGGATCAGCCTGTTGGATGTGTTGTTACCTACCCTTACCACCTGGTGGCGGCACGTCAGGAAGCTCAGGATCCAGTTGCAGAGGGAGGTGTTTAGTCCCAGGGTCCATAGCTAAGTGATGAGCTTTGAGGGCACTTTGGTGTTGAGCTGTAGTCAATGAATAACATTCTCATATAGGTGTCCCTTTTGTCCAACTGGGAAAGGGCAGTGTAGAGTGCAATAGAGATTGCATCATCTGTGGATCTGTTTGGGCGGTATGCAAATTGGAGTGGGTATAGGGTTTCTAGGATAATGGTGTGATGTGAGCCATGACCAGCCATTCGAAGCACCTCATGGCTACAGACGTGAGTGCTACAGGTCGGTGGTCATTTTTTCAGGTTACCTTAGTGTTCTTGGGCACAGGGACTATGGCGGTCTGCTTGAAACATGTTGGTATTACAGACTCGGACAGGGAGAGGTTGAAAATGTCAGTGAAGACACTTGCCAGTTGGTCAGCGCATGCTTACAGTACACGTCCTGGTAATCCATCTGGCCCAGCGACCTTGTGAATGTTGACCTGTTTAAAGGTCTTACTAAAATCGGCTGTGGGAGAGCGTGATCACACAGTCTTCCAGAACAGCTGGTGTTCTCATGCATGTTTAGTGATATTTGCCTCGAAGCGAGCATAGAAGTAGTTTAGCTCTTCTGGTAGGCTTGTGTAACTGTAACCTTTCGGCTGTGCTTCCCTTTCCCTTTGTCTGTAATGGTTTGCAAGCCCTGCCACATCCGACAAGCGTCAGAGCCGGTGTAGTACGATTCGATCTTCGTCCTTTCTTGATGCTTTGCCTGTTTGATGGTTCGTTCGAGGGCATAGTGGGATTTCTTTTAAGCTTCCGGGTTAGAGTCCCGCTCCTTGAAAGCGGCAGCTCTACCCTTTAGCTCAGTGCGAATGTTGCCTGTAATCCATGGCTTCTGGTTGGGGTAGGTATGTTCAGTCACATTAATGAAGCCAGTGACTGATGTGGTTTACTCCTCAATGCCATCGGAAGAATCCCGGAACATATTCCAGTCTGTGCTAGCAAAACAGTCCTGTAGTTTAGCATCTGCTTCATATCACCACTTTTTTATAGACCGAGTCACTGGTGCTTCGTGCTTTAATTTTTGCTTGTAAGCAGGAACAAGGAGGATATAATTATGGTCATATTTGCCAAATGGAGGGCGAGGGAGAGCTTTGTACGCGTCTCTGTGTGTGGAGTAAAGGTGGTCTAGAGTTGTTTTCCCTCTGGTTGCAAATTTAACATGCTGATAGAAATTAGGTTAAACTGATTTAAGTTTCCCTGCATTAAAGTCCCCGGCCACTAGGAGCGCCGCCTCTGGACGAGTGTTTTCCTGTTTGCTTGTGGCGGTATACAGCTCATTGAGTGCGGTCTTAGTGCCAGCATCGGTCCGTGGTGGTACTGTATGTAGACAGCTACAAAAAATACAGATGAAAACTCTCTAGGTAGATAGTCTGGTCTACAGCTTAGCATGAGATACTCAACCTCAGGCGAGCAAAACCTTGAGACTTCCTTAGATATCATGCACCAGCTGTTGTTTATAAATATACATAGGCCGCCACCCCGTGTCTTACCAGAGGCTGCTGTTCTATCCTGCCAATAGAGTGTATAACCCTCCAGCTGTATGTTATTAATGTCGTTGTTCAGCCATGACTCGGTGAAACATAAGATATTACAGTTTTTAATATCCCGTTGGTAGGATATACGCGCTTTTAGTTCGTCCCATTTATTTTCCAGCGATTGAACGTTGGCTAAGAGTACGGATGGCAAAGGCAGATTAGTCACTCGTCGCCTGATCCTCTCAGTTTCTTTCTCCTGCGAAGGATGAGGGTGAGGGCCTGTTCTGGTGTTTGGAGTATATCCTTCCCGTCCGACTCATTAAAGATTATTTTTTTGAAGAACACTTTTTGCCAGTCTTGTCTGGTCCAGCAACGGTGGATTTGTGCCCATAGGCGACGTTGTTGCCGGTGATGTCTGGTGAGGACCTACCTTACAACAGGCCTACAAACCCTCAGTCCAGCCTCTGTTCGGATGTACCTATCCTGTGCAGGTGTTGTTACACGTGGTCTGCCACTGCAAGGATGATCAGCTGTCCGTCCTGTCTCCCTGTAGCGCTGTCTTAGGCGTCTCACAGTACAGACATTGCAATTTATTACCCTGTCCACATCTGCAGTCCTCATGCCTCCTTGCAGCATTCCTAAGGCACGTTCACGCAGATGAGCAGGGACCCTGGGCATCTTTCTTTTGGTGTTTTTCAGAGTCAGTAGAAAGGCCTCTTTCGTGTCCTAAGTTTTCATAACTGTGACCGTAATTGCCTACCGTCTGTAGGCTGTTAGTGTCTTAACGACAGTTCCACAGGTGCATGTTCATTAAGTGTTAATGGTTCATTGAACAAGCATAGGAAACAGTGTTTAAACCCTTTACCTTTCAAAAACATGGTCCTGAAAAAGAGAGGTTTCTTTTTTGCTGAGTTTATATAAAATAAGATACAAACAATGCAAAAAAAAATTAAAAAAGCATGGTTGGTTAGGAGCCAATAAAACGGCAGCCATCCTCTCCAGCGCCATCATACGTACAGAGGCAGATGCTTAAAAATTTTTTTTTTTAACTTTCTATTGCTGGATTTGAACTTGCAACCTTTGGAATCAGAGGTGGATGCTGATGCCCATCCACTATCCCGGCCATAACACCTTAGCAAAACTAAAACCTACTTGAAGCTAAAAGCGCTCATTGTTGCCCCTAGTGGTTGGTTTCCACATAATCTCCCAACAACCTCAGACATACAGTAGATGGATGTTGAATACTGACTTGTTTCATCAGTGAACTGGCTGGAAGAAATATAGAGCCACTGCCACACTGACCACCCTCTTCCGATGAGCATAGTGACAGTGACTTCTACTACCATTTTATTGAGAGTCACATTCACTCTGCATGTGGAGTCATGCTAAGTTTCTAATACAGTCTGTCTCCATCCCAAATGGCACTCTATTCCATAATGCACTATTCTGACCTGAGCCCTATTGTCCCTGGTCAAAAGTAGTGCAATACAAAGGGAACAAGGTGTCACTTAGGACAATTGCAATTGGCTCAGAACAGGGCAGCACAGCTGGCCCTTGGATGTGCACAGAGAGCTAACATTAATAATATGCATGTCAATCTCTCCTGGCTCAAAGTGGAGGAGAGATTGACTTCATCACTACTTGTATTTGTGAGAGGTATTGACATGTTGAACACCCATGCATACCCCACAAAGCATGCCACCAAAGGTCTCTTCAAATTCCCCGTGTCCTGAACAGACAATGGGAGCCGCACAGTACTACATAGAACCATGACTACATGGAACTCTATTCCACATCAAGTAACTCATGCAAGCAGTCAAATTTGATTTTTTTAAAAACAGATAAAAAATAGAGCGGGACTGTGAAGCAACACAAAACATAGGCACTACACACACGTGCACATGTATTTTGTGTTGTTGATACTGTATGTGGTAGTAGAGTAGAGGCCTGAAGGCACACACTTAATATGTTGTGAAATCTGTTGTGAATGCATTATAAAAACAAAAACAAATCCAAATCCATCCATCAGTCAACCAATAGCTGAATGCCTTACCAGTGAGTAACAGCTTAGACATCAAGCCATCTTTTACCAGAAGACAGGCAAAAATGTTTTGTATTGAGGTATAGGATTGAGAGGTGCATGGTAGGAACACCAAATTATGACAGAAAAATATCTACATTCAGATAGTGAGCAGTTGCAACCTTTAAACACAGCTGCTCAATGTATCTCTCCCTCCTTTGTTGCTGATGTCAAGTTGCCAACTTCAAACAAAGGTGCTGAACAGAGCTAACTATTGAATCCTTTGAGATCTATGTGAATGACCAAACATTCAATGACCAAACAAAACTTTGTTTTACCTCCCCATTGAATATCTATAGATGACAGTAATAGGTTAATAGAGGAGTTAACTTGTTAACTACACCCTTTGGCTTGAGACAAAACACCAAACAAATGCTAGATGTGTAAAAAAAATGACCCAAAACAACTAGATGAGAAAAAAATAATAATAATCTGCAATGGTCACCGGCACAAACAAGACAAACTTTTAGAGAGATAGAATATGGTGTAATTTGGGACACACCCAAAGATTCTGGGGGCTTAAAAATTGCACAGTGATGAGAGATTTGTTTAACAGAACACGGCCCTTAATTAAATACAGAATGTATACATGTTCTAGAATATCATTCTGAATAAAACCTAATCTTCAAGTAACAACATAAGTAATAACATAAGAACCCATCCAAAACAATGTTGAGAAGTATTCTCCAGCTACAAGGATACTAACATTTCAAAGCCTGTGCCATAAGAGCCGCGTCTGATCTTCACTTGTGTAACGATCGTCTTCGGGAGAAAGAGAGGAGGACCAAAGCGCAGCGTCGTAAGTGTTCATGATGATGATTTTTAATTAAACTCAGAACACTAAACAAAACAATAAACGATGTGAACAAACGAAACAGTACCGTGTGGCGACAAACACTGACACGGAAGACAAACACCCACCACCCACAATACAAAACAGGCTACCTAAATATGGTTCCCAATC
Source organism: Salvelinus namaycush (assembly GCF_016432855.1). Classification (NCBI taxonomy): domain Eukaryota; kingdom Metazoa; phylum Chordata; class Actinopteri; order Salmoniformes; family Salmonidae; genus Salvelinus; species Salvelinus namaycush. The sequence continues at coordinate 32,256,796 of NC_052314.1, read as the reverse complement.
AGAGACAACGCAAAACACCTGTCTCTGATTGAGAACCATATCAGGCCAAACACATAGAAATAGACAAACCAGACATACAACATAGAATGCCCACTCAGATCACACCCTGACCAAACAAAACATAAAACCTACAAAGCAAACTATGGTCAGGGCGTGACAACTTGTTTCTCAGCCCTGGCTCTGAATGATCGTTAAAAACTGATAAAACCAACTTCCTCTGCAGACAACTTCAAAGTATCTCTTAGGAAAAGTTTTAACCAATTTACCACATAGGTCAGCAGTCTCGCCTGCATCAAACACGGATGCTCCCTGAGTGACCCTCCCCAGTTTAAATCAGTCCTCTGACCACTGCTAACCATAATCTTCAAGGCAGGGTGATAGGACTAGCAAGGTACTGGATGTGTACTGTATGTACAGTGTGTACGGGAATGTAGATTCAGATTGTTTCAAAGGAAGACTAAGAAATGCTAAACCTGTCAACTTTTCTAAAGAATACCTATATCTGACATCTAAACAATAACATTCTGGGAACTTTGGCAAAGGGTCAAGTCTACAAAACGTAGTGCACTCTGTACGTAACAGATTTTAGTTTTGGGAACAGAAAGCTGTATTGACATCGAATGTCAATGGTCCACAATGGCTCTGGAGGGGATGGCTGCCGTTTTACGGGCTACTAACCAACTGTGCTATTTTGTGTGTTTTTTTGCATTGTTTGTGACTTATTTTGTACATAATGTTGCTGCTACCATCTCTTATGACCGAAAAGAGCTTCAGGATATCAGAACATTGATTACTCACCTCGAACTGGATGAAGATTTTTTCTTTAATGAGTCCGACGCAAAGAATTTACTGTTTCTCCGAGACCAGGCCCAAATCCCTATCATTTGTGTGAAGAAAAGACAGAGGTACAGGGGGCGGAGATCGGGGTGACTTGTGAGAATTAGTCTGTTCAATTGGCCAAATTGCAATCACCAGAGAATAAACTGGATGAGCTCCGTTCGAGACTATCCTACCAACGAGACATTAAAAACTGTAATATCTTATGTTCCACCCAGTGGCGATCCGTCATTCAGGGCAGGTGCACCTGTTTTGAGCCCCACATTTTTAGCAACAAAAAAACAGCCTTATTTTGGCATTAATAAGTGTCACATATTAGTTTGCAAACAATGTAAAACATTTAGTTCATAAAGCCACATACAAACATGGTCTCTTTTTTATTTTCTTGATTAAGGCAGCTCAAGAAAGGCAGTGTTTCAGCCTAGCCGAGTGCTTTCTGTGGTGGTGGGGCAAGCAGCAGAATATACGGAGCGGTGCACCGTGATTGGCTCAGTGTTCTGTAACTCATGGGGACACTACATCACCACCATGTCTAAGGGTAGAGCTAGAAGATTCTAGCCCCTTGGGTGCTGCCATAGAGTTACATTAGAAGTGCCCATCCAAGAAGGCACAAGGTCATTGGCCACAGATAAAAGAACGCCAAATCACGATATATTGTACAGTAGCTTTGAATGGACTGATCATGTCAACATCATACATCATCAAAATCTTATAGCAGTCATCATCATGAATCAAGTTGACAACCTACTGGAAAATACATTTTAATCCTTGTCAATTGAAGATAAATAATGAAGAGAAATTAAAGATAAAATGTATCGGTGCTCTTCGGCCATTGGACATAAACATTACACAACAAGTTGGAAATCGCAAATTCAACAATGAGTGGTTTGGAAGGAATCAGTGACAGTTGCATCAGTGACAATCACAAGCCTGCTATTCAGTGGAGTGTCTGTTTGGTCCCAAATCTTGGATTATGGGGCTCTTTTCCAAGTTTAAAACTATAAACATTCAACATTGGCCATGCTGTCAATGAAGCATGATTTGTCCCGCGCTCAAAACAACTGTTAATTCGGAACTGTGAAAACTTGACTTCAGTGAGTTCAAGACAACTGGGAAGTCGGGAACAAAAAACTCAGACTGGGAAAATACGGTTTGAACGGTCATCCAACTCGGAATTGTAAATCCGAACGCTTTCTGAGCTACGACCTGAAGATCAATGACGTCATCATGATTCCACCTTGTTTTTTCCCCGAGTTCCTACTTGTTTTGAAAGCACAATAAATCCAGAGAATTCCAGACTTTGATGACAAAATTTGCTCACGAAGGACCGCCGTGCCACCTTCCTGTTCAAGTGAGCAAAGCACAAGATGTCCAAAAATGTATTGTATGCTGCTGCATAAACGATGTAATATGCCAGGGAGATATGTATACCGTAGCTAAGAAAGTAATACTAAGTGAATGCTGTGTAGTAAGATGTTAGTAGCCCATGTGCATTACCTTAATCATTTGGTCTATTTACCCCTCTTAATTTTGCTTACTGTTCTGACTTGGTGGTGCACATGTAGCCTATAACCTGTTCTAGAGAAATTTTATCATAACATTTTGTAAGAGCTTTCATTGTCTGCTTATATGCCCCTTTTATTTATCCTATGGTTCTGACTTGGTGTACAGGGAGAACACTGTAAGAACGTCTCATGTTCTGAATTATGTCGGTGTACATTTCAAAAGTGCTAAACAAATAGTTATATTGACTAAGTTCGTCCTAACTCGCTCATTAATGTCTTAATCGAAATTCCGGATTGCTCGCTTAACCCAGAAGCCAGCCGCACCAATATGTCGGAGGAAACACCTTACACCTTGTGACCATGTCAGCGTGCATGCGCTCGGCACATCACAGGATTCGCTAGAGCGCGATAGGACAAGGACATCCCGGGCGGCCAAACCCTCCCCTAACCCAGACGACGCTGGGCCAGTTGTGCGCCGCCTCATGGGTCTCATGGTCGTGGCTGGCTGCAACACAGACCGGTATCATACCAGGATCTGTAGTGACGCAGCTAACACTGCGATGCAGTGCCTTAGACCGCCGCGCCACTCGGGAGGCCCTGACAAATGTAATTTAAATTTAATGACATCATCAGGTGAGTCTCAATAAGTTTCAATGAGGAAAACAATCGCAACAAATTGGACTCGTCCTTGTTGCCAAGCTTCATAAGGTGAATAAGAACATCTGGACTGTGTGTGAGATTTCATGGGGGAAAAAATTTAAAACAAAGGCTGTCAGAGTTAATCCGTTAACTCAAGTTGACTTTTTGTAATTTTATATCGTGATCAATCGCATTTGTCTGAATGCGTTCAAAATACACTTAAAACATACAAAATACATAATCTGTACAGCTAAAAACAACAACACAATGTCAAAACAAGTTGACATTGAGGCTAAAGAAAGTGTGCTTTATGAATTGACCTGACTTTGCTGACCATTATTTTGGACCAAATCAAGAAGTCAACATTCTTGTAATGCTTTTTGTGTAAAACAAAATCTTAAAATATGTCTAAATTTGAGCAATTTCTGAATGTGCGTTTAATTGTGATTAATCACAGCAAATCCTGCAATTAACTAAATTAAACAAGATATTTGTTGTTTGACAGCCCTAATAAAAACCCAATGATGTGAAACCCAGATTATTCTAGCTCAGCTCTCCTGATGACATGAACTCTATCTCCAGGTGGCCTCTGGTCAAATGTAATGCACTATGTAGGGAATAGGGTGCAACTTGGGACTCAGTAGGTAAAGCCTACAGATGATGCATGATGTCCCCATTATAAACAGTCTCCTTCTGTACTGCAGCGACAGGAACACTATCTCTCCAGTCTCCACTGACTGAAGATGGGCCAGGAGGATATTTTCATTTAATTTGTCTGCTGCCATTGACTAGACCTTGAAATTTAGCACACAACAATCTTTAATAAAAAGCTGAGCCTATTTTAATGACAGGCATCGGACAGATCTTCCTTCCTTCTGGCTGATAAGGCAGTGATAGAATAGGAGCCTGACTTTTTCTCCAGGTTGCAGTGACAGGCTCCCAATTAATGTTTTCTCAAACTCTTCCTGCCATTCTCATGGCAGTGCAGTGCCTTCTATTAAAAGAGAGGAGAGCCTGTGAAATAACACAATACCTGCCTAATGTTGCACGGGCACTCTAGCTCCATAACATAGTTGCATCCCAAAATGTCACCCTATTCCCTAGGGCGCTGGTCAAGAGTAGTGCACTATGTAGGGAATAGGGTGCCATTTGGGATGCATCCATGCAGGAGACGATGATGACATTTTAATCTATTGTGCTCATACCCATTAATACTGAGTATTAATTGTTGTGTTCATAAAACAAGTGGACATACAATAATGTCAGGAATGATAATGATGACAGACTTTATCTATAGAACCATTCATAATAAATATGGTGTCTAGGATTTACGTATAGAATAATACAAAATGCTCTGAGACCAGGTTGGCATTAGTAACAATAAGAAGCTTCATCTTGAGAGGACACTTAGATGATAACCAGTCAATGTTCAGGTCACCGAGAAAACATATTTCTCTGTTCGCATCACACACATATTCTCCAGATACTGACAGTTTGCACTTGGTGGCCTAAAGCAGCACCCTAAAAGAAGAGGCTTCAGATGAGGCAGGGGAACCTGTAACCACAGCACTTCTACTTCATTTGTCACGTTCCTGACCTATTGTTCCTTTTTCTTTTATTTATTTAGTTGGTCAGGGCGTGAGTTGGGGTGGGTTGTCTATGTGTGTTTTTCTATGTTGGGGTTTTGTGTTCGGCCTGGTATGATTCTCAATCAGAGGCAGCTGTAGATCGTTTGTCCCTGATTGAGAATCATACTAAGGCAGCCGGGGTTTCACGTGTGTTTTGTGGGTGGTTGTATCTCGTGTCTGCATTCGTGCCACACGGGACTGTTTGTCGGTTGTTTCATGGTGTTCTTTTGTTTCGTGTTCAGTTTCGATTTAATAAATAATCATGGACACAACCCACTCCGCATATTGGTCTGATCCTTCTCGCCTCTCCTCCTCGTCCGAAGAGGAGGATTACGACGACCGTTACAGAACCACCCACCAATCTAGGACCAAGCGGAGTGGAGAAGGGAGGCGACAGCAGTGGGAAAAAACCCAGGACTCCTGGACTTGGGAGGAGATCCTGGAGGGCAAAGAACCCTGGGCTCAGCCAGGGGAATATCGCCGTCCCAAGGCAGAGCTGGAGGCAGCGAAGGCAGAGAGGCGCTGGTATGAGGAGGCAGCGCGGCGACGCGGTTGGGAGCCCGAGAGTCAGACCCAAACATTTATTGGGGGGGGGCACACGGGGAGTGTGGCAAAGCCGGGTAGGATACCTGAGCCAACTCCCCGTGCTTACCGTGGAGTGAGAGGGCGTCGTACTGGTCAGACACCGTGTTATGCGGTAAAGCGCACGGTGTCCCCAGTACGCGTGCTTAGCCCAGTGCGGGCTATTCCACCTCGCCGCACTGGTAGGGCTAAGTTGGTCATCGAGCCGGATGTCATGAAGCCGGCCCAACGCATCTGGCCTCCAGTGCGTCTCCTCGGGCCGGCATACATGGCACCAGCCTTACGAATGGTGTCCCCGGTTCGCCAGCATAGCCCAGTGCGGGCTATTCCACCTCGCCGCACTGGCAGGGCTACGGGGACCATTCAACCTGGTAAGGTTGGGCAGGCTCGGTGCTCAAGAGCGCGTGTCCTCCTTCACGGTCCGGTATACCGGTGCCACCTCCACGTACCAGTCCACCGGTGGCAGCCCCCCGCACCAGGCTGTCTCTCCGGGTTCTCTCTCCAGCTACTCCCACCTGTCCAGCGCTGTCAGAGCCTTCCTCCTCTCCAGTGCAGCCAGTGCCTACACCACGCACCAGGTCTACAGTGCGTCTCAGCCGGCCAGAGTCTGCCGTCTGCCCAGCGGCGCCTGAACTGCCCGTCTGCCGAGCGCTGTCTGAGCTGCCTGCCTGCCCAGCGCTGTTTGAACTGCCTGCCTGCCCAGCGCTGTCCGTCTGTACTGAGCTTTCAGAGCCGTCCAGCCAGGACCAGCCAGAGCCGTCCAGCCAGGACCAGCCAGAGCCGTCCAGCCAGGACCAGCCAGAGCCGTCCAGCCAGGACCAGCCAGAGCCGTCCAGCCAGGAGCTGCCAGAGCCGTCCAGCCAGGAGCTGCCAGAGCCAGCCAGTCAGGAGCTGCCAGAGCCAGCCAGTCAGGAGCTGCCAGAGCCAGCCAGTCAGGAGCTGCCCGAGCCAGCCAGTCAGGAGCTGCCAGAGCCAGCCAGTCAGGAGCTGCCAGAGCCAGCCAGCCAGGAGCCGCCAGAGCCAGCCAGCCAGGATCCACCAGAGCCAGCCAGCCAGGATCCGCCAGAGCCAGCCAGCCAGGATCCGCCAGAGCCAGCCAGCCAGGATCCGCCAGAGCCAGCCAACCAGGATCCGCCAGCCAGCCAGGATCCGCCCCTCATTCCGGTGTTGCCCCTCATTCCGGTGTTGCCCCTCATTCCGGTGTTGCCCCTCAGTCCGGTGTTGCCCCTCAGTCCGGTGTTGCCCCTCAGTCCGGTGTTGCCCCTCAGTCCGGTGTTGCCCCTCATTCCGGTGCTGCCCCTTAATCTAATGGGGGTTATATGGAGGGTGGCCATTTTGAGGAGGCTACGAAAGCGGGTAGTGACTATGGTGGGGTGGGGACCACGACCAGCGCCAGAGCCGCCACCGTCGACAGACGCCCACCCAGACCCTCCCCTAGACTTTATGCTGGTGCGCCCGGAGTTCGCACCTTAAGGGGGGGGGGTTATGTCACGTTCCTGACCTATTGTTCCTTTTTCTTTTATTTATTTAGTTGGTCAGGGCGTGAGTTGGGGTGGGTTGTCTATGTGTGTTTTTCTATGTTGGGGTTTTGTGTTCGGCCTGGTATGATTCTCAATCAGAGGCAGCTGTAGATCGTTTGTCCCTGATTGAGAATCATACTAAGGCAGCCGGGGTTTCACGTGTGTTTTGTGGGTGGTTGTATCTCGTGTCTGCATTCGTGCCACACGGGACTGTTTGTCGGTTGTTTCATGGTGTTCTTTTGTTTCGTGTTCAGTTTCGATTTAATAAATAATCATGGACACAACCCACTCCGCATATTGGTCTGATCCTTCTCGCCTCTCCTCCTCGTCCGAAGAGGAGGATTACGACGACCGTTACATCATTTGTCATGAGATCCTCTCGGAGATTTACAGGAATATGGCTCACATTATATACAGCAACCAGCAACCGTTGACATTCCTTTATTTTCTATGGATGTTATATCCTTGTATTCTCAGAAATGGAATTCTCAGAATTCTCTAAAACGGAACTCATAATGATAATAGGTGTATTTCTAATAATTATATTTCTACTAATAACATTTTTAAACAGATTATGTTCAGCAGGTCGGCTGAAGCAGGGTGAATCATTCTTTGTGGGCTTCTGCATAGCTGTCTTGCTAGGAGGTAATGGGATGGGATGGGGGGGTGCTGTCCTGTCTGCATGAGAGGCAGTTGGGGGGGGGGGGGGGGGGGGGGGAGAGGAGAGGAGAGGAGAGGAGAGGAGAGGAGAGGAGAGGAGAGGAGAGAGAGAGAGAGAGAGAGAGAGAGAATATATATATATATGGCATCCCTTCCTAGGCTGGGCACCACTACTTTTGACCAGGGCACATAAGGGCTCTGCATGGTGAAAGAAAGTACACTATGTAGGGAATAGGATTATGACACAGACCTAACAATCCTCCCTGCTGCAACCTAACCTGAATTATAAAATTGCTATGGAACTCAGCCACCAGCCGAACCAAATAACTGAATAATAATATCCCAAGCAACAATGAAATTAATCATGGTAGGAAATGGCTTTGGCCTGTAGGGGAGGGAGAGAGTGGGGATGCTAATCCTGGGCCATATTTTATACATGGCAAATGTCACCAGAAGCGAGAGAACAGGAGAAGCAACAGAATTGTTCCTTATTGCATTCGGTAGGGGAACAATCTGTGCCTTGCCAGTTATGTAAAACACTGTGTTAATATTCATTTTGGTTACTAATGATGATTATTATTGCCCAAGGTCATTCAAGGTGCAGATTGTTGCAATGTAAGTGTCTGCAAATACCCTATTTTCCTAGGTCACTTGTTCTGCAAAGTGTAGTGCCTTCAGAAAGTATTCATACCCCTAGACATATTGCACGTTTTATTGTGTTACAGCCTGAATTCAAAATAGATTTTTCTCTCACCCATCTACACACAATACCACAAGGTGAAAACATGTTTTTAGAAATGTTAGCAATTTGTTTGAAAATGAAATAGAAAAATATCTCATTTACATATATATTCACACCCCTGAGTCAATACTTTGTAATAGCACCTTTGACAGCAATTACACCTGTAAGTCTTTCTTGGTAAGTCTTTAAGGGCTTTCCAAACCTGGATAGTGCAACATTTTCCATTATTATTTTCAGAATTCTTCAAGCTCTGTCAAATTGATTTGTTGATCATTGCTAGATAACCATTTTCAGGTCTTGCCATATATTTTCAAGCAAATTTAAGTCAAAACTGTAATTCGGACACTCGGGAACATTCACTGTCTTCTCCCCAGTCCTTAATGATTACAAGCATACACATAACATGATGCAGCCACCAATATGGTTGAACATATGGAGAGTGGTACTCAGTAATGTGTTGTATTGGATTTGTCCCAAACTTAACACTTTGTATTCATGACATTCATGACATTTTTTTGCAGTATTACTTTAGTGACTTGTTGCAAACAGGATGCATGTTTTGGAATATTTGTATTCTGTACAGTCTTCATTCTTTTCATTCTGTCAATTAGCGTAGTATTGTGGAGTAACTACAATGTTGTTGATCCATCCTCAGTTTTCTCCTATCACATCCATTAAACTTTGTAACTGTATTAAAGTTACGATTGGCCTCATGGTGAAATCCCTGAGCAGTTTCCTTCCTCTCTGGCAAATGATTTAGGGGGCATGCCTGTATCTTTGTAATGACTGGGTGTATTGATACACCATACTGTCACACCCTGGCCTTAGTTATCTTTGTTTTCATTATTATTTTAGTTAGGTCAGGGTGTGACATGGTGAAGTATGTGTTTTTGTATTGTCTAGGGTGTTGTTTGGTTTAGGGGGGTTAGTAGAGTAGATGGTTTAGTGTTCAGTGTAGGTGTCTAGGAAAGTCTATGGTTGCCTGAATTGGTTCTCAATTAGAGACAGCTGGTTATTGTTGTCTCTGATTGGGAGCCATATTTAAGGCAGCCATAGGCTTTAGCTGTTTGTGGGTAATTGTCTATGTGTAGTGTTTGTGTCAGCACTATCTGTATTTATAGCTTCACGGTCGTCAGTTTTGTTATTTTGTTAGTTTGTGTATAGTTGTTCGTTTCTTGTTTGTTTTCTCTCTTCTTATAATAAAGAAGATGTATTTTGCACACGCTGCGCCTTGGTCCAATCTCTCACAGCAAGACGATCGTGACACATACAAAGTGTAATTATTAACTTCACCATGCTCGAAGGGATATTTTATGATCTACCAATAGGTGCCCTTCTTTGCGAGGAATTGTAAAACCTCCCTGGTCTTTGTGTGTTTGAAATTCACTGATTGATGACCTTGAAGATAATTCACTGACCTTAAAGATAATTGTATGTGTGGGGTACAGAGATGAGGTAGTCATTCAAAAACCATGTTAAACACTATTACTGCACAGTTAGTCCATGCAACTTATTATGTGACATGTTAAGCAAATATTTACCCATAAACTTATTTAAGCTTGCCATAGCAAAGCGGATGAGTAATTACTGACTCATGACATTTCATCTTTTCATTTTATATTAATGTGTAAAAATGTCAAAAAACATAATTCCATTTTGACATTATGGAGTATTGTGTGTGTAGGCCAGTGACAAAATAATCTCAATTTAATAAATTTTCATTTCAAGCTGTAACACAACAAAATGTTGAAAAAGTCATTTACTTTCTGAAGAAACTGTATGTAAGATTACATATATAAAAAAAATACATTTTATACAGCACTATAATACATTTTGTACAATCAGGATTAATTTTGTACAACACAGGCATCTTTTTTTCCTCCTGTTACACGTTACCATCTTTTCACCATCTCTACCAATTAAAACTTTCTTAACACTGCACTTACCAGAAGAAGTAGCCTAAATTATTGATGCTCCACACTGTAAAACCCTCAGATGTAATTGATAGAGTGATGAGGTGACAGAAGGTGGTAATAGCAGGTGAGACACTAGACAAAATTGCATTAATCAGTGAGTAGCTCGTTTGAAGTTTAACCATTTTGGCTCTCATCACAGGCCCCAAAGGGGTTACCGTGAATTTGACAGTAGCTTACAAGCAGCTCGGTGGCAAGTAAAATTCTTTACACCTACTGTAATATAAATACGGTATCAAAGCAAGAACTATCTAATGCCACATAGTGCAATACCGTAAATGAACTGTATTATATTGTAAAAAAGTAAATGCTACCATAATCGGAATAAATGAACGAATGGATGAATGAATTAAATTCATTGAGGTGAGGGGTTTGTATTTCACAGTATTTTACTGTAATTACAAGGGATTGGTGCAAGCAGAGAGGTATCCTACAAAGCAAGGTAGATCTACTCAGTGTTTTCTAAAGCTAACCAGCTTCAGTTGGCTTTACATTCCAACTCAGGCTTCTAGAGGTCAAGGCTTTTAGAAGTGCCGTCTTTATTTTGTTACTTATCGTGAACGTCAACTTTGCTGTGCTTTGGTGCACAACCACAATCACCTTTTTCCCCACAATGATTGTAATAAGTCATGCTAAAGTGTTACTGTGTGTGAAGTTTAAAATGCATTCTGTCATTACTAAATGTGTAATGTAATATATTTTAAGATTTTAAAAAATGTACACAAATAAAACATTTGAATAATATATATTTTTTAATCCGTCTCTTCCTCAAATGAAGGGGATGATAACACAATATTTTCAAGAGGGAGGAAATCTGATTTCATTGGTCCTCAACTTGTGGCTCAGTCATTTCATTCAGGGTTAGTGGAGTTGTGTGTTAGCCTGCCACGGAGCAGGTTAGTTCTGAAGGATTCGTTGCCATAGAAATGTACCTGGCTTAAAAGTGAGACACTTTCGCATGACTGGTTATCCTGAGTTGACCAAAGTTACCTGGCTCAAACCTGCTTAGTAGGATACCTCCAGGTTGGCTGCAAGGTAACGTGTTTACAAACATTACAACATATTAATGAATATTTGGTGTTTTACATTATTTGCATTTCTAGTGGCCTTAATTATCAAAGCCTTCCAAACTGGCAGTGACTACAAGGCAAAACAGACCAAAAGGATATGGCAAAATGCTAAATCATTTAAGGTTTAAGACTTGCAGCCTCATATCCCCTAAACATTTGAGATTAACAGGGCACTATAACCACATATCAGTTAAATTGGTACAGCATTCTCACTCCTGGGTGCAACAAATATGGCCTCTTTACAAGGCACTCCTCAAAACAACAATGCCATGCACTCACTAGAGGTCAAAGGGTTTTTGGCGCTCCAATGATACGGTACCGTACTGTGTTCTGTGGGTTGGAATTAAAGTACCATTTGAAATACAGCAATTGTTTCCCCTCCCACAACATCTTCCCACAATGCACCATCATTTACAGTATGCTGAAGCAAAATGTTTGAGTATTTTACTGTTGATAATACAAAAATGTACTGTATAATTTACAGTTTTTCCGTTATATTGCAGTGGTTCTCAATCCTGGTCCTGGGGACCCAAAGCGGTGCACATTTCTGTTTTGTTTGTTTCTCCAGGTACAGGATTGAGAACCACTGTTCTATGCCATAGGGCTCTGTTCAAAATAAGTGTGCTCTATGCAGAATAGCGTACCATTTGGGATGCAGTCTCATCTGTGATTCATTAGTCACAATGACTTGATTCAGAATGAGTAGAGCTGTGGTTGAACCACCACAGGTCCTCCTGGTCTTGTTGGTGTCTCTGAACACCCGGATACGGTAAGGCTGTCTTAGCATAGTGTGTTTTCATTAGTGAGACTAACATAGAAATCCCTGAAGAGAATGACTGGATGATTTCACATTATCCAGGAGTGTTTATTACAATTTAGAAAGTGAATGGTACAACAATGATTAGACTGTAATAACATTACTTGTTTGTTTCTTTACTATTGAATTAAAACACGCATAAAAGCCTAGCATAAAGCAAAGTGTAAACATCATTTGTTATTCCTGCCAAAGCATTCTGTTGAAGTAATTTTATGCTTTCACAATGTTAATTCACAATGTTAACAAATGTGAGTTGACAATAGCATGTCTGTCTGCTGTGGCTTGGGTCTTTCTAGGTGACCTGTTGTTTAAATTCCAGGAACTGTCAGGGAGGGTAAATGATTGATTCAGGCTGACACTGTTGAATAAGTTGATTGAAGGAAATGTGAGTTTAAAGAGTTAGACTGATGTCAGCAAGGTGACTACTTTCAAGTTTCTTAGAATTCCTGCCCCACCTTTATACACACACACACACACACACACACACACACACACACACACACACACACACACACACACACACACACACACACACACACACACACACACACACACACACACACACACACACACACACACACACACAAAACACAAACAAGTATATTGATGCCACGCACACTCACAAACACACACACACACAAATAAAATACAATTGTATTGATCACACACATGGTTAGCAGATGTTAATGCGAGCGTAGCTAAATGCTTGTGCTTCTAGTTCCGACTATGCAGTAATATCTAGTAAGTGATCTGACAAATTCACAACAACTACCTTATACACCCAAATGTAAAGGGATGAATAAGAATATGTACATATAAATATATGGATGAGCGATGGCGTGCAGCATAGGCAAGTTGCAGTAGATGGTGTAGAGTACAGTATATACATATGAGATAAGTAATGTAGGATATGTAAACATTATTAAAGTGCCGTTATTTAAAGTGACTAGTGATACCTTTATTAAGTTCATTTATTTAAGTGGCCAGATATTTGAGTCTGTATGTTGGCAGCAGCCTCTTTATGTTAGTGATGGCTGTTTAACAGTCTGATGGCCTTGAGATAGAAGCTGTTTTTCAGTCTCTTGGTCCCAGCTTTGATGCACCTGTACTTGCCTCGCATTCTGGATGATAGCGGGGTGAACAGGCAGTGGCTTGGGTGGTTGTTGTCCTTGCTGATCTTTTTGGCCTTCCTGTGACATCGGGTGCTGTAGGTGTCCTGGAGGGCAGGTAGTTTGCCTCCAGTGATGACAACGCACACCCTTGTGGGGCCCCAGTGTTGAGGACCAGCGGGGTGGAGATGTTGTTTCCTACCTTCACCACCTGGGAGTGACCCGTCAGAAAGTCCAGGACCCAGTTGCACAGGGCGGGGTTGAGACCCAGGGTCTCGAGCTTAATGACAAGTTTGGAGGGTACTATGGTGTTAAATGCTGAGCTGTAGTCAATGAATAGCCTTCTTACATAGGTATTCCTCTTGTCCAGATGGGCTAGGGAAGTGTGCAGTGTGATGGCGATTGCATCGTATATGGACCTATTGGGGCGGTAAGCAAATTGGAGTGGGTCTAGGGTATCGGGTAGGGTGGAGGCGATATGATCCTTGACTAGTCTCTCAAAGCACTTCATGATGACAGAAGTGAGTGCAATGGGGCGACAGTCACACACACAGTTGATAGTCACACACACACTCAGTTCTTCCCCCCATCTATACAGGTGCCCATTCAGTCCGATCTCGTGGTCCTTCTGCCTTCATTATCTCTGAGGAGATGGACAGCTGTGCTGAGTTATTCTAATATATGCTAATACTAACATGGCTAACTCTCTGACAACAGCTGACAATAGCCTTGTCACTGGGTGGTGGCATTTACATGGCAACCTGAACCTGCAGCTGAGGTAGAAATCCCCTGAACTACTTTAGGTATGCCTCTCTCTGCAGACAGACATATAATTGAAGACATCTATATTTTATGTTTTGCCATGTTAATATTCATTTTTTTTTCATTCTTAGTAGGCTATCCCTGTGCATTTGTGTGCTAAAAAAGTGGTTATATTCTGGACTTGGCCTATATATCAATAGAACAAAATAAATCTTGCATATCCCCTACCTAAGTTAATTATGTTCTCATTTCTGAACAGTGTATGTAATGTGTGGTAGATTAATGAATGTGTCAAATGGCAGATAGACCCTTTAACCTTTTCTTTGACAGGGCCTGTTTTTCCAACTGACAAAATCACAGGGAAAAAATATCCATCCTAGGATAAGAGAGGAACCATCCCACCTAGACTGACACACACACACACACACACACACACACACACACACACACACACACACACACACACACACACACACACACACACACACACACACACACACACACACACACACACACACACACACACACACACACATTTGGATCAGAGGAACCATCCCACCCAGACCCAGACTGGCTCGGGAGATAAGTATTCTGGCGACACACCAAGTTGTCGTTGTGGCCCCCAAACAACCCCTACATCTCACTCTGTCACCCACTGGCTTTTACAAGGGAGAGCAATCATATGTGATTCTCACAGCAAACATGATCTGAGAAACATGCCTTATCTTAATATCTGATTAGAGATGTTGTTTCTCTGTTCCAATGCCCATTCTGGTTTTGTAACTATCATGTGGTGTATTGTATTGCAAAAAAGATCGGAATAAATGAATTGAGCATTACTGGGCTCTATTTTATGTTGCTGTTGTTCAAAATCATTATAGCTGTGTCGTTAGCCTATATCAAGGGGCGACACAAAAGCATGTTAGAAACCATCCTGACCTAATTCCTACACTTCTGTCTAATTGCAGGTTTATTTGTCCTGAGCAGTCAAGAATGTCTTTATTTATTGTCTCCTATTCAACACCCAAATTCATCATTCATCAAACGATTTGCTTCGGAATGTTTGTATTACTTTTTGAGCATACAGTGCATTTGGAAAGTATTCAGACCTCTTGACTTTTTTCACATTTTGTTACGTTAGAGCCTTATTCTAAAATTGATTCAATTAAACATTTTCCTCATCAATATACACACAATACCCCATAATGAAATAGTGAAAACAAGATTTTAGAATTTGTAGAAATTAAAAAACAGAGACTCAAAATTGAGCTCAGGTGCATCCTGTTTCCATTGATCATCGTTGAGATGTTTCTAGAAGTTGATTGAAGTCCACCTCTGGTAAATTCAATTGATTGGACATGATTTGGAAAGGCACACACCTGTCTATATAAGGTCCCAGAGTTGACAGTGCATGTCAGAGCAAAACCAAGCCATGAGATTTAAGGAACTGTCCATAGAGCTCAGAGACAGGATTGTGATGAGGCACAGACCTGGGGAAGGGTACCAAAATATTTCTTCAGCATGGAAGGTCCGGAAGGTCCCCAAGAACACAGTGACCTCCATCATTCTTAAATGGAAGAAGTTTGGAACCACCAAGACTCTTCCTAGAGCTGGCTGCCCGGCCAAACTGAGCAATTGGGGGAGAAGGGCCTTGATCAGGGAGGTGACCAAGAACCCGACGGTCTCTCTGACAGAGCTCCAGAGTTCCTCTGTGGAGACGGGAGAACCTTCCAGAAGGACAAATATCTCTGCAGCACTCCACCAATCAAGCCTTCATGGTAGAGTTGCCAAACGGAAGCCTCTCCTTAGTAAAATGCACATGACAGCCCGCTTGGAGTTTAGCAAAAGGCACATAACGGACTCTCAGACCATTAGAAACAAGATTCTCTGATCTGAGGAAACCAAGATTGAACTTTTTGCCCTGAATGCCAAGCGCCACGTGTGGAGGAAACCTGGCACCATCCCTACGTTGAAGCATGGTGGTGGCAGCATCATGCTGTGGTGATGTTTTTCAGCGGCAGGGACTGAGAGACTAGTCAGGATCGAGAAAAGATGAACGGAGCATAGTACAGAGAGATCCTTGAGGAAAACCTGCTCCAGAGCACTCAATACCTCAGACTGGGGCGAAAGTTCACCTTCCAACAGGATAACGACCCTAAGCACACAGCCAAGACAACACAGGAATGGCTTCAAGACAAGTCTCTGAATGTCCTTGAGTGGCCCCACCAGAGCCCGGACTTGAACCCGATTGAACATCTCTGGAGAGATCTAAAAATAGCTGTTCGGCGACACTACCCATCCAACCTGACAGAGCTTGAAAGGATCTGGAAAGAAGAATGGGAGAAATTGCCCCAATACAGGTGTGCTAAGCTTGTAGCGTCATACCCAAGAAGACTCGAGGCTGTAATTGCTGCCAAAGGTGCTTCAACAAAGTATTGAGTAACAAGTCTGAATACTTATGTAAATGCGATATGTTTTTATATACATTTGAAGAAGAAAAAAATAATGATTTGTCATTATGGGGTATTGTGTGTAGATTGATGGGAGGAGGAAAACTATTTAATCCATTTTAGAATAAGACTGTAACTTAACAAAATGTGGAACAAGTCAAGGGGTCTGAATACTTTCCGAGTGCACTGTAGGTGGAAAAAATGGTGTCTTCTGTGTCTGAGAAGAACAGAGTGATGTTTTCATGGGTTGCTTTGAATTCGACTTGATCTTTCAGATGTGTGTGTGTTGCGTGTGCGTTGCAGACTGCAGATCAATACTGTAGGTCTAGTGTTAAAGGGAAGCAGCTGCTGTATTCTCATTAGCCACTTAATTTAAGAAACAGTGCACATCTGGCCGGGCGACACACACACACAGACACACACCCTGGCTGCCCAGACCTCTCTAGTCCAAAGTGAAGGGTAATATGTGTTGTGTTTTCAACAACAAAAAGCAGACTGTCAGACAAAATGTCCAATGTGATTCTGATTTGAGGAGACAACATTACTCTCTTGGTATCGATTATAAGTGCAAAACAAGATGTCACCTTGTAGCTGATCCCATTTCTAACTGAATCACATCAGATGTGCAGACAGACAGAGGATAGCATACAAGGAGGGAAACATGTTAACACTGCCACACTTTAGAAGAACAGATCCTCACTTTTACTGAATATAAAATACAGTGCCTTCGGAAAGTATTCAGACCCCTTTACTTTTTCCAAATAGTGGTAGACTACAGCCTTATTCTAAAATGTTTTAAATAAATAAAGAATCCTCATCAATCTACACACAATACACCATAATGGAAAAGCAAAAACAGGTGTTTTGAAATGTTTGCAAATGTATATAAAAAAAACTGAAATATCACATGTACTTACGTTTTCAGACCCATTACTTTGTTGAAGCACCTTTGGCAGTGAGTACAACCTTGAGTCTTCTTGGGTATGACGCTACAAGCTTAGCACACCTGTAATGGGAGATTTTCTCCCATTCTTCTCTGCAGATCCTCTCAAGCTCTGTCAGGTTGGATGGGTAGCGTCGCTGCACAGCTATTTTCAGGTTTCTCCAGAGATGTTCAATCGGGTTCAAGTCAATACTTTACTTACACTGTGGCCATTCCTCTCAGGGTGGGCATCAACAACCCTTCTGTCTGTCCACCCTGTCTTGACACAACATGATGGTGTCTAGTAACTGTGACTGGCGAGGGGGGTGAGGAGCAGGCGAGAAGAGGAGGCCATCTTGACATATCATTTTAATTAAGGCCAGATCACAAGAGCCTCAAAAGATACTATTCTAATATCATACTAATTTGAGTGTCCCGGATTTACATTTACTATGTTACGTCTAGTCTATGAGATCAGGCTGCTAATGCCTGTAACATGACCAAGGTTATCAGTCAGCCAACTAAAGTGTATACCGATAGCATTGGATCTGTGACATCCACTTTTATTGATAATATCTTCGCTAATGCTGCAAAGCAATATCAATTCCCATTGGCTGTAGTAACCATAATGGGGCAATAACACAAAATGCTAAAGTACCAACGGCAGGGCCTAAAGTTATTTATAAGAAATCATTCAAAATGTTTTCTCAAGACACTTTTTTTTGAAGATGTAAAAAATGTATGTTGGCCTGATGTGTATAAGGAGGAGAATCCAGATGCAGCACTTTGAGAATTTGTAAAATTAGTCTTGCCAATTTTTGCCAAAGATGCACCTGTTAAAGAAACTAACTGTGAGAACTGTTAGAGCCCCCTGGATCGATGATGAATTGAATTGATGGTTCAAAGAAATTATGCAAAAAAAGGTGGCAAACAAGTCAGGCTGCTCAGCTGATTGGTTCACATACTGTCAATTGAAAAATGTTGTGACTAAACCTAACAAAAAAATAAGTAAATATATTACCAAAAACAAGATAAATGACATTAAAAAAATGACATGATATTATGGACAGAAAACCCAATTCATCTCCATCGTTCATTGAAGTTGATGTGTAATTTATAACAAAGCTTTTTGATATGGCCAATCATTTCAATTACTATTTTACTGGTAAAGTGGACAAACTGAGAAGTGAAATGACAACATTGAACAGTGAACAATCATATTTGTGTATTGAAGATCTAATAAGAAAAGAAAAGGATTGCTGTTTTGAATTTGGTCAAGTTTGTGTGGAAGAGGTAAAAAAACTATTGTCATCCATCAAGAATAATATGCCACCAGGTAGACAACCTAGATGGAAAACTATTTAGAATGGTAGCAGACTGGATTGCCACCCCTATTTTCCATGTCTTTAACCAAAGCCTAAAGGAGTGTGTCCACAGGCGTGAAAGGAAGCTAATGTAATAGGTCGTTATCAATATATATATATAGTCATCTAGTTTATCAACTGTAAGTTAGCTTGTTAACTAGCCACTAGCCATATGGATGTGATCTGTTATTAGCTAGCTAGCCAATTTGGTCCCTCAATCAATGTAGCCTATCTTATCTTTGGGTTCAAATTACAAACTTTGTTATGCACATGCGCTGTTTGAGCCTTAAACCTGTACATTTCCACTGTCTGTTTCTCTGATGTAAGTAAGAAGTAGCCAGTGTTTTTCCTCTCTTGTTTCTGACTAACTTAGTTATGCAGCAAAAGACAAAGGGCCATCTGAGAGTGACCAGTTTTTGGTCCATCTTGTTCTTTTCATACCTTTAGAGGACACAGCTGTGTGGAGATATGAAGAGAAAAGGCTAGCTTGAGCAGCAGCAACAGTTCTGTCAACAGAAAGGAGTGACAAAACTGGCGTTATCACTTGTTTGTACGCTGTGTTCCCATCATGATCTCACACACCAGCTAAACTGCCACGTAGACAAAGGTTATAAAAGCTGAGACCCAACTCTTGTTCATTGGGTATTTAACTTTGCACCTTTTGAGTGATTGTTAACCAGCTCCAGATTTGCAAATCTTACAATAAAAAGTTGTTGTTTGAAGAATCTAGTTTCTTCCTTTCTGGTTAGAATTTCCACGACATGTCTGTCGGCAGCAGTTGTGATTAAACACTCTTAAAAACAATGTTTAAAAGGGGATGTTGGCTAACTTCGCTAGGTAGGCCTACAGTGGATGGAGAAAAATGTACATTAGGTCTACTTACCAACTGAACAACATTTCTACCGGTAGCTTGCAATGTAAACATAACCAGCTAACAGTACAGTACATCGGCAAATACCCCTTCTGATCGTTGACAGGCAAAGCTCATAAAGGATGGGAAATGAACCTAAACCACTCATTCTTGTCATGTATAGTTCTATTTCATTTTTAGCTCACTCAAATATTTAATTAATGGTGACCAATATTGAGAGATAGCGTAAGTCTACCCTCACAAATCTAAAATGACATGATCAATTGATGTTTACTGATCATGAAAAGCATACAGTTACATGCTGTATAACTCTGATGATAGAGCTAAATCTGTGCAATTGTTTTGCATGGAATAATTGGAAATGACTTGTGGAATAGTTATCTATGCTCTTTAAGAGGTCATGATATTACAACCAAATAGTTTACATTTATTTAACAATGGCACGCAGCATACCACCCTGCAGCCCACTGCTGGCTTGCCTCTGAAGCTAAGCAGGGTTGGTCCTGAATGGGAGACCAGATGCTGCTGGAAGTGGTGTTGTGGGGCTAGTAGGAGGCTCTTCTCCCTCTGGTCTAAAAAATTATCCCAGGGCAGTGATTGGGGAACATTTCCCTGTGTAGCATGCTGTCTTTCAGATGGGATGTTAAATGGGTGACCTGGCTCTCTGTGGTCACTAAATATCCCATGGCACTTATTGCAAGAGTAGGGGTGTTAACTTGGGTGTTCTGGCTAAATTCCAAATCTGGCCTTCATGGCCACCTACTCCTTCCCAGCTTCCAATTGGCACATTCATCCCCCTTCCTCTCCCCTGTAACTATTCCACAAGTCATTGCTGTAAATGTGAATGTGTTCTCAGTCAACTTACCTGGTTAAATAAAAAGTTGTCAATGGTTTTAGCAGAGCTGGGGTCTCCTTGCCCCCCAGCAGTCAAATCGAAAGCTCTGCACCTTATCGTGATGTTTTATTGATAGCGACCTATACCACTACCTAAAAATAGTAAAGCACCATATGCTGGCTCTAACAGCTGACCTATACATTAAGAACAGCTGCCTGTTCTTAGTATACTGATGGAGAAAATTGTGTTTGAACAAATACAATGCTATTTTTCAAAGAACAAGTTAACTACTGACTAGCGTGAAGATTTAAATTCCAACAGGACAATGACCCTAAGCATACAGCCAAAGCAATGCTAGAATGGCTTCGGAACAAGAATGTGAAAGTCCTTGAGTGGCCCAGCCAAAGCCCAGGTTTGAATCCCATTGAAAATCTGTGGCCTCCCGGGTGGCGCAGTGGTCTAGGGCACTGCATCGCAGCGCTAGCTGTGCCACCAGAGATTCTGGGTTCGCGCCCAGGCTCTGTCGCAGCCGGCCGCGACCGTGAGGTCCTTGGGGCGACGCACAATTGGCCTAGCGTCGTCCGGGTTAGGGAGGGTTTGGCCGGTAGGGATATCCTTGTCCCATTGCGCACCAGCGACTCCTGTGGCCGGGCCAAGGTGCACGGTGTTTCCTCCGACACATTGGTGCGGCTGGCTTCCGGGTTGGATGCGCGCTGTGTTAAGAAGCAGTGCGCTTGGTTGGGTTGTGTTTCGGAGGACGCATGGCTTTCGACCTTTGTCTCTCCTGAGCCCGTACGGGAGTTGTAGCAATGAGACAAGACAGTAATTACTAACAATTGGATACCACGAAATTGGGGAGAAAAAGGGGGTACAATTTTAAATACAAATCTGTGGAAAGACTTGAGGATTGTTGTTCACCGCCTCTCCCCATCTAACTTCACTGAGTTTGTGAAAATGTGCAGGGAAGAATGGGAAAAAATCCCCAAATCTAGATGTGCAAAGCTGATACAGACATACAAGACGACTCAAAAGCTGTGAACGCTGCCAAAGGTGCTTCTACAAAGTATTTACTGAGGGGTGTGAATGTAAATTAGGTATTTCTGTATTTCATTTTTAATACATTTGAAAAAAATCTAAAAACATGTTTTCAATTTGTCATTATGGTGTATTGTGTCTAGATGTGTGAGCATAAAAAAAAAATCAGGCTATAACACCAAAAATGTGGAATAAGTCAAGGGGTATGAATACTTTCTGAAGGCAATGTACATACCCCACCAGACACGCCACTATGGGTTTCTTCACTGTACCCAAACCAAAAACAGATTTAATGAATTGCTCAGTTATGTACTATATGTAGCCATGTCATCATGGAATGTACTGCCACCAGAGGTGACTCAGGCAAAAAGCAAGTTGAGCATAAAAAATATTTAAAAAACGTCTTGTATCACAGCGCTTCTACTCTTTCGAAAGATCTAATTTAACTGTATGCATAATAAGTTTGGACACCTACCTACCTACTTTCTTTGTACTATTTTCTACATTGTAGAATAATAGTGAAGACATCAAAACTAATAAATAACACAAATGGAATCATGTAGTAACCAGAAAAGTGTTAAACAAATCAAAATATATTTTATATTTGAAATTCTTCAAAGTTGCCACCCTTTGCCTTGATGACAGCTCTTGGCTTTCTCTCAATCAGCTTCATGAGGTAGTCACCTGGAATGCATTTCAATTAACAGGTGTGCCTTGTTAAAAGTTACTTTGTGGAATTTATTTCCTTCTTAATGCATTTGAGCGAATCAGTTGTGTTGTGACATTTGTTTTTCAACAGGACAATGACGCACAACACACCTACAGGCTGTGTAACGGTTATTAGACCAAGGAGAGTGATGGAGTGCTGCATCAGATGACCTGGCCTCCACAATCACCCAACCTCAACCCAATTGAGATGGTTTGGGATGAGTTGGAACACAGAGTAAAGAAAAAGGAACTCCTTCAAGGCTGTTGGAAAAGCATTCCAATTGAAGCTGGTCGAGAGAATGCCAAGAGGGTGCAAAGCTGTCATCAAGGCAAAGGGTGGCTACTTTGAAGAATCTAAAATACATTTTTATTTGTTTAACACTCTTTTTTTGGTTACTACATGATTCCATATGTGTTATTTCATAGTTTAATTTAACTGTATGTATAATAAGTAGATAATGTAGAAAATAGTACAAATAAAGAAAAGCCCTTGAATGAGTAGGTGTGTCCAAACTTTTGACTGGTACTGTATATCAATGGTGTGTAAATAGTATATGTGTTGTCTCTCAGTGTCTTTCCAATATATAACTCTTATTTTATTGTAATTTTTAACTTAATGTAATATCTTATTTTTATTCATTTATTTAACTAGGCAAGTCAGTTGAGAACAAATTTCCAATGACGGCCTACCCCGGCCAAACCTGTCACGACTCTGACCGAAGGTGGCTCCCCTTCCC
Source organism: Salvelinus namaycush (assembly GCF_016432855.1). Classification (NCBI taxonomy): domain Eukaryota; kingdom Metazoa; phylum Chordata; class Actinopteri; order Salmoniformes; family Salmonidae; genus Salvelinus; species Salvelinus namaycush. The sequence goes on along the minus strand of NC_052314.1, from coordinate 32,234,030 downwards.
GTTCGGGTGGCGCTCGGCGGTCGTCGTTGCCGGCCTACTAGCTGCCACTGATTCTTTCCTCCCCCTCCTTGTATGTTTATTGGTTACACCTGTTATGAGTTTGTGGTGATTTAATAAGGCTTTATTAGTCAGCCGGCCCGCCTGTTTCTTTGTGCGGGATTGATTGTGGTAACATTTGTGTATGTTGGAGACGAACGTGTTTGTTCCTGTTCGTGGATTTTGCTGGACTGTTTTAGTCCCCGTGTTTGGGGCATTTGTTTTTCGGCACCCAGTGTTTCGTGAGGTGGCCTATGTCCGCCGTGTGTGCATTAAAGAGCACTATCTTGAACTCTCTGTTTCCTGCGCCTGACTTCACACCCACAACACCCAGATCGTTACAAAACCGGGGTAGGGATGATGCTGGGCCAATTGTGCACCGTCCTATGGGACTCGCAATCACGACCGGTTGTGAAACAGCCTGGACTCAAACCAGGGTCTGTAGTGATGCCTCTAGCACTGAGATGCAGTGCCTTAGACCGCTGCGCCACAGTCTACAACGGTTCTGTACTTTGTTGTGTGTTTTATGTGGACCCCAGGAAGAGTAGCTGCTGCATGTGGGTTGCCTCAATATGAAATATCAGCTGCTCACTAGGAGCACAATGCACTGTTGTACTACAAACCACAATGCACTGTTGTACTACAAACCACAATGCACTGTTGTACTACAAACCACAATGCACTGTTGTACTACAAACCACAATGCACTGTTGTACTACAAACAACAATGCACTGTTGTACTACAAACAACAGAAGGCGTCCATGGAACAACAATGAATGTGAAACATGAACCCATAACAGGTGTGCTATTGCGAACAGCAGACCACAGGTGTAATAGCAGTATTATTTTGGATGAAAAAGTCCTACAATTCCCTCAAAATGTTACTAAGGTTTTATATCTATAAAACCACACATCCATGAATTGATGAAATCTGGATCGTATCGTAAGATCTTATGGCTAGTAGAAGTACAACTGTAAACTCCTTAAGCATGTGGTGGGTAGGTATATGACCTTGACTTGACATTGATGTAGACACAAAAGAGCCACAGATGTGCAAAAAAAGCTCTGTGAGATTGTCATCCAAGCCGAGATTGTTATGAACACTCCAAATAATAACGCAAGTGCATTTTGTCTTACATGTGAACAATAGCCTATGCTTAACATAGGGCCAACTTATAAACGCAAGGGACAAGAGAAGATATTGTGAGCTACATATTGGAACTAATCAACATAATACAACTGTACATTCCTCTTTATCTGAACCCTAAAACCTCCCACACTTTCCTCTCTTCCCTCCCTGCAGCAGTAATGTTACATCTATCACCGTTAGATGGCCCGTCAGTTAACACATCAGCCTGAACAATGAAATCAATAAAAGCCCTAGGTTTCTTTTTGTCACCCCAAAGTAGACTTGTTAGTGCTAGGACGTATGAGGTCTGTGTTGTCCGCTTTTCAATTTCCTGCACCAGTGCCCTCCCCTGGGCCCGGGGCAGCGCTAGCCCTCTTCTCTGGGGCTGCATCCCAAATATATACTGCTTTACTTTTGACCCGTAGTGCACTACATAGGGAATAGGGTGCCATTTGTACGTAGATGGAGGTGGTTTCGTTTACACCGTCTTTGGAGGAGGCCTGTTAGTTAGACTACCTACAACTTATGTTGGCGGTGGCCATAGAATGACACTGTCACTGCGGCGTATTGGTAAAAAAAAAAAAATACTGCTTCAGCTGGTCTGTGAGAAATGAATCAAATTCTTTAAGGCCATGGTATCTGCAAGTCAACAACATCAATGGGTTCGATGGCCTCAAATGTATGAAGTCTTCATTGTACATGCAAGAGGAGAACGTTGCAAATGTTCTATCTACCAGATTTGACCTGTCATCCAAATGAGCACACACTGGTTGAATCAACATTGTTTCCAAGTAATTTCAATTAAATTAAGTTGAATAGACATCTGTGCCCAGTGGGTAGTAATATGGGCCAGCCATCACAATAGGAAATTAGTCTACCCTACAAGTTAGACTTTCAGAGCAATCAGGCAGTAGAATACTGCCCAGATTGTCTGTCGGTTAGGCCTGACAGACAATCTGGGGGGGGAGTATTCATACATAAATATGAAAGTATTCATACCCCTTGATTTATTCCACATTTTGTTGTGTTACAGCCTTAATTCAAAATGTATTAAATATATGTTTTTCTCACCCACGTACACACAATAGCCCATAATGACAAAGTGAAAACATGGTTTTTAGAAATGTATACTAATTTATAAAATTAAATACAGAAATATATAATTTCCATAAGTATTCACACCCCTGAGTCAATACTTTGTAGATGCACCTTTGGCAGAGATTACAGCTGTGAGTCTTTCTGGGTAAGTCTCTAAGAGCTTTCCAAACCTGGATTGTGCAACATTTACCCATTATACTTTTCTAAATTCTTCAAGATCTGATTGATTGTTTATCATTGCTAGACAAGCATTTCCAGGTCTTGCCATAGATTTTCAAGTAGATTTAAATCAAAACTGTAATTCGGCCTCTCAGGAAGATTCACTGTCTTCTTGGTAAGCAACTCCAGTGTATTTTTGTCCTTGTGTTTTAGGTTATTGTTGTGCTGAAAGTTGAATTCATCTCTCAGTGTCTGGTGGAAAGCAGACGGAACCAGGCTTTCCTCCGGATTTTGCCTATGCTTAACTCCATTCTGTTTATTTTTTATCCTGAAAAACTCCCCAGTCCTTCACAAATATAAGCATTCCCATAACATGATGCAGCCACCACTATGCTTGAAAATAGGGAGAGTGCTACTCACTAATACCTTATATTTTTGTCACTGGCTTACACACACTACCCCATAACGTCAAAGTGGAATTATGTTTTTCAAAATGTTTACAAATTCATAAAAATATTATTGGATTTGCCCCAAACATAACACTTTGTATTCAGGAAAAAAAGTGAATTGCTTTGCCACATTTTTTGCAGTATTACTTTAATGCCTTGTTGCAAAAAGGATGCATGTTTTGGAATATGTGTATTCTGTACAGGCTTCCTTTTCATTCTGTCAATTAGATAGTATTATAGAGTAACTACAATGTTGTTGAGCCAACTTCAGTTCTCTCCAATCACTCTGCAACTGCTTTAAAGTCACCATTGGCCTCATGGTGAAATCCCTGAGCAGTTTCCTTCCTCTCTGGCAACTGAGTTAGGAAGGATGGCTGTATCTTTGTTGTGACAGGGTGTATCACACCATCCAAAGTGTAATTAACAACTTCACAATGCTCGAAGGGATTTTCAATGTCTGCTTTTTTGTTATATCCGTCTACCAATAGGTGCCGTTTTTTGCGAGGCATTGGAAAACCTCCCTAGTCTTTGTGATCGAATCTGTGTTTTAAATTCACTGCTCGACTGAGGGACCTTACAGGAAAATGGAACTGTATGTGTGGGGTACAGTCCATGCAATTTATTTTGTGACTTGTTAAGCACATATTTACTCCTGAACTTATTTAAGCTTGCCATAACAAACGGGTTTAATACTTATTAACTAAAGACATTTCAGCTCTTCATTTTGTTTATGAATTTGTAAACATTTAGAAAAACATAATTCCACTTTGACGTTATGGGGTAGTGTATGTAGGCCAGTGACCAAAAATTTTAAATTCAGGCTGTAACACAATTTATTTGGGAAAAAGTGTGAATACTTGATGAAGACACTGTATAGATCATAGAAATGCATTGAATAACACATTGAAATTACAAAAAAGGCATTCAAAAAATAAATCATAAGAATGAGGTTTTGAAGTGTCTGTCCTATATCTAGGAGATGTAAGAAAGATGAGGAAATATTGTATTTTTTTTGGAAACGTATTTTACCCTTTATTTTTGTTGCCACAAAATTACCTCCATACTTCCAATAATTTGCATGTGTTACCATCATACAAGTCCCGTTGGGCTTGTGGGAGTTGTACAGCAAAACAGAGAACACCACCGTGTTTGAGAGAGTCTCATCTTTACACTTTAGTTTGTAGGCTAAACCGTTCAGACGCTACAGATGTTTTTGTGAAAAGACCGATTTTGGGGATGAAACACAACTGTGGCTCGGCAACCTTCCACCGCAGATAGGCGGATGCGGCGGATTGAGATGCAGCACACGCAAAAAAAAACATGCAGACATCTCTAGCTTAAAAACCTCTTAAAGATCAACCCCTTTTTTAAAATGAATTCACCTAAAATGACATACCCAAATCTAACTGCCTGTAGCTCAGGCCCTGAACCAAGGATATGCATATTCTTGGTACCATTTGAACAGAAACACAATGGTTTGTGGAAATGTGAAAGGAATGTAGGAGAATATAACACAATAGATCTGGTAAAAGATAATACAAAGAAAGAAAAAAAACATACTTTTTTTTGTACCGTCATCTTTGAAATGCAAGAGATACGCCCTAAGATATTATTCCAGCCCAGGTGCAATTTAGATTTTGGCCACTAGATGACAGCAGTGTATGTGCAACGTTTTAGACTGATCCAATGAACCATTGTATTTCTGTTCAAAATGTTGTATCAAGACTGCCCAAATGTGCATAATTTCTTTATTAATAACTTTTCATGTTCAAAATTGTGCACTCTCCTCAAACAATAGCATGGTAGTCTTAGCAATAGCATGGCTACAATAGCATGGCTACTATAAATTGAACAGTGCAGTTAGATTAACAAGAATTTAAGCTTTCTGGCAATATCAGATATGTCTAATTCCTGGGAAATGTTCTTGTTACTTACAACCTCATACTAATCGCATTAGCCTACGTTAGCTCAACCGTCCCGTGGAAGGGACACTGATCCCGAATAAGTTTTAAACTGAGGGGATTTGGATGGGGATTTTTTAAAATTATGTTACTTAGATTGACGCACTGGTGCCAATGAACTCTTAAGGATTAAACTGTAACTGTTTAAGTCACCATTGGCCTCCTGGTGAAATCTCTGAGCAGTTTCCTTCCTCTCGGGCAACTGAGTTAGGAAGGATGCCTGTATCTTTGTAATGACTGGATGTATTGATACGCCATCCAAAGTATAATTAATAACTTCACCATGCTCAAAGGGATATTCAATATTTAATTTAAATGATTATTTTCAATGTCAGAAGAAGTCAACACCTCTGTCAATTCCACTAGTGTACCCTTTAGAGAGGAGAAACAAACAAAGGCTCAGTTTATGGAGCACAACCACAACTGCGTTTAGGTAAAATATTATATTGCCTAGCAACAAGCCTTGCTGCCACTAGAGAGCTAAATAGGATGACAGAGAGAATCAAGAACACTCAGATAGGGACTGACTGATGGAACCACAGGTACCCTGAGAACAGTGGCGTGTCCAGAACATTTTAAATGGGGTTGCAAAGGTGGGGCACAAACCAAGTTTAGTGGGGCCATAACATTTTGAAACTTAATCGATGCAAGTTTTTTTAATATATACACTGCTCAAAAAAATAAAGGGAACACTTAAACAACACAATGTAACTCCAAGTCAATCACACTTCTGTGAAATCAAACTGTCCACTTAGGAAGCAACACTGATTGACAATAAATTCCACATGCTGTTGTGCAAATGGAATAGACAAAAGGTGGAAATTATAGGCAATTAGCAAGACACCCCCCAAAAAGGAGTGATTCTGCAGGTGGTGACCACAGACCACTTCTCAGTTCCTATGCTTCCTGGCTGATGTTTTGGTCACTTTTGAATGCTGGCGGTGCTCTCACTCTAGTGGTAGCATGAGACGGAGTCTACAACCCACACAAGTGGCTCAGGTAGTGCAGTTCATCCAGGATGGCACATCAATACGAGCTGTGGCAAAAAGGTTTGCTGTGTCTGTCAGCGTAGTGTCCAGAGCATGGAGGCGCTACCAGGAGACAGGCCAGTACATCAGGAGACGTGGAGGAGGCCGTAGGAGGGCAACAACCCAGCAGCAGGACCGCTACCTCCGCCTTTGTGCAAGGAGGTGCACTGCCAGAGCCCTGCAAAATGACCTCCAGCAGGCCACAAATGTGCAAATGTGTTTTTTGAGCAGTGTATATATATATGGTACACAGTACCAGTCAAAAGTTTAGACACATGTACTCATCCCAGGGTTTTTCTTTATTTTTTACTATTTTCTACATTGTAGAATAATAGTGAAGACATCAAAACTAATAACAGATATGGAATCATGTAGTAACCACAAAAGTGTTAAACAAATCAAAATATATTTATATTTGAGATTCTTCAAAGTAGCCACCCTTTGCCTTTATGACAGCTTTGTACACTCTTGGCATTCTCTCAAACAGCTTTATGAGGCAGTCACCTGGAATGCATTTCAATTAACATGTGTGCCTTGTTAAACATTTATTTGTGGAAATTCTTTCCTTCTTAAAGCGTTTGAGCCAATCAGTTGTGTGTTGTGACAAGGTAGGGGTGGTATATAGAAGATAGCCCTACTTGGTAAAAGACCAAGTCCATATTATGGCAAGAACAGCTCAAATAAGTAAAGATAAATGACAGTCCATTATTACTTTAAGACAGGAAGGTCAGTCAATCCGGAAAATGTCAAGAACTTTCTTCAAGTGCAAAAACCATTAAGCGCTATGATGAAACTGGCTCTCATGAGGACCGCCACAGGAAAGGAAGACCCAGTATGACCTCTGCTGCAGAGGATAAGTTCATTAGAGTTACCAGCCTCAGAAATTGCAGCATGTGTGGTTCCCACCATGAAGCATGGAGGAGGATGTGTGATGGTGTGGGGGTGTACTTTGCTGGTGACACTGTCTGTGATTTATTTATAATTCAAGGCACACTTAACCAGCATGTCTACCATAGAATTCTGCAGCGATACGCCATCCCATCTGGTTTGCGCTTAGTGGGACTATCATTTGTTTTTCAACAGAATGACCCAAAAACACACTTCCAGGCTGTGTAAGGGCTATTTGACCAAGAAGGAGAGTGATGGAGTGCTGCATCAGATAAACTGGCCTCCACAATCACCCGACCTCAACCCAATTGAGATGGTTTGTGATTAATTGGACCACAGAGTGTAGGAAAAGCAGTCAATAAGTGCTCCGCATGTATGGGAACTCCTTCAAGACTGTTGGAAAAACATTTCAGGTGAAGCTAGTTGCGAGAATGCCAAGAGTGTGCAAAGCTGTCATGTAGGCAAAGGGTGGCTACTTTGAAGAATCTCAAATGTATTTAGATTTATTGAACACTTTTTTAGTTACTACATGATTCCATATGTGTTATTTCATAGCTTTGAGGTCTTCACTATTATTCTACAATGTAGAAAATAGTAAAAAAAAAAAAAAAAACTTGAATGAGTAGGTGTGTGTGCAAACGTTTGACTGGTACTGTAATTATGATGGTTCAATGCATTAATTGCTAAAGCTTGGTACATTTTCCTGTTCAAATAAATCATAAATCAATTCCAACATTCTTGTTACTGTGTTTGCATTCAAGATCAGGATTTTATGTAAGGGTATTAGCATACAGCAGTAAATTCACTTGAAAGTGTCATCCATAGTGCAAATTATACCATGACATTCGAAGGTTGCTATGTTTTTAATGGAACATCCAATGTGGATTTTTTTTAATGGGCTTTATAGTAAAGACGTAATTTAACTGCAAAAATGTATTACCTTCTAATGTGTCATGAATAGGGCTGTTACGGTGACCGTATTACCGCCTCACTGTCTCACAAGTCATGACCGCAGTCAAATTATATGTGACAGTTGAGTTACGGTAACCAGGCTACTCCAAAAATGCACTCTCACGCCTCTGATGGTCATTAGCAGCTTACCAAACTTGCTAATGGCCGTCTCTAATGGCCGGTACTCAGCCCTTTATTGTCCCTCTAAATCACTCTGACATCAGTGCAAGTGTAATAGAAAATCAAATCAAACACTTCATGAGAGCCCTGGCATTCAGAGTGTGAGCGGAATAGGATCCGCTGTTGCTCAGCAAGAGCCAGCTCCTCATTGCTGGTTGATGCATGGAATTAAATAAATGTTCCTATAAGCCCATGTTGCGGAACATTTCAATAGGCTATGCAATTGTGTGAGAAAACATTGTTTTGATGACACATTAATCCGCTTCACAAACAGTGTAGCCTACATGGTATATTAAAAAGTAACTTCCATTCGCTATTCGAGCGCAGGCTACAGATTATGGTTTTCGTGGACCATTCTAAATAAAAACTTATTCCACATATGTTAGTAGGCTATATGTAAAGACCAGATTAAATTGAGCATAGTCTGATGGGTGAGAATATTATCAAGGGCTTGTCAAATTGTGAATGAGAGACTGATGAAGTGTGTGTGTGCGCAGCCTGCACAAATCATCATTAGAGTAGCCTCACGCAGCCTTATAATGGATTAGAAATCAAAACATATAGCCTAACTTTTGTATCACATCTAAAGTTGCATAAAAAATTAAGTTAAGCATATAGGAGGACCTGTTTCTTTGTTAACCACTCAACACAGAATAGCCGCATGTGCACACTCGCTCAGAAATCGTTGGGGAAAATATCCTGTCTATTTCATTCAGCTATGTTTAATTGTATTGTTCTTACTATAAAATAATGCCACAGGAATTATATGCAAATCTTGCCCGCTAAATTAACTAGTGTAGCCCACAGCCATATGGGCCTAACATAAGGACGACGTGTTACTCACTTTTGCCTACTCCAAAATAAGTCCAGCACCCAAACAGTGCACTGTGCACCCGCCATTTGAAATCTATTACGAACACCGTACGTATAATGACATTCAGCCTACGAGGTGTTGCGTATTCATGGATGCCAAGGGAAGCCAGGCTTCCCCAAGAATTAAAACAAATTAAAATAAAATATTTATCATTCGTGTCTATCCGTTTCATAATTTTCCTTCAATTCGCAAGAGGCTGAGTCTATTTCACCATCAGAGAAAGCATCCAAGCGAGCAAACATTCAACCTTTTTCTTAGTATCTGTAGCCTATGTATCTGATGCTGTCTGACCAAAAATAATATGAAATGTCATACTATTTTTGGCCAAACAGCATCAGATACATGCACTACATATACTAAGACAGAGGGGCGCTGTTTCACTATCTCTGATATTTTCTCCAGTGAGATTGAGTCTTGCTGGCAGTGTGCGTCTTTGTCAAAAATTATCAATATATTCAGAGATTACCTATCAGATGTCAGAATTTATTTGGGGACCAATCAGATTAACCCTAACCCATCCCCTGGACACGCCACTGGCTAAGAGGAGAATTTGTTACATGACTGGGAAAAGCTGATCAAATGTTTTGCCGTCACTGTGTACAGTATAATTAAGAAAAATAATAGGTCAATGCAATGTGTGTTTGAGGCCATATGCATCTTTATTTTTTATTTATTTAACCTTATTTAACTAGGCAAGTCAGTTAAGAACAAATTCTCATTTACAATGATGGCCAAACCCTAACCCGGACGATGCAGGGACAATTGTGCGCCGCCCTATGGGACACCCAATCACGGCCAGTTGTGATACAGCCAAGGATCGAACCAGGGTCTGTAGTGACTCCTCTAGCACTGAGATGCAGTTCCTTAGACATGGTAATTAACACAAAGCACATCACACAACATAAATAGAAAATAGAGATTTTCTCAAGGATCTCTCTACTTCACAGCATCCTTCTAAAAGGCGCTGCATTTTCAATCCGACGTCTGCATTGGCCGTACAGCATTTACGGTGATACGGCCTCTGCAGAAATCAAGGCATTCATACTTTTTGTGCTTTGCTTTGCGGAGCAGAGTAGAGCTGTTGGAGCAGAGCTGTTGTGAAGGAAGTTGTCAAGGAAGTGAGTTTTACGGAACTATACAGAGTCCTCTGCATTGTTACACAATTTGGAAGGTGCATCGTGTTGCGGTGCAGAGCTCGATTTGGCCTCCGCAAGCTTCTGGAGGCTCCGCAATTGCATCACAACCTCCATACGGAGCCTCCGGACAGCATTGCCTGATCAAGCATAAATCTATAAGCATAGCCTACTACAGCATCCCTAGCCACTTCATGAACCACAGTGGATCCCACTATTTGATGACGAAAAGGGATGCTAATGCAAAATCGATCAAGACTCAAGTAAATTTCTGTCACAGTATTTATCATTATACACTATGTAAGTCCTGCCTACTTCTTGTTGCAAGACACATACTGTTTTTGAATGGGTTTCATGCTTATATCATCAAATTCATGAAAACCAAGTCATTTAAGACAGAGGTTCCCAACCAGGGGTACTAGGAGCCCTAGGTAGTACTGTTGCCCTAAGGGGCAAAC